>NC_052155.1:73627486-73949382 GCF_902713615.1 Scyliorhinus canicula
GAGGCCCAGGGGGTGGGGAGTCAGAATTAATCCAAATTCCTGCTTATTTCCTCAGACTCTTCAAAAAGGTTGTTTCTCCCCAGGATTAGAAAAGGTGCCTTGATAATTCACAGCGCAGAACCCTTTCTGCGCTGTGAATTATAAAGGCAGAACCCAGAAACTTTGCCAAAAGTCACCAAAGCCCTGCTCTCAGCCAGAGGACGGTCAGGACTCCCTCTCTCTGTCTCTCTCTGTCTGTAACCACAATCTCCCTCTCTCAAACAAAGACAAGGCAGCTGGGAGGAAGGGGAGCCTCGAGGAAGATCTGCTGATGCCCCCATCCAATGGATGCCCGGGGCCAACGCACCATCGCCCCCCCCCCCCCCCCCCCCCCCCCCCCCCCCCCCCTCTGCACGCCGCTGCCCCCTACCAGGGGAGCCTTGAGGAAGATCTGCTGATGCCCCCATCCATTGGATGCCCGGGGCCAACGCACCGTCGCCCCCCCCCTCTGCCCCCCACCCCAACCCCTACCCCACCCCTACCCCCCCACAAATGCCGGTACTCTCTCTTCCCCACCACCCCCCCACAAACGCCGGTACTCTCTCTCTCTCTCTCCCCACCACCACCCCACAAACGCCAGTACTCACTCTCCCCCCACCACCACCCCACAAACGCCGGTACTCTCTCCCCACCACCACCCCACAAACGCCGGTACTCTCTCTCTCCCCACCACCACCCCACAAACGCCGGGACTCTCTCCCCACCATCACCCCACAAACGCCGGTACTCTCTCTCCCTCTTCTCCCCCCCCCCACACAAACGCCAGGACTCTTCTCCCCCTCCCCTCCCCCCCCCCCCCCCCCCCCCCCCCCCCCCCCCCCCCCCCCCCCCCCCCCCCCCCCCCGCACTCGATATTGGTAACTGAACGGCGTCAACCATCATCAATGGTTGACGCCGTTTTAAAGCTACTCTGTTTTTCGCCGACGTGACCAGTGGCCACGTCGGTGGGAATTCGGCCCATCCGGCACGGAGAACGTCTGTCTGATAAAAATCAATGACATCCCGCCGGCGCCAGCTGTTTTCAGAGGCTGCCGGCGGGATTTGCACAACGCCGGTTTTTGGCCGCTCGGAGAATTAAAAACCCAGCGGGAGCAACGCCGCCGCCGGCCGATTCTCCGACCCTGCGTGGGGTTGGAGAATTTCGCCCCTGAGCTATTCTGGAAAGTAGGAAAGATTGACATGATATTGGCTCTGTTGAATATGATGATATTATTCAGACTTGAATAAATTACCTAGACAACAAGTTTCAGGATTTATATAGCACTTCAGAACCAATGCATAGCGACTGCATATCAAGCAGTCACAGGTAAACAGTCAACTTTCTTTGTACTGATCCATAGGAATGTGGTTGCTGCACACGTTTGAATTCTGGAAGCATTCTTGAACGTAACCACTCTTTCAAATAATTTACCGTGCGGAAGGAGGCCATTGGGCCCATCGAGTCTGCACTAGTCCTTGGAAAGAGCACCCTACTCAAGCCCACGCCTCCAGCTTATCCCAGTAACCCCACCTAACCTTTTAGATACTAAAGGGGCAATTTAGCATGGCCAATGCACCTAATCTGCATATCTTTGGACCCTGAGAGGAAACCCACGCAGAGACGGGGAGGAAGTGCAAACTCCACACAGTCACCCGAGGCTGGAATTGAACCCGGGTCCCTGGAGCTGTGAGACAGCTGTGCCGCCTAGTTAGTTGAGCAACTTCTGTATATCTGCCATGCAAGCAGTTTTACCTGTTCAAATTTAAATAGGGAAATTACTGGACACCAAAAGTAGCTTTGTAGCAACTGCAAAAGTGAAGTGGCTACAGAAACCACCCCACAATAAGTTGAAAGAGGAGTGACAACCAATAATGTAGCACTAAATTCTTCCTGCACAACTTGTTGTTAGGAGGAAGCCCTACAACCTACCCAACTCAGGGGCCCCCTAGTGCTAGGAAAAATTAAATGCAGACAGATTTCAAACAAATAATTTCACAGGATCAGATTCCTACACTAAGAATAATGAAAGCCTGGAATGAATTGTATGATTTTTCAATACCCAGGTTTCCTAACACTTGTGATTCATCGATTGTGAAATACTTTGCAACATCCAATTAGAGTATCCAATTTTTTTTCAAACTAAGGGGCCCGTTCACCTACCCTGCACATCTTGTGTGTGTGTGTGTGTGCGTGCGCGCGTGCGCGCATGGGCGGCAAGACCCACGCAGGCATGGGGAGGATGTGCAAATTCCACAGTCAGCGACCCAGGGCCGGGTTCGAGCCCGGGACCTCAGTGCCGCGAGATAGCAGGATGTATGCAACTTGCGGAGGCAGGCTGCTTTTGTAACCGTTTCAAATTCTGTCTTAGAGGGCAAGGGAGACAAGCATAAACCATTTTCTCCAAGAGATTTTCCTCCTTTACTACAAGTTCAGCAAGACTTCCCAAGCACTACCAGTTGTAACAATGTTTATAGTGGAGGAGCTTTCCAAGCAACAGTTTACCCATCTTCAATATTTTGGCTCAAATACTATAAATTTCCGTGTCAAAAGGGAAGCAGTGAAATAACCACACAGCCAAGTTTCTGTTAAAGATGGATTCCAGTTTATAAATTACATACATCAAGAATTTACTGTTTTAAATAAGACAGACTTCTTCAGCGATAACTAACTAGTCATGGATCATGGATTGTGTTCCTGGTCATGGATCGTGGGTCCTTGCATGGCTGATGAGTCACATCTTTGACCACACACTTAGCAGGCATTTCTAGGAGTTGGGTTCGGTCCTTGGGACTCTAGATCACTGATATTCCTTTCTCGAACTCTTTCTGGACCTCCACAAAGAATTGTATCCCTTTAATCTGGAGGCGCCTCCAAGTAGGTCTTTTCTGAACAAGGATCTCCTCGGTATGGACGTCTAGTTGCATTTTTTGAGGCAACTTTCAGGGGGTTTTGAAGCTGTTCATTTGCCCTCTTGATCAGGAGCCTGTCTTCCTTTTTCTTTAAAAATTTATTTTTTAGTTTTAAGAATACCCAATTCATTTATTTTCCAATTAAGGGGCAATTTAGCATGGCCAATTTATCTACCTTGCACATCTTTTTGGGTTGAGGGGGCAAAACCCACGCAAACAGGGAGAATGTGCAAAATCAACACGGACACTGACCCAGAATCGAACCCGGGACCTCGGTGCCGTACTAACCACTGTGCCACCATGCTTCACCACCAGGAGCCTGTCTTGAGCTGGACAAAGATTGGCTTTGGCAGTCATGGCATTCCAAGCACATGGCTGGCAAAGCAGAGTTGGTTTCAGATGATCATAGTCTCAATGCTGGTGAGCTTGGCTCCTTCAAGGAAGTTGATTTCAGTATGCCCATCCTCCCAGTTGAATCAGTCTCAGACAACATTGATGGTCCTTTTCTAGGGCCATGAGGTAGTGTCTGTACTCGTCCAGGTTTCAGAGAGAAGAATTAGAAAGATGACTACTTTGTACACGAGGATCTTGGTGTTAGCACGGATGTTGCCGTCAAAGACTCTCGTCCTTGGGCATCTGAAGGATTGGATAGGGTGTTGGATCTCCACATAAATGTCAGGCTTAGGTGAGAGGTGGCTCCCCAGGTAGGGGAAATGTTCCACGTTTTGAAGGGTTTCTTTGTTGATTTTGGAGGGACTGACTGGATTTTGCCCTGGGGCGGGTTGGTCATACTATTATATTAGAAAAAGACCACCAGAAAGAAACTAGGATAACAAAACTGGATATCTAACAAAACTGAATGTTTACACACAACACCATTTGTTGGGTATCAGCAGGCCCTTTGTCAAAATTCATTGAATTTCTAGGACATTCAGCACATCTCCACCGCACCTGCAACGACCCTTCGAAAAAGCACCCCAACTATGCCCCATCTCCCACCATACCCCCCCATCTAACCATTGGACACCAAGGGGCAATTTAGCATGGCCAATCCACCAAACCGGCACATTTTTAGACACGCGAGACGACGGATACATAACGGAGGAAACCCACGTAGCCATGGAGAGAACGTACAAACTCCAGTCACCAGAGGTCAGATTTGAACCCAGTCCCCAGCACTCAGATAGCAGTGCCATCGTGCTAACCCACTGTGCCACCATGCTGTCCACTGTTAATGATTTCCAAGACCTCATGTTCCTCATTAGTATATTCAATTTTCACTAAAAACTAATTGTGGAACAGGCCTCTCAATTAAACAGGCAGTGCTCCTAACAGACAAAATATAAGTTTGTAAAAATAGAACATGTAGAATTTACCGTGGCACTTTGCAGCCAATTACTCTAAAGTGTAGTAATCTTGGTTTCTTTCGTAGATAATTCAGTGTGAGATCTCACAAACAGCAATTAGAATAAATTAAGTAATGGCTGTGGTTGGATTAATGTTGGGTCAGACATTAGGAAACCTTCTTCAAGAAGAGCACCAAGGGATCTTTACATTTTTACTTAAGATGATAAAGTGCCTTGGTTGGACCACTCAAAAGATACAGCACTCCCATGAAACCCCAGCATGGACTATGGGCTCAAGTCCTAAAATACAGCTTAAGCCTTCTTTTTAAAAAAAATAAATAAATTAGATAATTCAATTATTTTTTTCTCAAATAAGCAGCAATTTAGTGTGGACAATCTACCTACCCTGCACATCTTTTGGGCTGTGGGGGTGAAACCCATGCAGACATGGGGCAAAGGGGTAAACTCCACACAGACAGTGATCCAGGGCCAGGATCAAACCTGGGACCTCGGCGCCGAGAGACAGCAGTGCTAACCACTGCACCAGCATGCTGCCCTCATCTTAAGCCTTCTGATTAAGATGCGTGCTAGCATTGAACCAAAGTCAACACCTTGGTACCAATTCCCACGAGTCAGAATACCAAAGTTCAAAGGTAACCTCAAAATAAAGATTTGCTGATTTCTTTTCACATTGACCCCACTTTTAATTTTAAAATAACCCATAAGCTAAAGCTCAGTATTCGTATCTCACGAGATGTTCTTTGAAAAGATGCCAGGTAGATTTGAATGCAAGTTTTACTGAGATTGATCTTTTACTTGCCCCAAAGTCTGTAGAAAGTGGAAAACCCAACTGATTTTACCTACCTATTTCCTAGCCTTAGGAAGGAGGTCAACTGCAAGAGATCAACTGACAAGCATCAGTCTATGGTCAATGTTAATAGCAAAATATCTATCACCAAATGGTCTGCAGAGATTTTCAAATTGCTATTAATATTCTGCAGCAATCTACTACTTTAGTAACCAGGCACGGTAGCTTCACAACTCCAGGGTCCCAGGTTCGATTCTCGGCTTGTGTCACTTGTGGAGTCTGCACGTTCTCCCAGTGTCTGCACGAGTTACCGCCGGGTGTTCTGGTTTCCGCCCACAAGTCCCGAAATACTGTCAGGTAATTTGGACTTTCCAGATTCTCCCTGTGTGTACCCGAACAGGCGCCGGAATGTGGCAACGAGGGAGTTTTTCCACAGTAACTTCACTGCAGTGTTAATGTAAACCTACTTGCGACAATAAAGATTATATTATAAAACTGAGCTTGAAACAGATTTAATGTGGACACAAATGATAGAAACGGAGTGTTTGGCAAGTACAACTCAACTGAAAATCCTCTTTTTCAGAATATGAAGTGCTTTTTGGCTTGCATTTCATACCCTTATGTCCCAGAGCATGTTACAGCCAATGAAGTCATATAGAACATAGAACAGTACAGCACAGAACAGGCCCTTCGGCCCTCGATGTTGTGCCGAGCAATGATCACCCTACTTAAACCCACGTAACCCGTACACCCGTAACCCAACAATCCCCCCATTAACCTTACACTATGGGCAATTTAGCATGGCCAATCCACCTAACCCGCACATCTTTGGACTGTGGGAGGAAACCGGAGCACCCGGAGGAAACCCACGCACACACAGGGAGGACGTGCAGACTCCACACAGACAGTGACCCAGCCGGGAATCGAACCTGGGACCCTGGAGCTGTGAAGCATTGATGCTAACCACCATGCTACCGTGAGTCGAACAATTTACAAATAACAAAGCGTCACAAAAAACAATGCTGCATTCACAGGACAGCGCAACAAGCGCCGAAGGGCCTGTACTGCGCTGTAATGTTCTATGTAGTAAAACAAAACGTGAACAACACTGACTAGCTAGCATTTATTATCCACCCCAATTACCCTTGAGAAGGTGATGGCATGCTGCATTCTACAACCACTGCAGTCCATGTGGTGTAGGAAGACCCAGTACTGTTAGGGAGTTCCGATGATGTGGGGAATTTGTAGGTGGTTGTATTTCCAGGTGTGTGCTGTCCTAATGTCCTTCTAGGTGGAAGACGTCATGGGTTTGGAAGTTGGTGACAAACGAGCCCTGTGAGCTGCTGCAGTGCACCTTGTAGATGGTAAGTACACGGCTGCCACTGTGATTATGTTTTGGCAATGTTAGTTGGAGGATAATTATTGGCCAGGACAATAGAGAACTCTACTGCTCTTCAAAAGTGCCATGGCTTCTTTTATGTTGACCAGAGGGCTGCAGGCAAAGCACTTATCAACAGAGAACAATTTCCTCACTCCATTGAACTGTCAGTTTGACTAAACACATGACATTCTGGCTCTTGCAAACGTATTACCGATGAGCAAAGTTAAGTTACACCTGGAAGCTACCTAAAGCTATCAAAAACACCACAAACAAACTTGTTTACAGTTGCCGAGTATGTCTATTTTGGTTATAATAGCCAGATCTAAATTATAGACATGAGGCTTTAAAAATTGGTTTGTACAGAAGGAATAGTTTCACAAGATTGCAGGAAAAACATACAGGGATTAAAAAACTGCAGGGAAACTGGAGACATTGAATTTTTCAAATTCCTTTTCATCAATTTCTGTTCTTTCCCACCCATGGCATTAGGCAGAGGACAAAAAAAGGTCAAACTGCCCATGGACAAATAATCGTGTCAGAAGCCATTTCCCCCTCCCCACCCAGACAAGAGTCATTTTCATTGGGATTCCAAATTGTATCTATTGAACTTATATTGGTTACCACTTACTCCTTCATGGAATAGGAAGACAGTGCTGCCAAAGTAGGCAGTTTTACAAGACAGGAAAATACAGGACGACTAATAAATTACAAGTACTTAAAAAATGCAAGCATGTCACTGCATACAGCATTCTGATGTATTGTCAAAAGCTTTTAACAGACAAGTACTTGCAAGTAAACCAATTTCCCCAAGCCTCAAGGGCACAGGAAAAAAAAATCAACATAAAGTTTAAGTTTCTTTACCATTTAACAGTTTAATTTAGGGAGTGGCATCTTTTGACTGGAAGGTTAAACCAATAGCCCATCTGTTCTTTCAGTTAGACAAAGTTGCAGCAATACCAAATTAATTGACCATTTCTCAATTGTGCAGAGCAAGATACCATAGACAACAAATCAATCCCTGTAGTAGTTTATAAGTGTGGAAGGTACTGAAAGTATATATATTGCTCTTTCAGCTCTGCCTTGAACAATGAAAAGCTTTCTGGTCAATGATTAGGCAAATCTATTTAAAACATTTTTTCTTCATTAACAAACATTCCATCAATCAAAGGCAGACCACAATCTGTTTCTAGTTCTGTCAATGCCAGATGTGGTCAATTTGCCCAATTTCTTAAATGCAGATGAACCATTTTCCAACTGTGATTCAACTAGCATTACAGCCCTTGCACGTATACTGGAGACCTTAAAACAGCACACTTCCCAATTTTCTAGCTCAGTAGTGTGGAGGGGGAAAAAGTGAATCCTGCCAACCGAAGGTGAAGTTGGCAGCCTGGGGAACTGGGAAAGAGCAGACATGCAAAACACTGGAGAGGCAGAGGCTAACATGGATTCTGGGAGACTGTAGTCAATACTCGAGACATTTACCATCCATTGTAAAATATTTTCATTCAAGTGACTAATACATACGCACAGGCCTGGTTAAGTGTCAGAGCTAGTCAAGTGAAAGGCCACCACAAGAATCTCAAAAGCAGCCTTCACCCATTGTTTGTTCACATTTCCATGAGTTCATAGATTACCAACACAGTATCAATCTTGACCAGATTTCTGGAGCACTACACTGAAGAACCAGCTAGAGATCAGGCTATTTTACATAGACGAGAAAGGACTAATTCTGAACCTTTCAGTAGAGGAGCCATTAGGAAATAGTAACTGTAATATGATAGAGCTTTATGTTAAGCCCGAAAGTGATAGTTCATTCTGAAACTCTGGTCCCAAATCCAAACAAATGGAATTCTGAAGGCATGAAGGTGAAGTTGGCTATGGTGGATTGGGAAAATACATTAAAAAGGTTTGATGGCAGACAGGTAATGGCTAGAATTTTAAGATTTGCCTTGTCTACAACAAATATACATTCCTCCAAGACAAAAAAAACAGGAAAGATGGTGAATCACAGTGGCTAACAAAATTTAAATACTGCATTAGGTCAAAGGAAGTGGCTTATAAATTTAAGAAAAAAAAGTGGTAAACCCAAAGAATGGGACTAATTTAGAACCCAGTAAAGGAGGATCTGCAAGCTAGCAATTAGCAAAGGCTCACTGTGAAAGCTTATTTAGGTATGTGAAAAGGAAAAGATTAGTGAGGACAAATGTGGGCTCATTACAGGCAGAGGCAAGAGAATTTATAATGCAGAATAAAGAAATGACAGAGAAACTAAATGACTTTGTGGGTGTCTTAAGACACAAATCTCCCAGAAACATGAGGGAACCAAGGAACTTGTGAAAATGAGGAACTGGAAGAAATTAGTATTAATAAAGAGGTAGCACTCAAAAAGTGATTAGATTAAAGGTTGATAAATACCTGTGACCAGATCAGGTATATACCAGAGTAATGAAGGAGGAAGCAGTCTTTCAAATTCTTTTGGAAAAGGTTCCAGCAGACTGGAAAGTTGGTAAATGTAACCCCCAATGTTGAAGGGAGAAAGAGGGAAAACAATTACAGACCTATTAGGAGTAGGGAAAATGTTAGAATCTATTATAAAGGATGTGATAACTGGACACTGGGTGGGGTCCACATGGATTAATGAAAGTTTTGACAAGCCCGAGGTGTTCAGGGTGGTAAATGTAGCACAGATGAAAAAAGAACCAATAAAGGGGACATATTTGAGTTTTTCAGAAGGCTTCTGACAAGATTCCGTACTTGTTAGCAAACCAAATTCTAGCACTTGGGATTGGGGAGAAATATATTGCTGGAGTTTGAGAATTGGTTAATGAACAGAAAACAGGAGGAACAAAGGGGGTGCCGCAAGGATCAGTGCTTCAATATGGGGACTAAATATAATATTTGATGACAAGACTAGGTGAGAATATGAGAGTTGAGGGGACACAAGGAGGCTTTAAGAGGATTTAGACTGGTAAGTGAATGGACAGGAACACAGGATGGAATATATGTGAATAAGTATGAAGTTTATACACTTGGTAGAAAAAAAAGGCAGAATTTCATACATGGTGGGTGTCTGGGAAGTGTTGATGTCCAAAGGGACCTGGGTAACCTTATTCCGAGTTTTTAAAAGTTAGCATGCAGCTGCAGCAAACAATTAGGAAGGCAAGTTGTATGTTAACCGTCAGCACAAGAGGAATGGAGTACAGGAGTAAAGATATCTTGCTGCAATCATAGAGAGCCTTGGTGAGCCTGCGCCTGGATTCAATGTGTAATTTTGGACTCCATATCCAAGTTATACTTGTCAGAGGGAGTGCAGAGGCTCACCAGCCTATCCCTGCAACGGCAGGATTGTTTTATGAAATGGAGCCTCTATTCGCCAGAGTTTTGAAGAATGAGGGGTGATCTCATTGAAACGTACAAAATTCTTACAGGGCAGATGTAGATGGGATGGTTTCCTTGGATGGGGCGTCTAGAACCAGATGACAGTCTCAATAAGTGGCAGGCCATTTAAGAATGAGACAAGGAATAACTTCACACAGAGTGGTGAATCTTTGGAATTTCTGTCCTAATGGGCTGTGGAAGTTCATTTTAAAAAAAATAAAAATTTGAGTACCCAATACGAATTTATTTTTCCCAATTAAGGGAGCAATTTAGCGTGACCAATCCACCTACCCTGCACATCTTTGGGTTGTGGGGCGGAAACCAATGCAAACACGGGGAGAATGTGCAAACTCCACACGGACAGTGATCCAGAGCTGGGATCGAACCTGGGACCTCGGCGCTGTGAGGCAGCAATGCTAATCACAGCACCACCGTGCTGCCCTTACGGAAGCTCATTGAGCATGTTCAAGGCAAATCAATAACTTCTTGGATTTTAATGACATCAAGGGATATGGGGAAAAGTATCAGTGATAGATGCCAGCCATGATCTGTTTGAATGACAGAGCAGGCCTGACTGGCCAAATGGTCTGCTCCTAATACCCATGTTCTAACTTCTTGTGCCTTCAATATTAACTGCTGCAGTCATCTGCTTTGGCCCTAGAATTCCTATCCTAAATGATTCCCTCTTATGCAATAAAACTTCTCTCCTCTGGATCAATGTCAAATTGTTTGATAATACAGAAGTATCTTAGATGTTTAAACAAGTTAAAAGGGAATGCAAAGTAATGTGAAAATTGGATTGTTGGCTGTAGGTCTGCAGGGTAATTGATCAACAGCACTGGAGGCATTTTCACACCTATATTTCAGCACCACAACTACCTATAGATTTGACACCATTTGTGGTTGGAGAAAGAAAAAACCCATTTGAGGTTGGAGCAAGAAAAAAAAACACAAGGTACATCTGGCATTCTAGAACATGGCTAATTTTGTAAAGCATTACATTCTCCAAGAGGAGCCAAAACAAACCTCAGGACATTTAATGAAACCCCAGCACATCCAGTTCTTGCTTTGTGTTGAAGCAGTGAAAATATGAACTGCCTTAATCAAGAATGACAACGGTACATCTTCATGATTTGTAATGGAGTAATATTGAAATAATCTCTCACAAAAGGGGCAACAGGAGTTTCTCTGCCTCTCCCCAGCACCTTCTTTGGCTTTATTTTTCAATGTTGTGGACTTCGAGAGAATCCCTCCCCCTCCGACTCACAGGTTGTGCGTTGGGAAACTAAAGCTCCTGGTTGCACACTTTTATAGAGCAAAAAGTCCTTGCAGATACCAGCCAAATTTTAATTTTTAAAAAGTAAAACCATTCAATGTATCACAGAAGAACTGTCACAGAGCAGGAGGCAACCATTCGACATGCAGTGCCTGCACTAGCTCTCCAAATAAGCAATTCACCAAGAGGGATTCCCCCCAACTTTTCCCACCTCATTCTCAAAAGTCTAAGTCCCCTTTGAGTGACGCAACTGAACCTGCCTTTGCCACATTTTGGCAGGGCATCCAGACTAACTACTCACAGCATGAAAAAGTTTACCCAAGTCACTTTTGCTTCTTTTGCCAATTACCTTAAATCTGTGCCATTTCTTCTTCATTCTTTCACAAGTATTAAGGCGAAATTAATGGGATTGAAGGTGGACAAATCTCCAGGGCCTAGTAATCTTCATCCCAGTGTATATAAGGAAATGGCCCTAGAAATATTAGATCCATTGATAGTCATTTTCCAAAATTCTTTGGACTCTGGAATGGTTTACAGGTTGGAGCGTAGCGAATGTAACCCCTCTATTCAAAAAGGGAGGTAGAGAAAAACACAGGGAACCATAGACCAGTGAGCCTAACATCAGTGGTAGGGAAGTTGCTGGAGTCCATTACCAAGGATTTCATAGCACAACATTTGGAAAGTAGTGGTGTAATTAGACAAAGTCAGCATACATTTATGCTTGATAAATCTACTAGAATTCTTTGAAGGTGTAACTTGCAGAGTTGGCCAGTGAGAACCAGCGGCTGTGGTTTATTTAGACTTTAAGACTTGACAGGTCTCACCTAGCCTAAAGTTAAAGCATATAGGATTCTGGGTAGTGTCTCGAGATGGATAGCTGGTTAGCACATTGGAATAAATGGGCCTATTTTCGGATTGGCAGGCACTGACTATTCGGGTACTGCAGAGATCGGTGATAGGACCCCAATTGTTCACATTATATAGTAATGATTTGGATGAGGGAACTAAATGTATTCTCTCCAAATTTGCAATGATACAAAGATGGGTGGGAGGGCGAGCTGTGAGGAGGATGCAGAGATGCTGGAGTAGGATTTGGACAGGCTCAGCGAGTGGGCACATGCAGTATAATGTTAGATAAATGGGAGGTTACCTTTTTAGCAAAATTAGGAAAGCAGATTATTAGAATGGGTGTAAATTGAGAGGCGGATGGGCAGCATGGTGGCGCAGTGGTTAGCATTGCTGCCTCACGGCACCGAGGTCCCAGGCCACTGTCCGTGTGGAGTTTGCATATTCTCCCCATGTTTGCGTGGGTTTCGCCCCCACAACCCAAAGATGTGCAGGGTAGGTGGATTGGCCATGCTAAATTGACCCTTAATTTAATAAATATATAATTGGGTACTCAATTTATAAAAGAAATTGAGGCGGATACTCAGCGAGACCTTGGTTTTGTTGTACAGTCGCTGAAAGCAAGCATGCAGGTACAGCAGGCAGTAAAGGTGGAAAATTGTATGGTGGTCTTCGTGGTGAGAGGATTTGAGTATAGGAATAGATATGTTTTACTGCAATTGTGTAGGGCATTGGTGAGGCCACACCTCGAGTATTGTGTGCATTTTTGGTATCCTTACCTGAGGAAGGATGTCTTGCTATGGAGGGAGTGTAACAAAGGTTTACCAGACTGATTCCTGGGATGGTGGGACTGGTCTATGAGAGACTAAACTGGTTACAATTATATTCATTGGAGTTAGAAGAATGATAGATGTGGTGAATCTGTGGAAATCGCTACCTCAGTAAGTAGTTGAGGCCAAAACAGTGCAATTTCAAGAAGGAATTAGATACAGATCTTGGGGCTAAAGGGATCAAGCGACATTGGGTGTGGGTGGGGAAGAGGTGGGATCAGCCATGATCATACTGAATGGCAGAGCAGATGTGAAAGACCAAACGGCTTCTATTTTCTGTTTGCATCCCATCTACTCAGTCCAGTCACCTGATTTTGAGCACTTCTATCAAATCTCCTCTGTCTTCTCTTCTACAAGAAAAGGCCTAACCTCTCCAATCTATATCACCATGACTGACGCTCATCGGTGCAACCATTTTCATGAATATGTTTTTCACTCTCCCCAATGAGTTCACATCTTTCTTAAAGTGTGGCACCAAGAACTGGTCACAATACTCCAGCAGAGGCTGAATTAGTGTCTTATACAAACAAGTTCCACATAACCTCCTTGTAAACTATTCCTATTAATAAAGCCTAGGGTGCTGTATGCAGTGTTTTCCAAACTTTTCCCCCCTGGGCCCACTTTTTTGCCAACCAGCTGACCTTCACAACCCACACCAACAAAATGCAGTTTACTTTTTAAAAAAATGTATTTGATTACAAACATGTATCAAAATAGGTTACAGTGAACGAACACCCCGGGAAACATGCTTCCCTACAATCAACTATACAGATTTTTCCTCTTTTTCACCCCCCCCCCCCCCCCCCCCCCCCCCACCGCGACAAACAGCCCCTCAAACACGGTCACAAACATCCCCCACCTTTCCTCAAACTCCCCTGAAGAGCACCGTAACTCATACTTTATATCTTCTTTAATCGTAGCAAGTCATACAGGTCACCAAACCAAGCCACTACTCCCGGTGGCGATGCTGACCACCACTCCAGCAAAAGGCGCCACCGTGCAATCAGAGGCGAAGGCCAAGACATTGGCCTTCCTCCTCTCCATGAGCTCAGGCTTCTTGGAGACCCCAAATATCGCCACCAAAGGGTCTGAATCCACCTCCTCCACCACTATCCTGGCCAAGACTACAAACACTCCCGCCCAGAATCTTCCCAATTTTTTGCAACACAAAAAATATGTGCGCGTGATTCGCTGGCCCCCGCACACACTCATCTGCTACCCCCTGAAAGAACCCACTCATTCTCACGCAAGTCATATGCACCACCTTAAACTGTATCAGACTCATCCTTGCACACGAGGTACCGTTCACCCTATGCAGTGCCTCACTCCATGCTCCCCAATTGATCTCCCCTCCCAACTCCTCTTCCCATTTCTCCTTGATCTTCACCACCTGCTCGCCTCCCTGCTCCCCCAGCCACTTGTATATATCCCCAATTCTTCCCTCCCCTTCCACATCCGGGAGCAGCAGTCGCACCAGCAGTTTATCCCGGCAACCACCTCCAGACCTTTCGCGCAAAGTCCCTAACCTGCAGATACCTGAACTCACTCCCCCTCGACAGCTCTACCCTCATTGCTTACCTTTAAATGCGAAAGGGGAGCCTGTCTGGCCCTCATCTCACTTGTATCAGGTTCAAAGGAGGAGAGGGCAATGTGCATAACAGGTGCAGACACCAGCCAGTTATTTGTGCCATCTTCATCTTTTATGAAAAAAGGAAAATCTAACCTCACATGAAGGACCATAGCAACAAAATACTTGGTTTTACTGAGCATTGTACATTCCTGAGATACTACACCAGAATGCTGACAACCTAATGGGTTTTTGGCATGTTTTTAATTGTGCTATTACAAGTCAACCAAAGCAGCACAGTCTTTTAACTTAAGAGTCAATTCTTAAAGTTACCAACTGACTGGGGTGACAACCGCAAAACCATTTTTTCCACCCACCACTTCTCAAAATCTGAAACTTTCATTTGCCAGTACTTGCCTGCATATAATACATGGACTTTGCATCCTTCTTTGTTTGGCACAATTGACAAAAGCAAACTTAAGAAATCATCTTTATACTGCTTTGTTCTTAAGTTTCTTCTTTGTAACCAGAGGCCCTGGAGATAGGTACAGTGCTAACACGAGCACTGTACTGTCTTGCCCTAGACTCTCCTGATGCAGCTCTGCCCTATCAGATTCTGTTGCGAGATCCTGTCAAATATGTAAACTGCCTATTTGAGTGTCTGTCCGTCTTTGAAGAAAACCATTCATCTTCACAGTTCACTTGCCTTGCCTGCCTCAGCTGGAAAATGGAAGCAATACTGCTCCGTGATGAAAGCATATACCCGGAGGATGCTTGATGTCAAGTCTACATGCAGGGCACGTGATGTTCTTACTGCTGCTGCTTCTGGACAGAAGACTCCACATAGCCTCATTTATTTTCATTTAAAAGGCAGCAGTGGCTGCCATTCTCAATGTAAAAGTTGGTAGCAGCTGTTGGGTGCTTCTCCCTCGATCGGAACCATGACAGGCAGCATCACAGAAAAATACAATGCAGAAAAGGCACTTTGACCCACCGAGTCTGCAGTGCTGCATGAAAGGCACCTGATCTGCCAACCCTAATCCCATTTGCCAGCACTTGGCCCATAGCCTTGAATGTTAAGATGTGCCAAGTGCTCATCCAGGTACTTTTTAAACAATGGAGGCAACCCACCTCTACCACCCTCCCAGCAGTGAGTTCTAGACTGTCTGGGTAAAGACCCTTCAACTAAGGTGAACAGCTGTTCCCTATCCACACCCCTCACTCTTCTCTGCTCCAGCGAAAACTACCCAAGCCTATCCAACCTCTCTTCATAACTTGCGTTCCATCCCAGGCAACATCCTGGTGAAGCGCCTCTGCACTCGCTCCAGTGCAAGCACAATCTTCCTATAATGTGGCGACCAGAACCACACACAGTACTCCAGCTGCAGCCTCACAATCATTCCATGATTATTTAACCTGCATTTGTACACGTGACTACTAATTTTGTTCTGAATTAGTGTTTCTAGAAGATTGCCCACCACCACTGAAATTAAACTGACTGGCCTGTTATTGACCGACAGCAGTGGTTAGCACTGCTGCTGCACAGTGCTAGGGACCCAGCTTTAATTCCAGTCTTGGATGACTGTGTGGAGTTTGCACTTCCTTGCTGCGTGAGCGTGTTTCCTCCAGGATCTCCAGTTTCCTCCCCTCCCACAGAGGTTAGGTGGGTTGGCAATACTAAATTGCCCCTTGGTGTCCAAGGACGTGTAGTTAGGTGGGGTTATGGGGATAGGTAGGGTGCTCTTTCAGGTGGTCAGTGCAGACACAATGGACTGAATAGCCTCCTTCAATCTGCAATGTAGGAATTCTATGGTTCTAGTGGGCTTATTTCATTCTCTTGTTCAAAAAAAAGTAAAACATTTTTAATTCTTCAGTCTTTAGTAACCACCTGAAATCAAGGAAGTCAGGAAAATTATGGCCAATGTCTGTGCAATTTCGATTCATTTCCTTCAGCATCCTCAAATCTCAATTTGGCCCTAGTGCTTCATCAATTTTTAAAGCATGGACAGCTTATCTAATACTGCAATTTTAAACCCATCTTTCACCATAGCAGCAACATCTTCCTTGTTGAAGACAGATGTAAATAATTAATTTAGTACCTCAGGTTTCAACCCCCCTCCCCCCCCCAGTTAGCTGCCAGTCGCTTTTCATACTCCCACCCACTTCTTCACTTGCTTTTATTTACTTCTCCTCTGAACCATCTATACTCAGCCTGGTTCTCACTTCTATCGTTAACTTGACAACTGTCAGAATTTTTAGTTCTCATCACCCAGGAAGATTGCTCTGGATTAACTTTTCCTTTTGAGGGAATACACCTGAAGTACCTATGTCTGAAGTACTTCTTTGAAGGTAGCCCACCAGCTACCATTTTTTTCTGCCAATCTTTGATTCCAATTTATTTGGCCCAATCTTTTCTTACCCCATTGAAGTTGGTTTTCCCCCAGTTCATCATTCTTATTCTGGATTGTTCTTGGTCATCTTCTATAGTCAACCCAAACATTATGATACATGATCACTGTCCCCCAAATATTCCCCTACTGATATTAGCCATTAGCTATGGTGACATCCAACAAAAGAATTGCCCACTCTTGGATTCTTTTCCCATGGTGCTGCTTTTATACAGATGTCAAATTGCCTATGGAAAGGACCCATTTAATGTTTCTACTGCCCCATCAGCAGTGCCTTCACTGTGCTGCCAAATATGCTCAGTTAAAGCCGTCATCCTGGTTACCGCAGGTTCTCATAAGAGAAACATTACTACTATACTCAAACAGCTGCACATTCACGAGTGCCAGCATGTATCTGATGCTCATATTCTACTTCAACTTGAACAACCACTATGTATTCTTAGGACTGAGTAATACAGTTTACACATCTAATTTGTTGAATTATCTTGGTTGCTTCCCCCAACCAAGTCTTCTCTACTGGACAAAAATCTAGCTATTAAGAATCAGCAATACAATTTGGGGCCACTTGCAAATACTGACAAATTTAGTAGACAAGCACCCCATGTTATGTTAGTTGGGATTGGTCATTTTTATTTTTTTATTTATTTTTTAAAATTTAGAGTACCCAATTATTTTTTCCAATTAAGGGGCAATTTAGCGTGGCCAATCCACCTATCCTGCACATCTTTTGGGTTGTGGGGATGAAACCCACGCAGACACGGGGAGAATGTGCAAACTCCTCACGGACAGTGACCCAGGGCCGGGATTCGAACCCGGGTCCTCAGCGCCGTAGGCAGCAATGCTAACCACTGTGCCACCGTGCTGCCCTGGTCATTTTTATTTAATGCACTTAAAAAAAGGGAAGTAAACAGGCAAATGCAATTTCACACTTAATCTCAATGAAATTGGCAGTTTGAGCACATTTTCCTTTCCATCTTCCCAAAAATAATAAAATGTTTGTTGGCATATTGTTCAACAAAGGTCCAGGCATCTTGTATCAATTGAATCCCTACAGTGCAGAAGGAGGCCATTTGGCCCATCGAGTCAGCATCAACCCTCCAAAACAACACCCTATGTGGACCCACTCCCCTTACCCTATCCCCATAAACCCACCTAACCAACACATCTTTGGACTGTGGGAGGAAACCCAAAATCACCCAAGGCTGGAATTGAACCCAGTCTGGGGCATTGCGAGGCAGCAGTGCTCGCCACATGCTTTTTCCCTTCCTTATCTTGGGGGTCAATGATCATTAATCCCATGCCTACTTACCCGCTTCAACAAATAGTATTTGTCTGTCCTGCTCAGCTATTTGCTATATAGTTAGCTAATCCAATGAAATAGTTAAGGCAAGATCACAAATTTTAAGTATTCCAATTTGTGGAAACATGATAAAGTTCCAAATATTTTACATATAATCACACAAACTGAAGGCTGCAAATACAGAGATGAAATGTTGGTACACACAGACCACCAGTTCTTTTCCCACTGAAGTCAGATTCAAAGGTGGGCAAATGTAGATCTTAAGTACTCAAAGTGGATAGCTTCCAAACAAGATCAGAAAGTATATCAATCATTTAGCTATTGCCCAACTGGAGACCAGCTAACTTAGAATCATAGAACTCCTACAGGGCAGGAGGCAGCCATTCGGGCAATCTAGTCTACTAGCATTGATGAGTGAACATAAGAGCATGAATAAGCCATTCATCCCGTTGTGCCTACTCAGTCATTCAATATGATTATGGCATTATGGGCAATTCAATTCCTTTTACACACACTATCCCCATAACCCGTAACATTTTTGTTGATTAGAAATCTATCAATCTCTGCTTTAAACATACTCAATGACCGAACTTCCACAACCCTCTGGGGTAGAGAATTCCAAAGATTCACAACCCACAGTCCTAAACGTACCCCCCTTCCCCACCTAAAATTTAGCCATCTGATTCTAGACTCCTGAACCAAGGGAAACACCCTGCCTGCATTGACTCAGTCAATTCATCTAAGTATTTTTTAGGTTTCAATGAGAACACCTCACTCCTCAAAACTCTAAAGAATACAGGCTCAGTCTGCCCACTCCCCCTTCATAAGTCAGTCCCGCCATCCCCAGAAAAAGTCTGGTGAACCTTCATTGCACTCTATGGCAATAATATCCTCTTGTCATGGGACCAAATCTGCACAGTCCACCAGGTGCTTTTCAAGCACGACCTCAATACTCCTGTACTCAAATCCTCTTGCAATATTTCATTAGCCATTCTAATATAATAGCCTTCAGTGACTTTTGCACAGAACACAGGTCCCTCTGCACATCTACACAATTTCTTACCATTTAGGGAACACTCTGCACATCTGTTCCTTCTACCAAATGTGGTTTACCTCACATTATATTCCATCTGCTTGCCCACTAGACAAATATTAAACCTCGTGGCAACCATAGCCTTTTGCTCCTTCATCCGCCCCAATCACAACCTGCAGCCTAAGTAACCAAGTTACGCCTTACAGTAATTGTGAGCTCATGAAAATTTTTTCACTCAGTCAATTCAAGAAATAGGCAAAGAAATCTACATTTGTGAAGAACCTCACCACAATGCATAGTTAGTGAATTAAAGGCAAACTCAGCTGATATGACCATAGCCAAAAACCTACGAATAGCAAATGGAAAAAGTGACCAGGTACTAGCTGAATATGGCTAAGCTCTGTGTTTGAAGCTCTTCATGGCATGTCGTGAGTTGTGAACACAGCCCAGTCCATCACACAAACCCGCCTTCCAGCCACTGACTGTCTACACCCCCCCCCCCCCCACCACGGCCTTGGGACAGCGAGCACCTCTCAACAGGTTATTCCCTCTTAACTTCTTCTATTGGGCATGAGATACAAAAGTCTGAGAACACACACCAACAGATTCAAAACAGTCCTTCCCCACTGTTACCAGACTCTGGATTGGCCCTCTTATGGACTGATTTGATGTAGTACTGCATTCCTGTGTGCTTCACCCGATGCCTGTGTCTATGTATTTATGTATGTCCCAAGTTCATTTTCTCCCCTCATATATGGAATGATCTGTCTGGACTGTACACAAAATACTTGTCACTTACCTCAGTACATGTGACAATACAACAAACAAATCCAATGGGATCTTTTACGTTGATCTAAAGTCACAGGTCTAACAAGACATGGAATTAAAATGAGTAACTCAAAAGACAGCAATTTAAACATCCTGGATGTCAGAAAAATCACTAAATGGCACCACACAACCATTATTCAAAAATTAAGCCCAGGGATGTCAATGAGTGTTTTATGGAAGGGGTGGGATTTAAGTAGGGTCTCGAGGGGAATAAGAAATATTTGGAGAAAAGACAAGATTTTAAAACTTGGGCCTCAACAGCAAAAAGACAGTTACTAATGGTCAGGTGTAAAGGACAGGAAGAGGCGAGAGTTACAGCGAGTTCAGAAATCTGTAGGGCTTGAAAAATGCTAGACAGGGAAGAGCTCATGGGAGACCATTTTACATGGTTTTTTTTTTGGGGGGGGGGGGAGGGGCAGGTGGCATGGCAAAGAACAGAAACTAATAATAGGTAACAGTGCATACATTTACTAACTTCTCAACAATTACTTAACATAGTACACACTTATGTATGCCAAATCAAGGTGAGCTCTAGGTAGTTGCTGCTTTTGAAACATTTTAACATACAATATTAATATCTGCATTTATAGAATTTAATTTATCACATGTACCTAGGTACAGTGAAAAGTATTGTTCTGCAAACAGGCCAGATAGATCATTCCATACATGAAAAAACATATGACATGCATAAATACACAATTCAAATAGATAGGCACAGGCATTGGGTGAGCATACAGAGTGTAGTACTACTCAGCAGAGAAGATATGAAGAAATCAGTTCAGTCCACAAGAGGGTCATTCAGAAGTCTGGGAATAACAGGGAAGCTGTTTTTGAACCAGTTAGTGCATGTTCTCAGACTTTTGTATCTCCTGCTCGATGGAAGTTGGGAGGGAACAACTCTCCCAGGTGGGAGGGGTCTTTGATTATGCTGCCTGCTTTCCCAAGATAACAGGGGGTGTAGACAGATTTATATAGCACCTTCAACAACCACTAAAGAGTGTTTTAATGTAGGAAACAATGGAAAACTGAGGACATCAAAGGCATGATAGCAACATTTGACTATGGGGACAATTTCATAACAGCTGCATCGCATGAATGGGACACCAAATTATCGATTTCCTTCAAAAGATTTTTTACGTATTTGGAAAAGTTCGTAAAAACTGAGATAGATTAACATTCCAAAATTTTGTTAGCACTTTCACAAGTCTTTGAGAAATATTGTTCCCATGCCAAAACTATAAGACGACCCCTCCCCGAATTCGACGCAATGGCGTCCCAGAGTTATAACTTCTAAACTTTACTATGAGCAACCCCACAACATCCCCTTCTGTGAAAAGTGCATCTTGAGGGATGCGCAATCTGCTTGTGGGGCGCCACGCAGCAGGTTTGAGACCGGTGGGACTGGAGTGTCACCAGGTTGGCGGCGGTGGTGCAGCGATCCCTCCCTCCCCCGGGCCCGCGCGCGCTGCCCGAGCCATTGCTGGGCCTTCATCCCCGGGGGGAAACCAACTCCCCGAACTCCAGAGTCAGGTAACCACTCGACACGCCAACCGCCGCCACCGGCTCTCGACAGACCGCCCGCGGAGTTAAGTAAGCGAGAGGCGCCCACCCATGGGATAAGAGATGATCGCTTCCTTACCTCGCAGGACGCCTATAAAACTCGGAGTCTATCCAACTTCCTCACTGCCGCCGCCCAACTTCCCTGATAACCATCAAGCCCGGGGCAACCGCCGGAAATAAACCCATCGTCAACCCCTCTCCAAAACAGGGGGGGGGGACAGGACATTACAGAAACCAGGTGATACTGAACCAGAGACCGGTTTCAATGTGAAAGGACACCACTAACACTGTAAAACTATTTAATTAAACAGGTCTCTAAAATCTTAACGTTAACGGCGCCGATTATTGCTTGAGAAATGTTACACATCTCTATCCACCCCCCCTTCTTGCAGTTGAAAGTGGTAGAGCCGGTGACGGGAGCGGGTCGGCATTCCTGAGGTGTCACGTGCGCGCGGAGGAGCGCTGCACATTGCCTTATTAGGCGGTGGAGCGCAGCGTTTCCTGCGCTGCGTCACTGCGCTACCCGGCGAGCGAGCCAGTCAGCGGCTGGGAATAGCGCGTGCGCTCATGGGGGCAGCTGGCAGCAGTGTCAATAAGGAGCTGCATTTACCCCGATATCTAGTTCATACCGACTCCCAGAGCAGCAGCTCCCTCCCAGGGTCAGGTCTGACCGAGTCGTCACCGCCTGAATTCCAATGGCTCAAAAACCTATTAACGCTTCTCTCTATTCCTTCTATTCTGATGAAAGGTCATGATCGGCTCTTGTTTCTGTCTCCACAGATGCTATCTGGCCTGCTGAGTATTGCCAGTTTTTAACTCAGATTTCCAATATCCAAACAGTATTTTGCTTTTAACCTATAAATTTATCTGGCTTCGTTGCCTTTTCTCTTTTTTTGGGGATGCGCTTTCTTAATTTACACGTTAAGGACACACTGTTGCTTCCATGCTCTTGAACAAAAACAAACTTTGGGAGAATTACCCTGGACGATTATGAAAGCGTCTCTTGCTGTGCAATTCATTTCCTTCGGGAGGAAGGAATGGTTAGAGAAGGATCGTTTAGATCCGAAGATTAACTCTGTTTTTCTCTCCACAGATACTGCCAGACCCGAGTTTATCCAGCACTTTCTGTTCTTATTTCAGATTTTCAGCATGCACAGTATCTTGCTTTCATATTATTAGAGCTAGGGTGTTAAACAGATTGGATGGAGGGGTTGAGTATGGGATCTTGAGTAGAGGTAATTACAGTAGTTTTGAGGGGTGGCGAGACTGTTTGAAGTAAAGGAGTCATCAATTATGTTCAAGCAGTGGTAATTGCGTTGTAAGAATTGGTTGAGAGGACATATGTCTTGGAGATCTAGAATTACCACATAGAAGAAGGCCATTTGGCCCATTGTGTCTGCTGGCTCTCCTTAGGAGCAATTATACTGCCATACTCCTGCCCTCCCCAACCCTGCACATTTTAACTTTTCAAATATGTAGAAGGTGTAGAAAAAAATGCAACACAGGGGAGGCCATTCTGCCAATTGTGTCTGTGTGGGCCAAAAGATGAGCACCCCCTCCCCTCCATCACCACGCACACACAGTCGACCCCCATTTTCTGGCACTTGGTCTGTATCCCTGGAGGTTAAAGGAATTTGGATTCATTTCCAGACACCTTTTAAATTACTTAAGAATTTCTGCCTCTACTACCCTTTCAAACACTGAGTTCCAGATCCTTACCTCTGGGTGAAAATATTATTCCTTGTATCCCCTCATCGCTTTAAATCTAGGTACCTAACTGCTGAGCTGTCTGCTAAGGGAAATTACTCTTTCCCATCCACTCTATCCAGCCCCCCCACCTCAATTTTTCTACATCTCAATCAAATCTCTTCTCAGCCTCTTCTGTTCCAAGGAGAACAGCCCCAGTATATTATCTTTCCTCATAGCTGCAATTTTCCAATCCTCGCAATATCCTTGTAAATCTGCTCTGCTTCTTCTAGTGCAATCACAACCTTTCTTTAATGAGGTGACAAGAACTGCACACAGTACTGAAGTTGTGCCCTAACTAGTGTTTTATATAGTTCAAGTGTAATTTCCCTGCTGTTGTATTCCTCGACTAATAAAGGAAAGTATTCCAGATGCCTTTTTAATCACCAGCGCAGATACGATGGGCAGAAGGCCTCTTTCTGTGCTGTAAAGTCCTATGACTCTGACATCTTATTGACCTTTCTGGCTCCCTTCAGAGATCTGTGCACATATACTGTAAGGTCCCTCACCTCCTCCACACCTCTGTATCCTCTCATTTATTGTGTTACCCTTTGTGTTTTTTGACTTCTCCAGATTAAATTCCATTTGTCACTTTTCTGTCCACGTGAGCAGTCTATTGATATTGCAGACTACAACTTCCCTCCTCTATTAACTAAGCGGCCAATTTTTGTGCCAGCTGTGCAGTTCTTGATCATGTCCTTTACATTTAAGTCCAAATCATTAATGTACACCACAAAAAGTAGCATACATCGTATTGAGCCCTGAGGAACCCCACTTGAAGCAACTTTCCAGACTCTCGGAACACCTGTCAACCATAACCATTTGCATTCAGAGCCCAGCTTGCCACATTTCTCTGCCTCCATTGGACTTTTATTTTTTTAATCAGTCTGCCTTGTGTGACCATATAAGTCTTGCTAAAATCCACGCAGAACACATCGGGTGCACTATCCTCATCAATCCTCCCTGTTAGCATCTCAAAAAATTCAATCAAGTTAATCAGACAAAATCTTCCGTTCCTTGATTACTTATATTTTTCAAGTGATAATTTATCCTGTCTCTCAGAAATGATTCCAATAATGTTCCTGCTACCAAAGTTAGATTGACTGATCTGTAATTATTCATCCCTCTCACCATTTTTAAGCTAATATTTGCAGTGCTCCTGAATCCAGTGAGAAGATTATGCTCAGAGCATGTGCTATCGATCCCCCCCCTCCCCCCGGCTTATTTTAATAGCGAAATGTGCTCTGGCGATTTATCCCTTTTCAAGGATACTAAGTCCCTTCATATACCCCCTCTCTTATGTTTATCGCATCCAATACTTCACACTCCTCCTCTTTAACTACAATAGCTGGATCATCCTCCTTTTTATGAAGAAAAAGACTTAAGTATTCATTAAGAACCATACCCTTCTGCCTCTACAGAAAGGATAGCTTTTTATTCTTTTATGGGCCCTACTCTTTCATTAGTTATCCTCGTAATCTTAATATATTGATAAAAACATCTTTGGTTTCAATTTCATTTTACTTGCCAACATTCTTTCATGCCCTCTCTTTGCTTATACTTTCAGCTTTCTCTGGAATTGAGTTCTTGATGTCTGACATGAGCTTTCCTTTTCTGCCTCATCTTAGCAATTTAGCGTGGCCAAACCACCGACCCTGTACATTTTTGGGTTGTGGGGGCGAACCCCACGCAAACACGGGGTGAATGTGCAAACTCCACACTGACAGTGACCCAGGGCCAGGATCGAACCTGGGACCTCAGTGCCGTGAGGCAGCAGTGCTAACCAGTGCGCCACCGTGCTGTCTGCCTCCCACTGATCTGATACTGATTTACCTTCAAGAAGTTGTTTCCAATCCATTTTTACGAAAGCACTCCTCCGTTTAGTAAAATTGGCCATGTCCCAATTTAGAACTTTAACTCCTGTTCTATTTTTGTACTTTTCCATAATTTATGTTAAAACAAAATGAATTATGATCACTCAGCAAAATGCTCTCCGACTGCCAGTCTTTCAATTTGCTCAGCTTCTGTTCCTAAAACTAAGTCAGAAACCATGCTGTCATGTTGGACTTGCTACCTATTGGCCAAAAAAAATCTCATAAGAATTTTGTTCCATCTATTCCTTTCACACAAAATCCAGTTAATATCGGGGATAGTTGGATTGGATTTTGTTTATTGTCACGTGTACCGAAGTAGTGAAAAGTATTTTTCTGCAAGCAGCTCAACAGATCATTAAGTATATGAAAATAAAATACATAATAGGGAAACAGAAGGTATACAATGTAACTACATAAACACCCGCATTGGGTGAAGCATACAGGGTGTAGTGTTAATGAGGTCAGTCCCTAAGAGGGTCGTTTAGGAGTCTCGTAACAGCGGGGAAGAAGCTGTTTTTGAGTCTGTTTGTGCGTGTTCTCAGACTTCTGTATCTCCTGCCCGATGGAAGAAGTTGGAAGAGTGAGTTAGCTTGGTGGGAGGGGTCTTTGATTATGCTGCCTGCCTTCCCCAGGCAGCGGGAGGTATAGATGGAGTCAATGGATGGGAGGCAAGTTTGTGTGATGGACTGGGCTGTGTTCACGACTCTTAAGTTTCTTGCGGTCTTGGGCCGAGCAGTTGCCATACCAGGCTGTGATGCAGCCAGATAGGATGCTTTTTATGGTGCATCTGTAAAAGCTGGTAAGAGTTAATGTGTACATGCCAAATTTTCTTGTTTACTGAGGAAGTATAGGCTCTGTTGTGCTTTCTTGGTGGTAGTGTCGACGTGGGTGGACCAGGACAGATTTTTGGTGATGTGTACCCCATGGAATTTGAAACTGCTAACCATCTCCACCTCGGCCCCGTTGATGTTGACAGTACTTTGCTTCCTGAACTCAATGACCAGCTCTTTAGTTTTGCTGGCATTGAGGGATAGATTGTTGTTGCTGCACTGTGACAGTTGAGGAGTATTCTATCTAAGATCGCCCTGATTAGTAAGCTACCAGACAAGGTCTTGTGAATATCTAAAGTAAGGATCGCTATATGGGAGTTCTAATTATAGTATCCACAATGTGCCTTGCGTTCACTACCTTCAGTGTACAGGATAGACTATGACTTTGATGCTATCTTTTTCTTAACGTCGACTAAATATATCTAATTCTTGAGAGCTAGGAATGGGCAAGTAACCCTTCAGATAGCCTCAAAGGGTGAGAATATGATGAGTCTTAGTTAAATATCACTCTTATTCATTAAAATAGACACTGGTCTGTATGGTAAAATATATACGTAATTTATTTAACAAAAAAAGGGTAATACAAGTGTTTTTGATAAATTATACAGTTTGACAAATACAGGATATGTGATGAGTTAGCCTGTGAACTCCCTAACTATATAATTACTTAAGCTATAAACATTTCATACTTACAACGGCTAATAGTCTCGGAGTTCGACACTCAATCAAGAGCAGAACTGTACAAATCAAGATAGCAGCTTAATCAAATAAACACCCAGTAATCTCCTAAACAGCTCTCCAAGCAAAACTTTAACTTTCGCAACCTGTTGTTTAGACATTTATATCCTTTTCATAGAACAGTACAGCACTGAACAGGCCCTTCGGCCTTCGATGTTGTGCCGAGCATTGTCCGAAACCAAGATCAAGCTATCCCACTCCCTGTCATTCTGGTGTGCTCCATGTGCTTCTCCAATAACCGCTTGAATGTTCCTAAATTGTCCGACTCCACTATCACAGCAGGCAGTCCATTCTACACCCTAACCACTCTCTCAGTAAAGAACCTACCTCGGATATCCCTCCTATATCTCCCACCCTGAATCTTATAGTTATGCCCCTTGTAATGGCTACATCCACCCGAGGAAATAGTCTCTGAACGTCCACACTATCTATCCCCCTCATCATCTTATAAACCTCTATTAAGTCGCCTCTCATCCTCCTCCGCTCCAAAGAGAAAAGCCCTAGCTCCCTCAACCTTTCTTCATAAGACCTAACCTGCAAACCAGGCAGCATCCTGGTAAATCTCCTTTGCACCCTTTCCAATGCTTCCACATCCTTCCTATAATGAGGTGACCAGAACTCCACACAATACTCCAAATGTGGTCTCACCAGGATCATGTATAGATAGAATAGATAGAACAGTACAGCACAGAACAGGCCCTTCGGCCCTCGATGTTGTGCCGAGCAATGATCACCCTACTCAAACCCACGTATCCACCCTATACCCGTAACCCAACAACCCCCCCTTAACCTTACTTTTTAGGACACTACGGGCAATTTAGCACGGCCAATCCACCTAACCCGCACATCTTTGGACTGTGGGAGGAAACCGGAGCACCCGGTTGCAGCATAACCCCGCGGGTCTTAAACTCAAGCCCCCTGTTAATAAACACTCACACACTATAGGCCTTCTTCACGGCTCTATCCACTTGAGTGGCAACCTTCAGAGGTCTGTGGACATTAACCCCAAGATCTCTCTGTTCCTCCACATTCCTCAGAACCCTGCCGTTGACCCTGTAATCCGCATTCAAATTTTTTCTACCAAAATGAATCACCTCGTACTTATCAGGGTTAAACTCCATCTGCCATTTCTCGGCACAGCTCTGCGTCCTATCAATGTCTCTTTGCAGCCTACAACAGCCCTCCACCTCATCCACTATTCCACCAATCTTGGTGTCATCAGCAAATTTACTGGCCCACCCTTCAGCCCCCTCCTCCAAGTCATTGATAAAAATCACAAATAGCAGAGGACCCAGCACTGATTCCTGTGGTACACCGCTGGTAACTGGTCTCCAGTCTGAAAATTTTCCATCCACCAACAACCTCTGTCTTCTATGCGATAGCCAGTTACTTATCCAATTGGCCAAATTTCCCTCTATCCCACACCTTACTTTCTTCATGAGCCGACCATGGGGAACCTTATCAAACGCCTTACTAAAATCCATGTGTACGACATCAACTGCTCTACCTTCTTCTATGCATTTAGTTACCTCCTTAAATAATTCAATCAAATTTGTGAGGCAAGACTTGCCCTTCTGGAATCCGTGTTGACTATCCTGGATTAAGCTGCATCTTTCCAAATGGTCATAAATCCTATCCTTCAGGACCGTTTCCATTAACTTAGCGACCACCGAAGTAAGACTAACTGGCCTATAATTACCAGGGTCATTCCTATTCCCTTTCTTGAACAGAGGAACAACATTCGCCACTCTCCAGTCCTCTGGCACTATCCCCATGGTCAGTGAGGACCCAAAGATCAAAGCCAAAGGCTCTGCAATCTCATCCCTTGCCTCCCAAAGAATCCTTGGATATATCCCATCTGGCCCAGGGGACTTGTCGACCCTCAGGTTTTTCAAAATTGCTAATACATCCTTCCTCAGAACATCTACCTCCTCCAGCCTACCCGCCTGTATCACACTCTCATCCTGAAAAACATGGCCCCTCTCCTTGGTGAACACTGAAGAAAAGTATTAATTCAATGCCTCTCTTATTTCTTCTGACTCCATGCACAAGTTCCCACTACTGTCCTTGACCGGCCCTACCCTCACCCTGGTCATTCTTTTATTTCTCACATAAGAGTAAAAAGCCTTGGGGTTTTCCTTGATCCGATCCACCAAGGACTTCTCGTGCCCCCTCCTAGCTCTCCTCAGCCCTTTTTTTTAAGCTCATTCCTTGCTACCTTGTAACCTTCAAGCGAGCCAACTGAACCTTGTTTTCTCATCCTTACATACTCTTCCTTTTTCCTCTTGACAAGCAATTCAACCTCTTTTGGGAACCATGGTTGCTTCACACGGCCATTTTCTACCTGCCTGACAGGGACATACCTATCAAGGACGCGCAGTATTTGTTCCTTGAACAAACTCCGCTTTTCATTTGTGCCTTTCCCTGACAGTTTTTGTTCCTATCTTATGCTCCCTAATTCTTGGCTAATCGCATCATAATTACTCCATCCCCAATTATAAACCTTGCCCTGCCGTATGGCCCTATCCCTCTCCATTGCAATAGTGAAAGACACCAAATTGTGGTCACTATCTCCAAAGTGCTCTCCCACAAACAAATCTAACACTTGGCCCGGTTCATTACCCAGTACCAAATCCAGTGTGGCCCCCTCTCTTGTCGGCCTATCCACATATTGTGTCAGGAAACCCTCCTGCACACACTGTACAAAAACTGCCCCATTCAAACTGTTCGACCTATAGAGGTTTCAATCAATTTTTTTCAAAGTTAAAGTCACCCATGACAACTACCCTGAGACCTCCACACCTATCCATAATCTGTTTTGCAATTTCTTCCTCCACATCTCTATTACTATTTGGGGGCCTATAGAAAACTCCTAACAATGTGACCGCTCCTTTCCTATTTCTAACTTCGGCCCATATCACCTCAGTAGGCAGATCCCCTTCTAAATGCCTTTCTGCAGCCGTTAAACTATCCTTGATTAACAATGCTACTCCTCCACCTCTTTTACCACCTTCCCTACTCTTACTGAAACATCTATACCCTGGAACTTCCAACAACCATTCCTGTCCCTGTCCTAACCATGTCTCCGTAATGACCACAACATCGTAGTCCCAAGTACCAATCCATTCTCCAAGTTCACCTACCTTATTCCGGATGCTCCTTGCATTGAAGTAGATACACTTCAACCCACCTTTCTGTCTGCCGGTACACTCCTGTGACCTTGATACCCTCCTCAGTACCTCACTACTCTCAACACTGGCTTCTGGACTACAGCTCGTTTTCCCATCCCCCTGACAAATGAGTTTAAACCCCCCCGAAGAGCCATGGCAAATTTCCCTCCCAGGATATTGGTGCCCCTCTGGTTCAGGTGCAAACCATCTTGTCTGTACAGGTCCCACCTTCCCCAGAATGTGCTCCAATTATCCACGTACCTGAAACCCTCCCTCCTACACCATCTCTGCAGCCATGTGTTTATCTGCACTCTCTCCCTGTTCCTCACCTCACTAGCACGTGGCACCGGAAACAAACCTGAGATGACAACATGGTTTGTCCTGGCTCTCAGCTTCCACCGTAGCTCCCTAAATTCCTGTTTTAAATCCCTGACCCTTCTCTTACCTATGTCGTTGGTACTGATGTGTACCACGACTTGTGACTGTTCCCCCTCCCCCTTAAGGATTCTGAAAACACGGTCCGAGACGTCACGGACCCTGGCACCTGGGAGGCAACATACCATCCGTTAGTCTCTTTCGCTGTGACAAAACCTCTATCTGTCCCTCTACCTATCGAGTCCCCAATAACTATTGCTATCCTGCTCTCCCTCCTTCCCTTCTGAGCCACAGCGACGGACTCAGTGCTGGAGATCCGTTCACCATGGCTTAACCCTGGTAGGTCGTCCCCCTCAACAGTATCCAAAACGGTATACTTGTTACTGAGGGGAACGACCACAGAGGGTCCCTGCACTGACTGCTTCCTCCCAGCCCCTCTCACCGTCACCCATCTATCTTGATTCTTCGGAGTAATTACATCCCTGAGGCTACTATCTATGACCACCTCTGCCTCCCGAATGTTCCGAAGTTCATCCAGCTCCAGTTCCCTAATGTGGTTTTTGAGGAGCTGGAGATGGGTGCACTTCCCATAGGTGAAATCAGCAGGGACACTGACGGCGTCCTTCATCTCAAACATTTTGCAGGAGGAACATTGCACTGCCTTCCCTGCCATCCCCTCTAGATTAAAAAAAAAATAAGAAAGAAAGATCTTACCTGTTATTAACTCTACCCCTTAGGTTAAAGGAGGTGGAAGGGTGGGGGACACTACAAGTCTAGTGTCTAGGGTTTAGGAACCGCCCAACTTAAATACAGGTAAAAATAAAACACTTAACCAGCAACTTCTGCGCCCCACACAAGAACATCAATCAGCTGTTATGGGCCTGTGCAAACAATTTAAATCTTTGCTACTTACCTAGCAGTCACTCTGTCCTCACTCCAACCTGATTCAGCTGGAAGCTACCAATAGTACGTTTTAAAAAATTTACTCCCCTTCTCAGCAAGCACTCACTGTCACTTGACAACAGCTCCTCCACAAACCACCTTCAAGATACGGTGACCGCAATGCACTGATCCAAATTTTCCCCGCAACAGCCAATCAGCAGCTCGACTCTACTGCCCTCTGCTGGATGCTTGCCTTCACTTGAACACGGAGGGTGTCTTGCTCAGGTACACGTTCTGGATGCAGTGACCGCAATGCACTGATGCAAATTTTCCCCGCAACAGGCAATCTGCAGCTCCACTCTACTGCCATCCGCTGGATCAAACTCTTACTTAGGGAGTTTGACTCCCCAGTTATTTTGAGACAAAGAACAGTCTTTCTCTTGGTCGGCAAGACCTTGGTTTCTAAGGAGATCCAGCAGGACACTTGTCCTTAAAGATACGAGGTTGATACCTCCGGTAGCTATCTCCAGAAAAACACCAGCCTCCCTTCCTGGTAAGGTCTCTTGCCAATCAGTAGCCCCCATAGTGGCAAGGCCACTATATAAGTGATATCCTCCTTAGTTGGCAGAGCTTATTTCCAGACAAGGCCACAAGACTTAATGAGTTCACTGCATCTGGACTCTTAAAAAGATAATGTCTGTGATATATATTAAAAACATTATTGCGATAAATAATGGTTTACAAGAGATTTTTAAAAAAAAATTTAGAGTACCCAATTCATTTTTTCCAATTAAGGGGTAATTTAGCATGTTCAATCCACCTACCTTGCACATATTTGGGTTGTGGGGGTGAAACCCATGCAAACACGGGGAGAATGTGCAAACTCCACATTGACGGTGACCCAGAGCCGGGATCGAACCTGGGACCTCGGCGCCGTGAGACTGCAGTGCTACCACTGCGCCACCGTGCTGCCGGTTTACAAGAATAATGGACTTCATCAGTCATCAGTTTTTGAATAGGGTTAAATACATGAGTTAATATAAAATCAGCTCTGATCAGTTTTTAATATCGGTGGATACCGACACAGCACCAGTCCATTAGGTTCTCTATCTCTCTCCTGTATTCTGACTCGTCGTTATTAGATATCCGGCCCAGTATGGTAGTATGATCAGCAAACTTGCAGATGGAGTTGGAACCAAATTTTGCCACGCAGTAGTGTGTGTGCAGGGAGTATAGTTGGAGGCTAAGTACGTAGCCTTGCGGGGCCCCAGTATTGAAGACTATTGTAGAGGAGGTGTTCTTGTTTATTCTTACTGATTGTGGTCTGTGGGTCAGAAAGTTAACTGTCACTTGACAACAGTTCCTCCACAAACCACCTTCAGAAAGTCGAGGATCCAGTTGCAGAGTGAGGAGCCAAGTCCTCGGTTTTGGAACTTTGATATGAGCTTGGCTGGGATTAAGGTGTTGAAGGAGAGCTGTAGTCAATAAATAGGAGTCTGATGTAGGAATCCTTGTCGCGAGATGCTCTAGGGATGAGTGTAGGGCTATGGAGATGGCGTCTACTGTGGACCGTTTGCGGCGGTATGCGAATTGCAGTGGATCAAGGCGTCTGAGGAGTATGGAGGTGATGCGCTTCATGACTAACCTCTCGAAGCACTTCATCACGACTGAAGTCAGGGCCGCCAAACGGTAGTCATTGAGGCACGTTGCCTGGTTGTTCTTTGGCGCCGGAATGATGGTGGTCTTCTTGAAGCAGGTGGGGACCTCGGAGCGGAGTAGGGACAGGTTAAAGATGTCCATGAGCACATCTGCCAGCTGGTACTGCTTTCTTCGGCATGCAGTCATTCACACATTTGCTGATGAAGTCTGTGATGTTGGTGGCCTACTCATTTAAGTTGGTCGCTGAGTTCTTAAATATGGACCAGTCCACTTTCTCTAAGCAGTCACGTCGGAACTCATCTGTTTCCTTGGACCATCACTGCATGGCCTTCTTAGCTGTGTTCTCCCGCTTGAGTTTCTGTTTGTATGCCGGGAGAAGGAGCATCATCTTATGGTCTGGATAGTTAAAAATCTCCTGCTATTGTTGCTCTATTAGTTTTGCACTTTTCAGAGAATTGTTCTATGTTCTAATTTGATCTTGGTTTCGGACAATGCTCGGCACAACTGCCTGTTCTGTGCTGTACTGTTCTATGTTCTATTTCCCTCTGACTGGATGTCTATAGTACACTCTCATAGAATGACTGTACCTTTTTTATACCTTTACTCAACCCATAAAGCCTCATTTGATCATCCTCCTACCCCATCATCACTCCTCATAGCTGTAATTGTTTCCTCAACAACATTTCCACCCCCCTTTTCATACTTCTCTCTATCCCATCCAAACACCCTGTAACTAGGGCAGCACGGTGGCGCAGTGGTCAGCACTGGGACTACAGCGCTGAGGACTCCCGGCCCTAGGTCACTGTCCATGTGGAGTTTGCACATTCTCCCTGTGTCTGAATGGGTTTCACCCCCACAACCCAAAAGATGTGCTGGTTAGGTGGATTGGCCATGCTAAGTTACCCCTTAATTAGAAAAAAATAATTGGGTACTCTAAATTTACAAACCATAACTAGGAACATGGAGCTGCCATTCCTGACCTTTAAGCCATGTTTCTTATTAGCTATGATATCATATTGCCACATTTCTATCTGTGACGTCAGCTTGTCTGTTTTATTTGTTATACTCCTAGCATTGAAGTATATACCCTTGAGCACTTCCAAACTCGCTTTTATTTTCTAACCTTTATTTCCTCTGCCTTCCAGACTTGTTAATCAATTTTATGCCTTCTATTTCCATTTCTGATTTTGTCCCATCTGAATTCGCCCTTCAGTCCCATTCCTCTGCTAAACTAATTTAAACCTTGCCTAATAGCACCAGCAAACCTCCTGGCAATATTATACTGTTAAGTGTAGTGAGAAGATAGAAATTGCACATTGGTAAGTGGATAAAGTTAGAGTATGACAGGGCAGTGCACGGGGAGGAGCTAGAGAAAACTGAGGTGACCAAGTGGATCATCTTGATCTTTCATATGAAAAATATCCATGAGCTCATCACACTTGACGTGGATCGGAGTTGGGGGATTCAGTTTGTCACCAAAAAGGAATGGTTTGGGATTATTTTTATCCTTTGGGATAATATTTACTTCAGGTTGTTCAGTTACATTTAGTAGTGAATGATCAGGCCAATCATGCCAGGTGAGATCAAATCTGGGGCTTTCAGACACTCCGGAAGTAAAAATTAATTGGCACTCAGTTTTGGGAATCAAGGCAGCATTGTTGCCACAGAATTTTCCTGAATATGGCTGAATGAATGAAGTTCAGTACAAATGTCTGATAAATAAACCATGTTTGACTAACTTGATTGAGTTCTTTGATTAACATATGGAGAAGAATGACAAGAGTAGTGTGGTTGGTGTGTATGTGGACCTTTTAAAGGCATTTACTAAAATATCACAAAACAGACTTATTACCAAATTGAAGTCAATGAGATTATAGGGACAATGACAACACAAACAAAACTGGCAGAAAACAGATTTGTGACGAATGTTTTCTTTACCAGAAAGAAGGATACACTGATATACCCCCAGAATATTAACAGCACAGCTCTTTTTATTGTATTAATGATTTGGACTTGGGTATACAGAGCATCATTTCACTACTTTTGATGGCACTAAACATGGAGAAGTAGTAAACAGTGAGTATTACCATAGTTGAGTCCACCCCATCAACTTTCTGGAGGTCACGATTGACCAGAAGCTTAACTGGACCAACCTTATAAATGCTGTGGCTACAACACTAGGCCAGATTTGGAATTCTGAGACAAATATCTCTCCTCTTGAATCCTCAAACCTGTCCACTATCTACAAGGCACAAGTCAGAACTGTGAAGAATGTTCCCTACTTGCCAGGATAAGTGTAGCTCCAACTATACTCGAGGCTTGATAACCATCCAAGAAATATTAACACTCCATTCACCCCTCCACTACAGCTCCAGTGTGTACCATTTGCAAGTTGCACCAACAGTTTAACAGGAGCTTCCAAACTGGTGACCTCAACCACTTAGAAGGACAACAGGAAACTGGCACATGGGGAGAACACCACCACCTGCATGTTGCACGCTTTCCTGACTTGGAACAATATCACCATTCCTTCACTATTGCAGGGTAAAAATCTGGAACACTCTCCCTAACAGCTAACTGTGGGTGTACCTACACCACATAAACTGCAGCGAGGTTCATTCAAGAAGTTGACTCACCACCATCTTTTCAGCGCAGTTATGGATGGAAAATAAATGCTGGCCGTACCAGCAACATTCACATCCCAGGAATGAGTAACAAAAACATGGTAAGAGACTTTAGGAGGCCATAGACTGCTGAAATGGGCAAATGATTTCTCTCGACAGGAGGTCACTTATTCTCTGGCAGAAAAGGAGACATGAGTCCTTCATGTGCAAGCTGACTAAAGGTCTAAAACATGGAAAGCTGTGCGAATAGTGCTCAAATGCTGATGAGCTTGGTGTTTACCCAGAAGTAACCAAACCCTGAATGGGGTGTTGGTTGGTTCCAAAAAGAACTCTGGAAAGCTATATATGCCAGCAGGATTGTTGTGGCCCGATGGAGAGGAGTTTTGTGGAAATGTGCCTTGTCGATGATGATAATAGTACTTGTGAAACTTTGATGTGAAAGCTGTTGTCTGATAGGATGCCTATAATATTCTGTGAATAAAGAACAGAATATTATGAAACTAACTATATAGTGCCATGTAGTAAAGTGAAATGTATTTTTAATTTGAAATTTAATTTCCGGTTGATGTTTATTTTACGTTGGTTCTGAATTGTGTTAAAGTACAGTTTCAGAAAGCGAAATCTTGTTGGTAATTTCTTCATTTAAGGATCATTGAGTAAACTTAGTTATTTTATAATTTGTATGTCTTTGCAGCTTTATTTATTTAAATTTCCTTCTTGTTGGTCAAGGGGTGCCAGATCACATTTCTTATTCAAGAAAATTACAATTGATCCCTTTATATACAAGCAGGCTCTTAAGACCTTTTCAAATATTCTTAGAAACAGATTCCACAGAAAATTTAAGGAAATTACAAATTTCTATCCTACAGGAACTGTAACATTGGGTATCTCCTTCCCAGCAGCAACAGATTGTGCAAAGTGCAGCAAAAGTATCACAAGCTGGAAGATCCTCACTGGGGCATATTGAATTGTCCCAGGGGAATATTCCAGGCACCTGAATCACACCTTCAGGAGATGTATGGTATGCTCAATGGTGGCTTGAGATGCACCTTGACTCGTGTTGTGTTTCTCCTCTGCCTCTACCTGGGGTTTCTCGCAGGTGTCAACAGCCATCACTTTATTGGATAGCTTTGACAGCAAGAATCCTCCCCGTAAGACATGAGTGGATGGGGTGGGGGTTGAAAACTCAGGCATTGAGTGTGCCAGAATATGTAGGCATCATGGCTGCTCTCTGGTTACCAAACGCGTACCTGCAGGATCAGTTGGCGGTGGTCGCAGAGCAGTTGCACATTGATAGAATGCAACCCCTTCCTGTTAATGAAGGCTGCCGGTTGGCTTGTGGGAGATTTAACCTTACACCTGAGGGAATCCAGTGATGGTGCCATATCCTCTGGCTCTCTCAACCAGACTGTCAGTTTGATTGTGGAAACTTTGGCTGGCCCTCTTGGAGGGCACCAGTCACCACTTTGATGCAATGATCGACTCTACTAGTTGCTTCCTCTACACCACCAAGTCATTCCCCCTCTCAGGGCTCTGGACCCAGAAGCTTGATGAGCTAAATCTCTTATGTTACCTCCCCCTTCTTGTTGCAAATAGCTTTTGTCACACTACACCAGCCTTTCTGCCTGACTCAGGGCTGCCAAATGCAGCAATGACCTCAGCTGCCACCCTCTTTCCAAACTACTCAAAACAAACATGTGCATCAGAGAATAAAAAATCACACTTGCATTTCTCTTGCTCCAACTGACCTTGTGTTGAAAGTATTGCTCTGGTGCTACTTTTATATCTTATCTGTTGCCAAGCTAATGCTGCCTCCCTGTGGCAAAAAGCATAGTGACTCAAGTCTGCAACTACACAAGCCATTCAACACTTACATTCCCCCTCCCCCAATTAAGGAGCAGTTTAGCGTGGCCAATCCACCTAACCTGCACATCTTTGGGTTGTGGGGGTGATACCCACGCAGACAACGGGAGAATGTGCAAACTCCACATGGACAGTGACCCAAGGCCAGGATTCGAGCCCAGGACCTCAGTGCCATAGTCCCAGTGCTAACCACTGTGCCACATGCCGCCCTTGGGCAATTTGACACTTATACTCTGATCGTACTGCTGCTCCTCCAATGTTTATGCTGCCAAAGTTTGTGAGTTTATTGAGAAGGCACCAAATCAGCATAGTGAAGCAGAGGTCAAAATATGCGTAATTCACAGGCACTTAACTGCTGCAACCTGCTCGGAAATCTGGTTTATAGCTTCAGGTTTCCTAGGGGAGAAGTGGCGGGGTGTGGTATGTTGATGAGATGGAGTTGGGTAGATCCTAAAGATGGACTCTCCTGGCATTAGGTTAACAGCCAGTATGTCTGTTCTCACTGGGCATACTGGTCACCACTTCAATGGCAGACCACGGACATGACAGGCTTTGGCAGAGAAAACTCAGTTTTCAGGAGGCCCCACCTGTAACTGATATCATAGAATTTACAGTGCAGAAGGAGGCCATTTGGCCCATCGAGTCTGCACCGGCTCTTGGAAAGAGCACCCTACCCACGGTCAACACCGCCACCTTATCCCCATAACCCAGTAACCCCACCCAACACTAAGGGCAATTTTGGACACTAAGGGCAATTTATCATGGCCAATCCACCTAACCTGCATATCTTTGGACTGTGGGAGGAAACCGGAGCACCCGGAGGAAACCCACGCACACACGGGGAGGATGTGCAGACTCGACACAGACAGTGACCCAAGTCGGAATGAAATGAAATGAAAATAAAAATCGCTTATTGTCACGAGTAGGCTTCAATGAACTTACTGTGAGAAGCCCCTAGTCGCCACATTCTGGCGCCTGTCCGGGGAGGCTGGTACGGGAAAGAGCACCCTAGTTGTCAGGGAACAATATCTGAGGTGAATGGAGGTTTAACCCGGCCACAAATGAGTCCAAAATAAGAGATGTAAAGAAATTTATCTTATTGCAAAAACTTTTTACACGATACACCTCGAGTCCCAGCCGGGACTACTCATGCTTGGTTCTCATCTGGGCTAGGGTTTATGATAGTGTCCATTACTCTGCTGATGGGGAAGCTCATATTTTACAAGGCTCACAGGGAGGCTAATTGGTCCCTGCCCGTAGGTCTTGTGTGGGCTATAACAAGCCCAAACAAAACCACACACTGAAACAGCATCCTTTTCTGCACTTCTGCTGAATATACTGCAATCATTTTCCAGGTGAATTTTCAAAATGACATGTCTGAGAAGCATAATAGATATTAAATTGTAGAATCATATCAGTGTCTAGACTTATATTGAATCATTAAACATGTGTGTTTTAAACAGGGTGAGCTTTCTTTTCATACTAATGACCTCTGCTTTTGAAAACTTTCTGGGTGCAATATATCAGTACTAGTCAACTTTGGATATCTTAACTAAGTGGACAGATTTCATGGATCTAACTATTGCCGCTTGACATTCAATAGCACTACCATAGTTTAATCCCTCACTATCGTTTTTTTAAAGTTTATTAAAAAATTTCATTAAAAACAAAATCATACAAAAGAACTAACCAGTGATACACAATAAACACAAAACAAGACTAACAAAAAAATGTATCTATTAACTTAATCCCAAAAGACTAAACTAAATCTCTTAACAGCTAACGGTGACTAGCTCTATAAAAAAGGAAATGAATGGCTGCCACCTTAGGGAGAACCCTTCTACTGACCCCCTGATGGCGTACTTAACCTTCTCTGAATGTACGACTGACATGAGGTCACCCACGCAAGCCGAGGAACTGGGAGTGGGTGACCTCCACCCAAACAGAACTCGTATCCGGGCAATTAATGAGGCAAAGGCAAGGACATCCACCTTCACCCCTGGCTGGAGCACTGGCGAGTTTGACACCTTGAAAATAGTCACCAGCGGACATGGCTCTATATCAACATTAAGTATCTCTGACATGGTGTTGAAGAAAAAGACCCAAAAGCTTGCTAACTTGGGAAAAGACCAGAACATATGAGTGTGGTTAGCTGGCCCTTCCGAACAACACTTACACTTATCCTGCACCTCAGAAAAGAATCCCTCATTCTCACTTTAGTCAGGTGTGCCCTGTGCACCACCTTGATAGTGGGCGGCACGGTAGCACAGTGGGTAGCACTGATGCTTCACAGCTCCTGGGTCCCAGGTTCGATTCCTGGCCTGGCTCACTGTGTGGAGTCTGCACATTCTCCCTGTGTCTGCAGGGAGCTCTGGTTTCCTCTCACAAGTCCCGAAAGACGTGCTGTTAGGTGATTTGGACATTCTGAATTCTCCCCCTGTGTACCCGAACAGGCGCCGGAATGTGGCGACTAGGTGCTTTTCACAGTAACTTCATTGCAGTGGTAATGTAAGCCTACTTGTGACAATAAAGATTACTATTAAATTGGATTAGACTAAGCCAAGCACGTGAGGACGTGGAGTTGACCCCGTGAAGCGACGCACTCCATACCTCATCATCCAGAATGAGACCCAACTCACCGTCCCATTTCACCTTCAGCTCATTCAACGGAGCTGACTCCACTAATGTATATGCACAAAATAATCACCCAGCCAAAGACAGAATCCTCTTCAACAGTGAAGAGTGTGGTGCCAAGGGGAAAGGCCTTGCATGAAAAATCACATCTGAAAAGAGTGGAACCAGGCAGTTGGAATGTCTCTGTCAGCTCCTGAAAGCTGGCAAATCTTCCCTTCACAATCAGGTATCCAACCCCTTCCCCTCCCATGACTTAAACTTTGAGTCCAAACCCACTGGCAGTAAAGGTGGTTGCTGCAGATGGGGGCTAACAAAGACATGGGGCTGGAAGGACTTGGGGAGAAAAGTGGGGAGATATTGAAAAAGAAGTAAAAATCTCAGCCAAGGACAAAAGGAGAAAAAAGCAAATTACTGCGGATGCTGGAATCTGAAACAAAAACGGCCCCCACGCCCTCCTCCCGACACGAATCGCTGCCCGCCGTTTTTTTACGGCGAGCAGCGATTCTCAGCTGGCCGATGGGCCGAAGTCCAAGCCCTTTACGACCGTTTTTAGGAACGTTCGTAAAAACGGCCGTAAAGTTGCGATCTTGGGAACCATGGCACCGATTGGCACGGCAGTACCACGGCGGGTACTTACCCCGTGCACTCTTTGTCCTTCCGCCGCCCCGCTGTATTCATTCGCGGGGCGGCTGAGGGGCATCCCGGCCCACGCAAATGCGCGATGACGTCATCCGCGCATGCGTGGGTTGGAGTCTTCCAATCCGCGCATGCGCGGCTGACGTCACGTGACGCGTCAGCCGTTGCAAACTCTGGCAAGCGGGCTTAACGAAATTCGTTAAGCCCGCGATGCCGGAGTTCACGGCCGCGGGATGCTAGCCCCGACCGGGGACCAGAATCGGTTCCCGGTCAGGGGGGCGGAGGCTGGCGTCAAACCCGCCCGTTTTTGACGCCAGCCTCACGATTTCTCCAGGTTTCGGAGAATCACGCCCCCTGTGTCTGCATGGGTTTCGCCCCCACAACCCAAAGATGTGCAAGGTAGGTGGATTGAACACACTAAATTGCCCCTTAATTGGAAAAAATGAATTGGGTATTCAAAATTTAAAAAAAAGATTATGAGGGATAGAGTGACTGGGCAGACACTCTTTCCCAGGGTGGAGGGGTCAGTCATGAAGCGAGTGTTATGGACGATTCCAGACTTGGACTCACACCGGTTGATTATGGGGAGTTTTTAATGCGGTTATAGAACCGAGCTTGGACCGGTCGAACCCGAGGTCGGTGAAGGTGGCGGCAGAGGTGAAGGAGCTGACAGGGTTTATGGAGCACATGGGGGATGCGGGGCGGGGAGAGGACCCGTGGAAGTTCAGGAGACCGATGGCGAAGGAATTTTCGCATTTCTCCCCAGTGCACTGGGTATATTCCCGGATTGACTTTTTCTTGTTAGACAAGACGATGCTGGCGGAGTGGTTGACTCGGGGTACTTGGCAATCGTGGTCTCCAACCATGCGCTGCATTGGGTGGATTTACGATGGACCTGGGTGGGGGTGGGGACCCAGCACCCGCAGTGGAGACTGGATGTGGGGCTGTTGGACGATGAGGAGGTGTGCGAGCGAGTGAGGGCAGCCATTTGGGGGTCCGTGGAGCTAAACAACACTGGGGAAGTCATAGCCGCCATTCTGTGGGAGGCGCTCAAAGTGGTGGTTAGGGGGGGAGTTTATCTCAATTCGAGCACACAGGGGGAAAGCGGAGCGGGCGGAGATGGCAAGGCTGGTAGATGCGATTCTGATGGATGGGTAGGAGGTATTCAGCCGCCCTCAAGGCAGGGCTGTTGAAGGTGAGGCAGAGGCTCTAGGTGGAGTTACGGAGGGCCAGGGGGGCAGTGTATGAATATGGGGAGAAGGCGAGCAGGATGCTGGCTCATCAGTTGAGGAAGTAAGAGGAAGTGACGGAGATTGGCAGAGTAAAGGATGATAAGGGCAGGATGGTTTTGGACCTAGAGGGATGAATGGCGTGTTTGAGGTGTTTTATAGAAGGCTATACAGGTCGGAGCCCTTGGCCGGGTGGGGAGGGGATGCGGCAGCTTTTAGACGGGCTGGAGTTTCCCAAGCTAGAGGAGAAGCTGGTTCAGGGATTGGGGGCCCCAATTGGGTTGAGGGAGGTGATGGAAAGTATGGGGTCGATGCAGGCAGGGAGGCCCCTCATCCGGATGGGTTCCGAGTGGAGTTTTCTAAATTGTTCGGGGTGGACCTGGGGCCACTGCCGGTGAGAGCTTATAATGAGGCAAGAAAGATGGGGGGAGCTCCCTCCACACTGTCACAGGCTTCCCTCTCCATGATTTTTTTTTTTTTTTTTCTTTTTTTTTAAAAGTTTAGATTACCCAATTATTTTTTCCAATTAAGGGGCAATTTAGCGTGGCCAATCCACCTACTCTGCACATTTTTGGGTTGTGGGGGCGAAACCCACGCAGACACGGGGAGAATGTGCAAACTCCACACAGACAGTGACCCAGAGCCGGGATCGAACCTGGGACCTCGGCGCCGTGAGGCGGTTGTGCTAACCACTAGGCCACCGTGCTGCCCTTCCCTCTCCATGATGTTCAAAACGGACAAGGATCCGGAGCAGTGTGGGTCGTACTGCCCGATATCGTTACTGAATGCAGATACCAAGCTGTTGGCGAAGGTGTTGGCCTCGCAAATCGAGGACTGCGTCCCTGGGGTGATAGGCAAGGGCAACGAGGTTTGTGAAAGGGAGGCAGTTGACAGCGAACGTAAGGAGGCTGCTCAATGTAATTACGATGCCTTCGGAGGGGTAGGAGGTGGAGTTAGTGGTGTAGATGGACACGGAGAAGGCGTTTGAGCAGGTGGTGTGGGAGTATTTGTGGGAGGTGTCGGGGTGGTTCGGGTTCGGGCAGAGGTTTGTGGACTGGGTCCGGTTGCTGTACAAAGTGCTGGGCGCAAGTGTGCGGACGAACCAAGTTAGTTCAGGATATTTTGGGCTGCACTGGGGGACGAGGCAGGGGTGTCCACTCTTTTGTTGCTCTCCCTGTATTAATGCACTGCCCCCCTAGCCCTCCGTAACTCCATCTGGAGCCTCCCTGTTGCTCTTCACTTTGGTGATAGAGCTGCTGGCAATGGCGCTTTGGGTGTTGAGGGACTGGAGAGGGATTGTGGGGGGTGCCGAGCACAGGGTCTGGTTGTATGCAGATAACCTGCTGCTATACATCGCAGACCCGCAAAGCAGCATGAAAGAAATCATGAAGCTCTGGGAGAGTTCAGAGCCTTCACGGGCTGCAAACTCAACCTGGGCAAAAGCAAAGGTTTCCCAGTGAACCAGAGAGGGGGAGGAGCCAAGCTGGTAGGTCTCCCATTTAAAATAGCCTGAAACAAATTCCGCTATTGGGGGATCCAGATTGCCCACGTCCCATCATGGATCCACAAGTGGAACCTGACCATTCTGGCGCAGGAAGGCAGAAAGGACCTGCAGAAATGGGATGTACTCCCGTTCTCCCCAGGGTGGGAGGGTGTAGACAATCAAGATGAACGTACTGCCCAGTTCCACTTCCTGTTTAGATCCATACCGATCTGCATCCCCAAGGCCTTTTTCTATTTAATCGACAAGGTGTTTATGCTGTTTGTTTGTGAGTGTGGAGGGGAGGGGTAGGAGAGATCCAAGAATCCCCAAAACAATACGTCAAAGGAGAAGAATCATGGGAGGCCTGGCCCTCCCAAACTTGCAATAATACCATAGGGCAGCCACTGCGGAAAGAGTGAGGGGATGTGTAAAGGACCCAGACACAGAAAGGGTGAGGATGGAGGAGACCTCCTGTACAGGGACAGCCCTCCAGGCCCTCGCCACAGCAGCACTCCCATCACCCCCAGCAAAACACTCAGCAAGCCCAGTGGTGGTAGCGACCTTGATGAACCAGATGAGGCAATACTTCGGTCTGACCGATGTGTCTATCATGGAACCCATCTGTGGCTGTTGAAGAAATTATAAGTCAGCACTTCGAGTTTTCGCCAAAGGTCCTTTAATTAAACACAAAGTTCGTTGGGGGGGGTTGGAGAGACCACAGTCATTTCAAATGTCCCTGCTTTACAGAGGTAAAGGCAGACAATTTATATGATACAGTAAGCAATATCTCGGACAGAAAGCATTCTTTAGATTAGCAAGAGACAGAAAACCGAGCAGGCTGGAATTAGATTTTAATAACAGGCCTTGGGTTCCTTGCCTAAGAAAAATAATAATTGTCTGCTGTCAGCAAAACAATGTGCAGCTGTATGCTTGTTTACATTGTATGACCTTCTGACTATTTCATACAGAACTCTTGACTGAAATGAGGCTAAATATCCATCATGCTTTCCAAGTGCCTATTTCAATGAAATATAGTCAAGCAGCTTGTTAAAATGAATACAGGGTATTAAGGCAACTAAACCGCCAACTAAAGTCCCTTCTACAGTGGCCATCAAGAGGTGGAGACAGGTTGGGTGAACTCCAACTGTTAGGGACTTTTACACGGGTGACAGACTAGCGACCTTAGAGCTGACGGAGAGACTGGACGTACATCTACACGTCAAAAACTTTTTCCACAAGGAGTCGGCTACATAACTATAAACCCCAAAGAGCACAAGGCGAGAGGAGTTATTGGATGTGGACATTCTGGGGAAGGGAAACTGTAGGGACCTTTACGGATGACATTTAGAAAAGACTTGCTCCCCACTGGACAAAATGACAAAATGAGAGAAAATGGGAGGAAGAGCTAGGGATGGAAATTGGGTGGGGACTCTGGAGCGAAGCACTGTGCAGAGCCAATTCCACCTCCCCATGCACAAGGCCTTATGCAGCTGAAAGTGGTGCACAGATCGCACCTGACAAGAGCCAGAATGAGCAGATTCTTTCAGGAGGTGGAGAACAGATGTGAACGATGCCAGAGGGGCTTGGCCAACCACATCCACATGTACTTGTCAGGTTTTGGACATCCTTCTTTGAGGCAATGTCCAAGGTTGTGGGGACAAGGGTGGAGCTGTATCCAAAGATGGCCGTCTTCGGGGTTTTGGATCTGCCAGAACTATTCATGGAGGAGAGGCCAATACCCTTGCCTTTGCTTCTCTAATCGCCCGCCAGTTAATCCTGCTCAGCTGGCAATCAGCACCACCACCCACAGCTGCAGACAGGCTGGCAGACCTATTGGAATTTCTTCACCTGGAGAATATCATGTTCGCCATCTGAGGGTCAGACCATGGGTTCCACAGAGAGTGGAAGCCATTCACCAAGTTGTTCCAGGACCTGTATGAAGCTAACAGCCAATAGAATGGGGGGGAGGGGATGCACAGCAGCCAATGGGACCACAGGGAGCAGACAGCAAGGGGAGGGGGAGGCCAGAAAACAGCCAACACCGAGACAGAGCCTACAACAAGAACATAAGAAAAGGAGCCCCCAAGGGAAGGCCGAAAACAGGATAGAGAGAAGGAGGGAAAAAAGAGGGGGTCCCAACAACAAAAGGTGGGGGGGGGGGGGGGGGAAGGGAGGGCTCCATCCACTTGTAAATAGCAGATAACTACCCATTGTAGAGTGATGGGCCCAGGAAAGAACCCTGAAACAACGAGTGAAGGGGCAGGGGGGTGGAGGGGGGGGGGGGGGGGGTGTGTGTGTGTGTGTGTGTGTGACCGGCACAAAGGAAATTGATATGTACATTGTAATCGGCACAGTTATCCTTACTGCTTGTATAGTGTATACTATGTAAAAACCTGAATAAAAATTATTTTAAAAAAAAGTTTTTGAATCCAACAAATAGCCGGAGAAGAGGCAAGCCTTCCACTGAGCCAATCTTGGCACTCGTTCTGGGAACGACAGGCCACCTCTGCAACAACAGTTGGAACTGCAGGCTGCCATTCTTGCAGGTTGAGTTTGAAGTGACGGGACTACTCCTTTCTCTGTGCTACCTAACCGAGAGCGAATATCTGGACTCAAATGTTACTGAATTACCAGATTTACGTAGCACTGATTTAATGAATGAATTAAATGAGAATGGCAAGGCCTTCAAGCTGCAAATTGAATATGTGTGCACTGTTCATGTATGTGAATGTATGACCTATAATGCAAATCTGTGAGGTATTGTGAGGTCTGGGCCAGGGCAACAGTAAGTATGGAACAGGCTGATGGGGCATATTTTTTGCCATGCAATCTGCCATACAATCTTTGGTCATGGAATTTTTCAGTGAACCTATCTTCCCAGGTGCCTTAAAGTGTGCTTTCCTCTCCTGCATTTGTTCCCATGTTATCTAGATGTAGCTTTCAGTTTTGGGTTCTGACATCAACTCCTCAAGTCCCACTTCTGAGGAAGGTGCCCAGCAATGATAAAGGGACCAATTTCTCCTGACACCCATTTCATGCAACAACACTTGCTCTGACCAGCCATCAAACAGGATATTGACTGTTGTTCTACTTCTCCATAGAATCATAGAATCATAGAATTTACGGTGCAGAAGGAGGCCATTCGGCCCATTGAGTCTGCCAAAAGAGCACCCTACCTAAGACCACACCCCCACCGCATCCCCATAACCCAGTAATCCCACCCAACACTAAGGGCAATTTTGAACACTAAGGGCAATTTAGCATGGCCAATCCACCTAACCTGCACATCTTTGGACTGTGGGAGCAAACCAGAGCGCCCGGAGGAAACCCACGCACACGCGGGGAGAATGTGCAGACTCCGCACAGACAGTGACCCAAGCCGGGAATCGAACCTGGGACCCTGGAGCTGTTAAACAATTGTGCTAACCACTATGCTACCGTGCTACCCCTAACAAATTTACCATCAACTTTGTTTTGTGTGGGGCAGCACGGTGGCGCAGTGGGTTAGCCCTGTTGCCTCACGGCGCCGAGGTCCCAGGTTCGATCCCGGCTCTGAGTCACTGTCTGTGTGGAGTTTGCACATTCTCCCCGTGTTTGCGTGGGTTTCGCCCCCACAACCCAAAGATGTGCAGAGTAGGTGGATTGGCCACGCTAAATTGCCCCTTAATTGGAAAAAATTAATTGGGTACTCTAAATTTAAAAAAAAAGGAAAAAAAAAAACTTTGTTTTGTGCCTCTGCATTGGATTTGTCTCCTGTTGATTGTGGTCTGCCATTTTTCCCCCTGCATACATCCTCACAGAAAGGCTAACAAACAGCTGAAGGCTATCATTAGCATATCTGGAATAATTTCCCCACCCGAGAACACCGACAGGCATATTAAATGTCAGTGGAGGATAGCCCGGGTATTTATACATATCAACATTATCTTACATTTCTTTTTTTTGTAAATTTAGAGTACCCAATTAATTTTTCCAATTAAGGGGCAATTTAGCGTGGCCAATCCACCTAACCTGCACATCTTTGGGTTGTGGGGGTGAAACCCACGCAGACACGGGGAGAATGTGTAAACTCCTCACGGACAGTGACCCAGGGCTGGGATTCGAACCCGGGTCCTCAGCGCCATAGGCAGCAATGCTAACCACTGTGCCACCGTGCTGCCCTATCTTACATTTCTTAGCATTAAATTCTGTTATCACCTCCCCTATCTGGCCATCCTTAAGTCCTCTGCAGAATTGGATATTACTTATGGTAAATTTGTCAAGGTTATTAGTAGTGTTTCTGAACAGCAGGGGTCCCTGCTGCTTAGAAGATTGCTATTTAGGGAAATATAAAGTATTGTGAATTGACACTACAGCATTTGTGTTTAGTGCATATGAGGTACTTCGTAACTGAGCAAATATATTAATCAAGCTGTCAATACCTTTGCTGATGGATATGGTAGCATGTCCGTCAGCATTGTTCTCTTGACCTTTCTTTCTTCTTCCTGATTTAATATTTGGCAACTACGAGTCCAAAGCCTCAGTGTTGTAAACATAAGGCTCTGCATGAAAGGGTAAGATGCATCTGAGCATGCTGAGGGAAGTGAGGATGAAAATTACAAAGGCATTGGCATATTCTGCCAATCCACTTTAGATACATGAGCAGTACCAGGGGATTCGAAAATTGCAAATGTTACACCCTTGTTCAAAAGAGCTGTAATGATAAGCCCATCAATTAATCTTGGTGGTGGGAAAGTTTTTAAAAACAATAATGCAAGGCAAAATGAACAATAGTTTGAACAAATGTGGATTAATTACGGAAAGCCAGCATGTATTTGTTAAGGGCAAATTTGATTTAGTTTTTGTAATGAGATAAATGAGAGGGTTGATGAATATAATGGGCTGGATTCTCCTTCCCTTCACCGTACTGAGATTCTCTGGTCCTGCTGCACTGAATGGGAAGTTTGACTGAGCGCAAAATTTTCTGTTCTCGCTAGCAGAAGTAGCAGGGCAGACTTGCAACGGAGACCCCTGGCCAATATGTTTAACATGGTGTACAAAAGGTATTTGATAAAATGCCGCGTACAGGCTTTTGAGCAAAGTTAAAGACCACAGAATAAAAGGGACAGTGGATATGACAGTGGTCAGTACTGTTGCTTCACAGTGCCAGGGTCCCAGGTTTGATTCTGGCTTGGGTCACTGCCTGTGTGAAGTCTGCACGTTCTCCTTGTGTATACGTGGGTTTCCTCCGGGTGCTCCAGTTTCCTCCCACAGTCCAAAGATGTGCAGCTGAGGTGGATTGACCATGCTCAATTGCCCTTAGTGTGCAAAAATGGTTAGGTGGGGTTACGGGGATAGTGTGGAGATGTGGACTTAGGTAGGTTGCCCTTTCTATGGGCCGGTGCAGACTCCATGGGCCTCCTTCTTCACTGTAAATTCCATATTCTATGATAGTGATGGACTTCAGGAGAACATGGACTGGCTGGTGGACTGGCGGCCATGAGTTGAATTAAATTTCATGAATTCAGTTTGTAGCATGAATGAGGAGAGGCAATATAAAAAATAAATAATACAATAATAAAGGGAGGTGAAGGAGCAGAGGTACAGAGACGATAGCACACTGCCATAGGAAGAGGTGGAGACATAGACAGGCAGGGAGGGGAGGGTGGAGGGTTTAAGTAGGGGGGGGCAGAGGGGGACCTCCACTGAGTGCCAACTTGACCATTGGCAATGTGTGTCCACCTGCACCACCAGGAAGGAGATCTTGTTCTAGAAGTCTGCAGATGCCTGCCATTAATACTGGGCCTCCTGAGGCATTTGTGCTCACAGGTGTCAAGAGAGCCGCTTCTCTGCCTATAGACTTTCTCTGGACCTTTTTATTCCTTCTTCCACTCTAGCCCCTTGCTTTATATTCACAATAGGCTCCAACCTGCCCCACTCTGACCCTGACAAATCTGTCCTTAACAAAAGCCTCAGCTTCGTCCCTTTACAGCACCACCCTCAATGAAGTTTGAGCTCAGTATGATGCTGAGCTCTTCTTCTGCTCTCTTTGCCTCTGTGCCAACTTCTTTGTTCAGAAACCCACCGTGACCTATTACACCTCTCGTATTCTCCCTGCACCCTGAGCCCTCTCTCTGACATCTTTCCTTCTCTACATCTTCACATTGCGAATTTCTGGCATGGGCCACCTCACTCACTCTAACCTATCTCCCTCCAAACATTCAGTACTCTGTTTTTACAGGTCCAACCCTAACATTGTAATGGACTTCCAATTGCTCTAGATCTTCACACCCACAAGTATGTTCGGAGAGCTCTTCACCTCGTCCATGATTGAAGGTCAAACCAGTCCCCATCCACCACCACCACCCTCTTCTGTCTGACTGAACGTATTCTCAAAATGGACAACTTCTCCTTCAACTCCACTCATTTCCTACAAATAAAAAGTGTTAGAGCACAGTACTAGCTAGAGCTTCCTTTTTGTGGAATATGTGGTGCATTCTTTGTTCCAGTCCTACTCAGGCCCCCTCCCTCACCTCTTTATCCGATACATTGACAACAATGTTGGTGCTATTTCCTGCTCCTACCCTGAAATGAAAAATGTCATTGACATTGTTTTCATTTCCACCCTTCTGCTGTCTTCATATTGTCGATGTCCAACACTTCCCTTCCCTTCTTTGACTTCTTGGTCTCCGTTTCTGGGCACATGCTATCAATCAATATCCACGATGGCTCATTAACTCCTGTAGCTACCATGACTACAGTCCCTCACACCCCTGTTCCTAAAGGATTCAGTTGCATTCTCCCAGTTTCTTGGTCTCCCCTCCATAGGTGCAGATGATGCAACCATCCATACTAGCGTTTCCAATATGATTTTCTCCTTCCTCACCCAAGGATCCCCCACAATAACAGTTGACAGAGTCCTTGACCATATAAGTTCTCTTTCATGCACTTCTGCTCTCCTCCTACGTTCTCCCTCCCAGAACGATAATTGTGTTCTCTGTACTCACCTTCTATCCCACAAGTCATTGTATTCAGCAGGTCATCGTCTGACATATCTGCCACCTCCGGCATGATGCCAACACCAAACCCTCAATTCCCCTCCCCTTTCAGCATTCCAAAGGGACAATCTGCGATATCCTGATACACCCCTCAGTCAGCACCTACCTCACCGTTCCTACCAGATATTTTAGTTCTGAAACATCTGCGTTGATTCTGTCACAGTTTTAAGCTGGGTGTGCTGATGAGTGGAAAATGTTACACACATTAATCAGTTGTGGCACCAATCGGATGAGATGTAGAGGATCTCCACCTACGTTCTCTTGATAATGTGCCGAAATACCAACTGCAGGTCATCATTCTTTAATACAGCATTGTAACCTCTACCATTTGAGCCTTTTAATCTTTCCAAGAAAACAAATCTGGCAAATTTAAAGGTGGAATCTTGCTGTTGGCGGATACCCATTTGAATTTGATTTGGCATCACTTCAAAATAATTTCACTTTGTGTCCTTAGAATAGTAGATAGCTGATAGTAAAACGTAGAAAGGATATAAAAAGGACACACTTTCTGGCAATTGGATTGAAAGGTCTGGGTGCTATTGTGCTATTTGGATTGCCAGGGGAGTTTCCAGTTTCTAGAACCCCTCTTTCCCTTGTCTTTTTGCCATACTTGGCCTCAATAAAATTCATCTGTTTATCATGGGTGCTGTTAAGGACAGCTTCATTTGGATGGAAGAACACTTGGAGGAGGAAGAGCAGCAGCAGCTGCACCGACTAAAAATAACAGGTGAAGGAGATGCATGTAAGAGACAATACCAGATTACAGTGGTACAGGCCCGGAGTCACCTTCCTTGGGTTTATCTGAAGAGCAGTTCATCAAAAGGCTGCGCTTGCCTTGGCAGACTATTGCAAACCTCTACAGGCCCCTGCAGCAGGACCTGGTGAACTGGGTCAGGGCAGGGATTGGAGACATGCTTTTCCTGTCAGAGGCAAGATAACCCTTAAGTGATTCATTCCAGTCCACTATAAGAGGCACCAACTGCATCTCCCAGTCTGCAGTTCACAGCTGCATTAAGCAGGTCATTGAAACTCTGCTCGTCAAGCCAATCAAGAAGCAGAGGTAGTTTTAAGTGATATATGTTTGTATTGTTGCATACTAGAAATAAGTAAAGATTTAAGTAAATTTACTTTAGTGTTTCTGTGTAAAGAAAGGTAAAACTCTAGTTAGATTCATGTTAAATAAAGGTGTTTTTATGTATGAGAGCTTTTAGTTTAAACTGTGGCTGTATTGTGCTGAAAGAGTTTACGACATGAAAAGTAAACACAAACTTTGAGAAAGAATGAGATGTTGCATGGCAACCAGGACCCACTGTAGGAGAGACAGACCTTGTGATTGGTGTTTTAGTTGAAATCAGAGCAGGTGCAAATAGGAAGCTAGAGAGAGAGAACAGTTCTCTCAAAGCTTTGTCAGAAGCAGAAGCAGAGCTGCAAAAAGCAACCTTCCCAAAAAGCCTACCAGAAACCAAGGAACAGTTAATTATGGAAAGTAGAGAATGAAAAGAGATGTCCCAGGAAGTTTTGAAGTCAAAGGAACAAACCAAAACTGGATTTGGAACAGAGTATTGTTCATTGAAGTCAAAGACAGAGCGGAAACGTGAAACAATGGGGGAAGTTGGCTAGTGAGGAGCTAGAGACAGATCTGAAGCAATCGTAAGGTTTGGTGTCCTTATTTCCAGTCTTTGAAACAATAGTATTCTGTTGAGGATTGAATTCCTCAGGTTTTGTTTAGAAGTTTGGATGCATTTGGCAATTTAAGACAGAGGGATACTGGAAGGAGACTTGGAAAACCTGGAGGCATAGGATCCTTGCAACAACAACTGAATGAAGCCTTGTTTAAAATGATAGTTGGAACAGCTGGAGGTGGACCCTTGATTAAAACAGCTGAGGGAAAGCATTGTTTGAAAGAGAATTTTAAAGCGTGTCTTTTTGAGAGTGTAGTTTGGAAACACTCAGGTGACAATCATCTGGGGGGAATTTGAGAAGAAGTCCACAGAAGATCGATTGAATGGCATCTGCCATTGGGTTTCAAAGTGGGGTGTTGGCTGACTACAGCCTGTTGGGTTACAGCACTGTGTTTATTGAGAACATTATAGCATTAGATGTGGCATGTAATCTGTGTTATCCTTGAAATCTGAGTACATTTGTGAAGATATTGTCAAATTTTTAATTTTTAATAAACTTTTTTTCTTGCTATTAAAAGTTAATTGGAAGTCCTGTGACTGTTCTTCCATGTTTTCTAAAATTGCAGTGGGATTCTCAGTCCAATGCATACCGCCCAGGCATTGGGTAGCTGGTGGCTTCAGTGGCCAGGGTACCTGGCCATGGCAGCCTATACGGGTGCTGGCATGTGGTGCAGAGTGGGGGGTCTGCTGCCCTCCTGGTGGGGGTTGATCATCACAGGTGTGTGGGACAGGGGTTGGTGCCAGGGGCGCAGTGCTGCTTACTCACCCTGGCCTCCCTGAGGTGGTTGTGCAGTTTTTTATGCCACTGCAGGCTGGTCCGGGTAGTGTTTCCAGTGGCATTGACGGCCTCTGCCACCTGCGCCCAGGCACAGCGAACAGCGGCGGCTGGCAGCCTCCTTATCGGACCATGGTACAGGGTGGCCCGCCTCTCCACCATGGCGCCTGGTAGGTGAATTAGCCATGCTAAATTGGAAAAAAAAGAATTGAGTACTCTAAATCCATTAAAAAAACACTTAGGGCGCGATTCTCCCGAGTTACGAAAAATTGGGAAGCTGGCGTCAAAAACGGGCGCGTTTGACGCCAGCCTCCGCCCCCCCGACCGGGAACCGATTCATCACCCGGTCGGGGCTAGCATCGTGCGGCTGTGAACTCCGGCATCGCAGGCTTAACGAATTTCGTTAAGCCCGCTAGCCAAAGTTAGCGACGGCTGACGCGTCAGATGACGTCAGCCGCGCATGCGCGGATTGGACGACTCCAACCCGCGTATGAGCGGATGACGTCATCACGCATATGCGTGAAACCCGCGCATGCGCGGGCCGGTATGCCCCTCAGCCGCCCCGCGAATGGATCCAGCGGGGCGGCGGAGGGAGAAAGAGTGGATTAACATGGATTAACTTTTAATAGCAAGAAAAAAGGGTAAGTACCTGCTGCCCACGATCGGTGCCCACCGATCGCGGGCCCATGGCACCCTTGGCACGGCCATACCACGGCCGTGCCAATCGGTGCCATGGTTCCAGAGAACGGGACTTTACGGCCGTTTTTACGAATGGTCAGAGCAGGTGTGTTTTACGCTTGTAAAAACGGCCGTAAAGGCCTTGGAAATTGGCCCATCGGCCAGGAGTGAATCGCTGCTCGCCGTAAAAAAACGGCGGGCAGCGATTCGTGTCGGGAGGCGGGCGTGGGGGGGGGGGGGGGGGGGGGAGAATAGCGGGAGGGCGTCGGACCAGCGTGTCAGGGGTCATAACAAGTACGTCACCTTCTTCATTGATCATGACATGCGACAGCTCAGGGATCTTCAACAGTGTCCAGCTTCCCTTGTGTCCAGGGCATGACCCACTGCACTCCTGTAGCCATCAGTGCACCAGGACACCAATTTGTCCATTGGAAAGGCTGCCATTCCATTAGTTTCTGAGTAATGTATGTTTGTACCCAGGCAACTGTCACAAGACTGCAACAGTATATCACCCACCCATCCCCGTCCTCCAAACATTTTTCCTTTCCAAGAACATTGCAAATGGCTGCTGGTGACCAAGGGATAAGGAATATCCCTGATACATATGGCTCTTAGTACCCCTCCACAACCAACCATTCAGAGCAGGTTGAGAGGGCAGGGGTGAAGAAGCAGATGTGGTGGTATCTTGAAGGATGGCAACATGTACAGCTTCAATTGTATCACTCCCAGTCCTGTGGGGCTGGGGCTCATTGCTTCCACGGAGACTGAGCAGACTGCAGAAAGTGAGTGACTTCTTTAAATCTCTTAACTGTTTGATCCACCAAAATCCTGAAGTTTGACATCTATCTCTAGAAAGCACATGTTTGCCTCTTAACCCATATTAGATGTTTGAGCCAAGTGTTAGCATGGCAGCCATCTGAGCTCCCACTTAAGATGCACAGGCTGGTGACCCTGAAAGCATGGCTACGGAGTCCCTGGAGGTGACTACAGCCTCCAGGGTAGACTGTTTATTCCCTATAGGAGATGACACCACCACACATTTAGCCATAGTGCTGAAACTCCTTATCAGGTCTTCCAGTACCTCACAAGGCTGCATGTCTGAGGCCAGCAGTTTACTTTGACTGACCCCATGTATTCCATAGCTCTGTCCTGATTAGCGGATCTGGGAGAGGATCTCATAATGAGTTCTCAGCTGAATAGTCACATCCACCAGTACCTACTGTGATTCACTTGGTGTTGGGTGTTTCAACAAGTTTAGATCTATGTCTTATTATCTAACCCATACTGTGTGATAACCCCTGTGCTAGAATTTGTGGGAGATGAAATAGGAGGATTGTCCTTCTCGGAGGTATCTTCTTTACACTCAGAAGGACCGAGAGGAAAATGCATTGATAAAAGAGAATGGCACCGAAAGGCTAAAAACAGCAGCTAGCAGTCTTGAGAATGCAGCTTGGAGTTGTGAACATTACTGAATACGTGCTGAGTTAAAAGAAGGATGATAAGTGATAGCAGACACCCTGCTCAGCTGGCTTCAGACTATACTATCTCAGCAATCTGTGCTGCAGCAGTCCTGGGCTGGCTGCCTGACAGACAGCAGCAGTGGAATGGCAGGGCCTAAAGCAGCAATGCTGTCACCCCGAGGGAGGACAGTAGGTTCCTGTGTCATGGAGGAACAGCCACTCTTTCAGGACAACACTACAGCAATTCCATTGTTTTGTTAGGGAACAAACTGATGAACTGTTGTGATGTTGTGACGTCCTGGGAACCAGGAGAGCAGTGACATCCAGAGGCATGATGACAGAATCCAAAAAGCAGCAGTCTGAGATTCTAATGCAGCACTCAAATGGAGGCAGTGATAAAAGGCATCGAACAAAGATTTGTGATTGGTTCCACAGGCGTTCTGAAGGAAATAACCACACATTCCAGCTTGGATAGGATAGGCTGTAATAAGATCTGTGCAATGCTTTGTTCCAAATTAAGCTGGACTCCATGCACCTGGACATTGTATTAAGGCTTTTTGGCAGTCTTGCCAGTTCACTAAACATTTGGTTGTGAATGCCTGTCATCTTTCCTTTGTAGTACAGGCCAAAGACCTACTAAAATTCCGTAAGCTTTCAGACACTCATGAAAAAGTTACGGCACTACTTTGGTGGTCCAGGTCCACGGGCTGTGACCACCATGGAGCATGCGCGGCCTCTGAACTGGAAGTGCTGGGGGCCCTTTCGGCAGCTAGAGCTGTGAGCTTTACGCTGCTTCCCTGCTAACCCCCAGCAAAAACGGTGAATCGGTGGCCTTTTGACACCAGTTTTCCTGGCGCAAAAGACCACCGCTTTCACGCCAATGTGGGGACTTAGTCTCCAAAACGGAGAATCCAGCCCAGGATCTATGCACATTTGGAAGTGAATGGTCTTATTAACGACAGGCAGCATGGTTTTGTACGAAGGAGGTAATCTCTCGCTAATTTAATTGAATATTTTGAGGAGATGACAAAAATGATTGACGAGGGAAGGGCTGTGGATGTTGTCTACATGGACTTTAGTAAAGCATTTGATAAGGTCCCGCAATAATAAAATAATCTCTTATTGTCACAAGTAGGCTTCAATGGAGTTACTGTGAAAAGCCTCTAGTCGCCACATTCCGGTGCCTGTTCGGGGAAGCCGGTACGGGAATTGAACCCGCACTGCTGACGTTTTTCTGCATTACAAGTCAGCTATTTGGCCCACTGTGCTAAACCAGTCGCTCATGGCAGACTGGTGCAAAAGATTAGATCATATGGGATCGGGGTGAACTAGCTGGATGGATTTAGAACTGGCTTGGCCATAGAAGACAGAGGGTAGCAGTGGAAGGGTGTTTTTCCGAATGGAGGTCTGTAACTAGTGATGCTCCGCAGGGATCAGTCCTGTGAACTCTGCTCTTTGTAATATATATAAATGACTTGGAAGAAAACATAGCAGGTCTGATTAGCAAGTTTGCGGATGATACTAAGATTGCAGGAGTTGCGGATGGTGATGAGGATTGTCAGAGAATACAACAAGATATAGATAGGCTGTAAAACTGGGCAGGAAATGGCAGATGGAATTTAACCAGGACAAATGCAAGGTTTTGCATTTTGGTAGTTCCAATTCAGGTGGGAGCTACAAAATAAATGGCAGAACGATCAGGAGCATAGAGACACACAGCGATCAGGACATGCAGGTCCACAGATCCTCAAAAGTGGCAGCAAAGGTGGAACTGGTGTAAGGAAAGCATATGGCATGCTTGCCTTCATAGGATGGAGTATCGAGTATAAAAAGCTCAAAAATTAGGTCAGTTATATAGAACGTTGGTTAGGCCACTATCAGAAGGACGTGGAGGCTTTGAAGAGAGTACAGAAAATATTTATCAGGATGTTGCCTGGTATGGAGGGTATTAGCTTTGAGGAGAGATTGAATAAACTGATTGTTCTCCCTAGAGAGACGGAGGCTGAGAGGCGACCTGATAGAAGTTCATAAAATTATTAGGGGTATAGATAGGGTGAACAGTTGGAGGATTTTTCCCAGGGCGGAAATGACAATTACAAGGGGGTACAAGTTCAAGGTGAGGAGGGACAGCTTCAGTGGAGATGTGTGGGGGAAGTTTTTTTACACAGAGGGTGATGGTGGCCTGGAATGCACTGCCAAGTGACGTGGTTGAGGCAGATACTTTAATGACCTTTAAGACTTATCTGGATAGGCACATGAACAGAGGGGTATAGAAGGATACAGGCGGTTGGTCTAGATAGGACACATGATCAGCGCAGGCTTGGAGGGCAGAAGTACTTGTTCATGTGCCGTATTGTTCTTTGTTCTAATAAGTCCTACTTCAGTAATCTGCAAGGGCACCCAGCCATTGAGGTTCCCTCTCTCTGGAGCTGCAGCTTGAGAGATGGCCACTGTTAACAGTGGCGCTGCTGTGGCTGCTGAGCTGCCTAAAGCTCTTTAACCCACTATCCTTATTGGAAGCCGGGTTGCCTCCCACCTTTGGCCCTGGAAGTGTGGCTCGCCATAAATCAACAAAATTCAGCCCAAGATTTTCCCTCTAAACCTTTGGAGAGTTGTTACTTGATTTTGACATAATGTTTGCCTGTCAATTTTTAAAGACTTTTTGTAAACTGATGATGTATTGTCAACATGTTTGAGTTAGAACGACTCCATTAATAAAATAGCTAGTGATTTAGAAAAAATAATAAAATGCCTGGCAGCAGAAATGAATTATTAACTTGCTGGAAGCAAACATCAATCAATGTACATTTTGTTCAGAGTGGCATGGAGATCACATGGCACCAGCCTTACATCATTGTGCTATCAAAGCTAGTTTGAAATATGCCAGTGATTTATCTAAGTACCTGTCACAAAGCAAGATAATGAGCACTGTAGTTTAATGAATCTTTGTCTCAAAATAGCTCAGAACATTTGAGCCTGTACAGGCCAGCCCTTGTGACCCATCAGATAAAGTATACAAAACAACATTCTGTGTAGAATGTTCTTTATCATTTTACGTATTGTTTTCCCAGACCATTTTCCCCATCCTTTCTGGTTAAACAAGTTGGGCGGGATTCTCCGACCCTCTGTGCCGAAATCGCGCTCGGCGCGGGAGCGGAAAATAGAGGGGCTGGTGTACCCACCGAAGTTGGCCACTGCCCGACATAAAATGGAGAATTAAAATGCATGCAGGGAAAATTGGACAATGTCAGAAAGACTAGCAGGCTGCAGAATCTCTCTTGTGTATTCTGTCTGCAGAGAAACCAGACAGCACTGAAACTAACAAGTTTGCATACTAATTCAGCGATTCCCGGTGATTCCCGGGCACAATGGACACAATCGCGAATAACAATGGTCAGCTAGACTCTTAGGCGCCAGCAGGAGTCCCGGACAATAAGTTACAAACAGCCCCAAGAACCGCCCAGCGATTGGGAAACAGTCCCAGTATTGGGGAATTCAAACCAATCGATTGGTATGAGGTCCAATCGATTGCAAGCAGGTATAGGGTCCGCCCAGATGGGCGCAAAGCCCCTGTGACCTATAAAGGAAAGATCCCAAGTCCAGCTCTCTCTCTTAGCCGGCCCTCCCAGCAGAGCACCTTTGCAGCAGCTCTCTAAGAACTTGACCGTGAGAAGGAGAGGCCTGGCCAATTGCTGCACCACCAAGTAAGTGTCATACAATGCACGCTACGAGAATAGACACTCCTGACCCCTTAGCCCGTACCAACTGGGAAGCCTGCAGTCTCAGGACAGAAGAAGAGGCCATTGTTCCCTGATCCAGTGTATTCCCTTATTGAAGATAAGTATTGGCTTATAGTGGTAGGAATAGTTTAGTCCGTTAGTATTAGTTGCATGAGTATCGATTTACTGTGTAATAATAAATGTGTTTGATTGAACCTTACTAACTGGTGTATTGAGTCATTGATCTGAAGTTGAACTTGAACCTTGTGGCAGTATCATAAAGATACCTGGCGACTCTAGAGCTAAGGAATAAAACAGAGCCAATTGAGTGTTAAGCACACTTACCAGAACGAGCAACATGGTTTAGCACAGGGCTAAAGAGCTGGCTTTTAAAGCAGACCAAGGCAGGCCAGCAGCACAGGGAGATGTTGCTGAAAACAGTGGATCTGGTGGCCTGAAGTGCATATGTTTTAATGCAAGAAGTATTACGGGTAAGGCAGATGAATGTAGAGCTTGGATTAGTACTTGGAACTATAATGTTGTTGCCATTACAGAGACCTGGTTGAGGGAAGGACAGGATTGGCGGCTAAACGTTCCAGGATTTAGATGTTTCAGGCGGAGGAGGATGTAAAAGCCGTGGCGGAGTTGCGCTACTGGTTGGGGAGAATATCACAGCTGTACTACGGGAGGACACCTCAGATGGCAGCGAGGCTATATGGGTAGAGATCAGGAATAAGAAGGGTGCAGTCACAATGTTGGGGGTTTACTACAGGCCTCCCAACAGCCAGCGGGAGATTGAAGAGCAGATAGGTAGACAGATTTTGGAAACGAGTAAAAACAGGGTTGTTGTGATGAGAGACTTCAACTTCCCCAATATTGACTGGGACTCACTTAGTGCTTGGGGCTTAGACGGGGCAGAGATGGTAAGGAGCATCCAGGAGGGCTTCTTAAAACAATATTCAGATAGTCCAACTAAGGAAGGGGCTGTACTGGACCTGGGATTGGGGAATGAGCCCGGCCAGGTGGTAGAAGTTTCAGGAGGGGAGCATTTCGGGAACAAAGACCACAATTCAGTAAGTTTTAAAGTGCTGGTGGACAAGGATAAGAGTGGTCCTAGGGTGAATGTGCTAAATTGGGGGAAGGCAAATTATAACAATATTAGGCGGGAACTGAAGAACCTAGATTGGGGGCGGATGTTTGAGGGTAAATCAACATCTGACACGTGGGAGGCTATCAAATGTCAGTTGAAAGGAATTCATGGCCGGCATGTTCCTCTGCGGAAGAAGGATAAATACGGCAAATTCCGGGAACCTTGGATAACGGGGGATATTGCAGGCCTCGTCAAAAAGAAAAAGGAGGCATTTGTCAGGGCTAGAAGGCTGAGAACAGACGAAGCCTGTGTGGAATATAAGGAAAGTAGGAAGGAACTTAAGCAAGGAGTCAGGAGGGCTAGAAGGTGCCATGAAAAGTAATTGACAAATAGGGTTAAGGAAAATCCCAAGGATTTCTACACGTACATAAAAAGCAAGAGGGTAGCCAGGAAAAGGGTTGGCCCACTGAAGGGAATCTAGTTGTGGAGCCAGAGGAAATGGGCGAGGTACTAAATGAATAGTTTGCATCAGTATTCACCAAAGAGAAGGAATTGGTGGATGTTGAGTCTGGAGAAGGGTGTGTAGATAGCCTGGGTCACATTGAGATCCAAAAAGACGAGGTGTTGGGCATCTTGAAAATTATTAAGGTAGATAAGTCCCCAGGGCCGGATGGGATCTACCCCAGAATACTGAAGGAGGCTAGAGAGGAAATTGCTGAGGCCTTGACAGAAAGTCTGTGTAGGGGGTTGGGGCTGAGCGCGTTGGCAACAGCGATGCTCCCAATGACCCCGGGGAAATACTTAGGGAGTCTGGTAGTAGTAGCAATGTTGTGGCATATCTGGAGGCAGTTGTGCCAGCACTTTAGGCTGGGGGCGGGGTCAAGGGAAATGCCAATTCGGGGAAATCACAGATTTGAGCCAGGGAACTGGGATGGGAGTTTTCGGAGATGGGAGGAGAAGGGAGTCAGGGCATGGAAGGATTTGTTTCTAGGGGACCGGTTTGCGGGATTGAAGGAACTGGGGCCGAAATATGGGTTGGGGCAGAAGGAAATGTTTAGGTATATGCAGGTTCGGGTTTTCGCTGAGAAGGAGATACAGAGCTTTCCGGTGGTGCCGGCCTCCATACTGTTGGAGGAGGTGCTGACGACAGGGGGAATGAAGAAGGGGGTGGTGTCGGAGATTTCTGGGGTGATTCTGGGAGAAGAGAAGGCACCGCTGGAGGGGATTAAGGCAAAGTGGGAGGAAGAGTTGGGAGAGAGCATGGAGGAGGAGTTATGGTGTGAGGTGCTTCAGAGGGTCAATGCCTCAACGTCGTGTGCGAGGTTGGGGCTGATACAGCTGAAGGTGGTGTATAGGACTCACCTCACAAAGGCGAGGATGAGCCGACTCTTTGAGGGGGTAGAGGATGTTTGTGAACGTTGCGGGGGGGGGGGGGGGGGGGGGGGGGGGGGGGGGGGGGCGCAGACCACGTTCATATGTTTTGGTCCAGTTCAAAGCTGGAGGGGTATTGGAGGGTTGTGTATTTCTGGGCAGCGAACGCGGAGAAGGTGAGGAGCTGGGTTGGGGGGGGGCGGATTCTCAGTGGGTCAGGATGGAGGAGAGTCTGTGTAGGGGGTTGGGGCTGAGGGCGCTGGCAACAGCGATGCTCCCAATGACCCCGGGGAAATGAAGGTGGTACATGTGAGTCTTGAGCGGGTCCACTGAAGGCCATATTCGGGGTATTGGATCGGCTGGGATTGGAAGCGGGTGCGGAGACAGATGTTTTAGCCTTCGCCTTGCTGATTGCCCGAAGGGGGACCCTGTTGGGTGGAGGTCAGTCTGTACCCTGGCATGACGGGGGCATCTGTTGGACTTTTAAACACTCGAGAAGGTGAAGTTTGAGTTGAGGGGAAGGATGGAAGGGTTCTACAATTCATGGGCTTTGTTCATTATGGACTTTTAAGAATTGGATGACATTGAACATTAGGGATGGGGTTTGGAGGTGGAGGGGTTGGACTGTGTATGTTGTTTTTAAAAAAAATTTAGATTACCCAATTATTTTTCCAATTAAGGGGCAATTTAGCGTGGCCAATCCACCTATTCTGTACATTTTTGGGTTGTGGGGGCGAAACCCATGCAGACACGGGGAGAATGTGCAAACTCCACATGGACAGTGACCCAGAGCCGGGATCGAACCTGGGACCTCAGCGCCGTGAGGCGGTTGTGCTAACCACTAGGCCACCGTGCTGCCCTGACTGTGTATGTTGTTGATGACTATGTTTGGGTGGATGGTGGATTCCAGTTTCCTTTTCTTTGATGTTTGTATTTAAAATGTTGAGGGTTGGGAGGAGGAAGGAATTGTTGGCCAGGGGATTGGCATTGTATTTGTTACCGTTAATTGTTTGTTGGTGAATGTAAATTTGGATTAAAATGTGAAAAAGGAGAATAAAAATATTTAAAAATTAATAATTACGAGGAGTTTTGAGAGAGTGAATAGGGAAAGACAATTTTTCCTGGTTGGGGAGTTAGTGATGAGGGGCTCAACAACTGAACATTAAAGCAAAACATGGAGAGTGTTTAGGATAATTTTAATGTGCTGTGTTCACATCATTTGCCCATAAATTCTATTGGGAGATGGAAACTCCAATTTAAAAAGCACCATATAATATGGACTTTGGACCTTCACAAGACGGACTCCGAAGAGTGAGGTAACTTCTTTTGTAGTTTCTGTACAGACAGCAACATGTCTGAACTTATCTCTGAGAAATTAAAATGCAAACATCCTTCCAGATGTTGATTGACGACCACATACAATTTGAATGGCAAAGATTTAAAGTGACAGTGGCTGCCAGCCTGTCTGTCCCTATGAAGATGAAATTTCAAATAAAGACACTTCAAAAACTGATCGTAACTAGAAAATTGATAAGATAGCAAACACCTTCCATTGTGTGTTGAGTTTTTTAACCATCAACCCATTGTACCCAATGTATAGATGATGGAAAGCATCAATAATGTTGTCACATGACAGAAACTGGCTCTGATTCTATGCATTCTATGCTCAGTTCGAGCAGGAGCTCGAGCAGCCCCGGACACGACAATACCCACCATCACAGCTTCCGAAGTCAGATCGGCCTTCCTGAAAGTGAACCCTCGGAAGGTGACTGGCCCGGACAGGGTCCCTGGTCATGCTCTCGGCACCTGGGCAGACCAGCTGTCCCCACTGTTCTGAGGTCCTCACCTGCTTCAAAAAGACCACCATTGTACTGATGCCAAAGAAGAACCAGGCAACATGCCTCAATGACTACTGTCCGGTGGCCGTGACATCAATCATTTTTTTTTTTTTTAAATTTAGATTACCCAATTATTTTTTCCAATTAAGGGGCAATTTAGCGTGTCCAATCCACCTACTCTGCACATTTTTGGGTTGTGGGGGCGAAACCCACGCAGACACGGGGAGAATGTGCAAACTCCACACGGACAGTGACCCAGAGCCGGGATCGAACCTGGGACCTCAGCGCCATGAGGCGGTTGTGCTAACCACTAGGCCACCGTGCTGCCCCGTGACATCAATCATTTTTTTTTTTTTTTTTTTTTTGATGTACATCAATCATAATGAAATGCCGAGAGAGGCTGATCATGAAGTCATCAGCTCCATACTCCCAGAACGCCTAGATCCACTGCAATTTGCATATGCCATCCCCCTGGCCCTACACTCATCCCTGGAGCATCTCGACAACAAGGACTCCTACATCAGACTCCTATTTATGTTTTTTTATAAGTTTAGAATAACCAATTAATATTTTCCAATTAAGGGGCAATTTGGCATGGCCAATCCACCTACCCTGCACAACTTTGGGCTGTGGGGGCGAAACCCACCCAAACACGGGGAGAATGTGCAACCTCCACACGGACAGTGACTCAGGGCCAGGATCAAACCTGGGACCTCGGCGCCGTGAGACTGCTGTGCTAACCACTGCGCCACCATGCTGCCCCACACATTTTTATATAATTAGCGAACCTCACACCACATGATTTCAACCCTCACTGATGTCATGTGACAACAGCCAGTTAAAAACATGAATCAGTTGAGGGGATCCTCCATGGGCAGTGCACCAAGGGAACTCCCAACCTGGCCGGGGGGCATTGCCATGGGCAGTTCTAACCTGTGCCAAGGGGCAGTGCTAGGGGAGGACCCTTTGTGGATCCCTATAGGGGGCAGGGTTCATGTTATGGTTGTTGGGGTGGGCCTGGGGTGTTAGTTACAATGGGTGATTGCGGTATAAGAATCACTCCGGACTGGTCTAGCTATTTAATTGCAGGCCTCCTCCACAGGGCAGCTGGCCTACGAAGAGTTCAACCGCAAAAGTGTTGCAGCTATCTGAGCTGTGCTGGCAATTTTCTTAACTAGGTAATTACCACACTAATTTGTAGTATATTGACAGATTCCCCTCTTTTCTTTTTTAAAATCAAAGCCACGAAAGAAAAAGTAAAATATTAAAAACATTCTTTTGAATCTTAAGTAGAAATATATTATCTCACATTTTCATATCTATGAATCCTGTAGCTCCTTTAACCAATATACATAAGGCATTATAAAAACAGACATTCGTTTTTCATTTGATCATTATAACATAAGATGCCCATCTTCTAACACATGAAGTAATTTCTTAGAGCAGACACTTCTTTTTGTAAAATAGTCAGACAGTTGATGACTTGTGACTACCCATTGTAATTTAGAGATTTTCCTTCTTTCACGGTAACTTCATTGCGGTGTTAATGTAAACTCCTTGTGACACTAATAAAGATTATTATTATCACGGTAGGCAGCACGGTAGCATGGTGACCTGGGGCAGCACGGTAGCATGGTGGTTAGCATAAATGCTTCACAGCTCCAGGGTCCCAGGTTCGATTCCCGGCTGGGTCACTGTCTGTGCGGAGTCTGCACGTCCTCCCCGTGTGTGCGTGGGTTTCCTCCGGGTGCTCCGGTTTCCTCCCACAGTCCAAAGATGTGCGGGTTAGGTGGATTGGCCATGCTAAATTGCCCGTAGTGTCCTAATAAAGTAAGGTTAGGGGGGGTTATTGGGTTACGGGTATAGGGTGGTTACGTGGGTTTGAGTAGGGTGATCATGGCTCGGCGCAACATTGAGGGCCGAAGGGCCTGTTCTGTGCTGTACTGTTCTATGTTCTATGTTCTATCAACATATATTTTATGCTTGCCAGGTCTATTCTTAACCTTTTCTCAGTTACATTCTTTGTTGAATGAACATTGTCCCAAAAAGATTGGTTATCTCCAAAACATTTTATGGGTAAACGTTTCCGACATTCCCCATTCTGTAACACATCTGACAATGTAATTGGACAAGAAAACCCCAATACCAGTGCTTCAGAAGCAAATTTGCTTTTTAATGAATTTTGTTTTCGTGTTTTACTTGCTCTCAGAATTTCCTCAACTGAAGCATGCTTCACCATGGAACTTAGCTCTAACACATCATAACTAGAGTCCGGTCTAGTCTGAGTGTACCACCAGTTCAACTGCACAACTAAACCCCTCAGTTACTCTACTTCTTCCTTGGTAGCTGGATCCTCTTTTTGTGAGGGTCTTACCTGAGTTTGTTTAATTCGAAACCTATGTACTTAAAGGTCCCCAAATCCTGACTAACGACATAGAGTTCTTCCTTTGCCTTCTTGATAACTCCTTGGTCAAATTCAACAAAGCCTCCCTACAGGAAATCATAAGCATGCATGATAACAATATCTCCTTATGGTATCAGTAGAACAAAGCAGGGTCAGCCTTTAACTGGACGCAACCCGTTTTCAATAGGACAGACCTCACCGAAAGATATCATATTCTTGACAGATTATTCAATCCATAAACAATTATCACCACTTAAGCCCCATACAATTAACGGGAGCGACCCCATATCCAACAGCCACCCTGCATTCATTGGCCTCCCCAGCCAGTGGTCATGCTTGGGAGCTTAGTACTAGAACATAGAACATAGAACAGTACAGCACAGAACAGGCCCTTCGGCCCTCAATGTTGTGCCGAGCCACGATCACCCTACTCAAACCCACATATCCACCCTATACCCGTAACCCAACAACACCCCCCCCCTTAACCTTACTTTTATTAGGACACTACGGGCAATTTAGCATGGCCAATCCACCTAACCCGCACATCTTTGGACTGTGGGAGGAAACCGGAGCACCCGGAGGAAACCCACGCACACAGGGGGAGGACGTGCAGACTCCACACAGACAGTGACCCAGCCGGGAATCGAACCTGGGACCCTGGAGCTGTGAAGCATTTATGCTAACCACCATGCTACCCTGCTGCCCCCGAATTTTATAAATACTCATTTATAAAAACATGAACGTGGCGGAAGGGCTTCTGTGGCGAGCCAAGGAGGTGAGAAGCCATCTTTGCTCACAGGCGAAGAGCCCGGGGGCACTGGGCTTGCTGCCCCAGTGCTCGGCGGGGGAGTGGGGTCCCTCGGCTGGTAGGGAGGGGGGGGGGGGCACACTCCGCAGGGGTAGGTCACCATGGGATGGGGGGGCAACTGTGCGCAGCTCCACCATGCTAACCCCTGGATCGTGTGTATCCGTTCCGGTGATCCCCTAGCCCCTGCCTGTCTGCCCCACCGACCATCCATAGCCCCTACTGACTGCTGAGGCCTCTGGCCACGTTGCTAACTGGGAATTGGCAATTGTGGTTGTGAGCACTTCACATCTCCCAAGTGGATTCCAGTGGGTGGGCAAGCCATGTAGCATGTGGGAGTCATTGCCTAGCATCCCAATTAGATCACAATGCCTGGACATGGTGCCTGAATACTCCAGGAGGCAACACCACAAAACCAAACACCCAGGGGAAGGGGCACCACTCCGGGGACATGTCCATGGCCTGAGGGCGGATGAGCGCAATGAGGAGGGGACCAGCGCCCGGTCAGGGTAAAGTTATGTGCGGATGTCTGGGGTCTGTTGAGGAAGGCCGCTGCGGCCAGGTGTGTGGGCTGGTGTTCTGGGCATGGGGGATGGGGGAGATCAATGGGAAATGGAGGGTCCCGCGGTGGGGGCCACCGCTGTTTGTCAATCTAACACCCTCTCCCAATTCCTTATAGATAATGAACGTTATGGACGGTATTTTGACCCCCACAGAACAGGCCACAGTGGCGGGGGGCTTCTACCAGGGCCAGGGGGAGGGGGGGGGGGAGAGTAACGGAGGGTGGCCATGAGGTGGGCTGTGGAGTTGGGTGGACGGGCATGGAACACCATTGCCGCAGCTGGAAAGGCAGCCATGCAGCTGTGCATGCCGCTAACACCCCACTGTGAACTTAGGGCCATGGGTCGTATAGGTGTCCCCCTGGCCACCCCCCTCATTGCCTTCTTGCCTCAGCCAACCCATCAGCTGTATGGGTGCACTCCAGGACAACCAGTGCCACCTTGGTGGCTGGGAGGAATGTGTGTGCAGCTTGTAACGTGTATTATTATGGGCTAGGGTTTAGATAACCCCAAAGTGTATCATGGAGTTCACCCAACCCATAACTTTAAATAGATTTTGGTTATGGGGAGTGCAAGGGCCCACTTTACAGGTGTGGTGCAACAGAGAGCTAAAGTATGTCTAAAGAAAAACAATGTTTAGTCTATGAATCCAGTTGATATTTTTAAAAACACACAGTAAACACCTTAGCAACTATCAACTCAAATACTCTCCCCAAAGAATACAGTACTCTATAAGTAACGCTTAATTTTTCCTTGCAACATCCATAAGACAAATACCCTCTTTAACATAGAGATCAGGTTTAAATTCTCTACTGAGAGCAGTTATCACTTTTAGATTAGCCAGTGCTTTGAAGATATTCCTTTCACACAGAGACCAGAATTACACCTTGTTTCTCTGGATGCAGCTCCCAATCTGCAAAGCGAAACCAAACACACCCTGTAGCTGCCAGCCCAAAACAAAAGTAAAGCCGACAGACAGCCCAGCTCCACCCACACTTTGACATCACTGCAGCTATTTGATAAACCCCATTTCTTAAAGGTAGTCTCACATGACAGTATATGTGGCTGCAGCTTGTCAGCCTCCCGAGTGCCAATAACTGACCTGACGAATTCTGCACTGTTTTTCATTGGAATCGATTGTGTTCCGCGTGGCACCGGTTCTAGCCCCTCTACAGTTGCTGAATCGATCCAGGTTCGGCACCAGTTTTGCTATCGTGAAAGTCCACATATGCTGTGTCGGCGTCAACACTTAGCCTCAGAAACGGAGAATCCTGCGCCACGTGTGTTACATGCGGAGAAGTACTGACAAATGAAAGTTTAAAGCCCTCAAAAATTCTAAATCATTTGAAGGCTAAGCATGGTGACTTTGAGGACAAACCTCTTGCCTATTTTTTTTTAAAAGGATGCAACGAGAACTTCAATCATCAGCTGAGGTCCTTAGCAGAAATGATTGACAAAGTAAGTGAGATCATGAGGACCAAACAGTCTCATCTGTCATATTAAAGGCAAGCGAAAATGTGGTGACACGAAGATCAGTCGGCACAGGTCGGGGAGGTCAGCTGACATGGGTCGCGAACGTCAGCTGGCGTGGGTCGGGAAGGTTGGTCAGTTGGTAGAAGGGGGTCCCTGGAAAAAATGTTGAAAACACTGCCCCAAAGGGTTGAGGTAAAAGGCCTCATATGCAACAGTCAATCACCAAGCTTAAAGCTCATCCTCTGTTTGCATTGTCACTCACAATGGGTAAATGTGGTAGAAGAATCATTCCAGACAGGTCTTTAGGTTCAAGCTATTTTATTGCAGACCTCCCCCGCCGAGCTGCTGGTTACAAGGAACTCAACCCCTCAGTGCTGCAGCTGTCTATTAATAATACAGTCAATGTCACAGGTTGTCAGATAATTTTTGTAATAAGGTAATTGGCACACTGATTAGTAGTACATTGACATGAGTGAGTGGGAGATTCTTTCTGTACTGATCAGGGTGCAATTTTTAAAGAGCGCCCTGATCTCTGTGCAACTGGCCTCACCGACTCTACCAGGCCCTGCCTAGCCACAGTGACGGTGTAAACCCCGCCCACTGATTTTTTTCCAGAGAGGCTCAAGAACTGGATTAAAATCGACGATGTGCAACTAAACTACACGCTGGTTTTCAGTCAGAGTCTGATGCTCAAAAAAATGGGAAAATTACGCCCCATGATCTTAAAAGTCACAGCACTCAAGAGGTTAGAGCACCTCTTCTCTAGAATATATCAGTCAGCCGAGAGATGAGAAAAGAGGGAAATTATCCCACATCTCGCTGTCCATAAAAAATGACACTCAAGATTTTTGGAGTATCAAACACATTGACATAAGACAGTGGTTGAGGCAGAGTTATTCCATTTTTCTTTAGGAAAGAATGGATAAATATTTGAAACCGATGAAGTTGCGGGTGAGTTGGGCGTTGGAATTAGATTTCAGGCACATAGCTGGCACAGACACAATTTGCCAAAAATCTACCATCTGTGCTGTAAACCTCAGTGATGCTGCAACTATTGGCTAGGATTCTTCAAATCGCTCTTAGCTGAATATGGAGTTAGCAGCAGCAAGAGTGTTTCTTTAGACTTCACAGGAAGTTACTGCCAGTCCCCCATTGGCTTCCTCCAGATTATCTCTCCCCCTTTCAGGATCTACCTGAGGATTAATGTATGCACAGCAGTGGCCCAAAGATGATATGTCTGCTTTGCCGGTGGGCTACCTGCAGAACCAAAAGTGGTCTGCAGTCTAATTTTGATCAGGCCTTGGATGTACCTGTTTAACTGTAGGAATGTTTCCTTGCTCTGAGTTCATCCAGCAAGCTGCATTAGCCAATTTATACTCTTTGACATCAGCTGTAGGGCACAAAGTCCTTCAATTTGCTGATGCAAATGTGGAAGCACTTGGAAAGGGGGCTGGGGACATAAGGGAGGTTCTCTCTCTGAGACTCCAGTGAAGGCAGCTCAGAATCACTTGAGGGACAACTATGGTTATAAGTGCTAACTTCACGGGTGTTGACTTTAACTGCTCCCACCCAGGTAGGTTTTCAAAATACTTCACCATTCATTAGGGCCCCAGTTAAGAGGATATTCTTCATGTGCAAGGCTGGGTAGTGAGCATAATCAGCTTAGTTATTAAAAGAAGGTATCATAGGTGAACTCAGTTCCATTTTCAGATGATATACACGCACACACAAGGGGAGGGATTCTCCAGTTGCTCAACCACGTGCTTCTCAGCGGCGTACCATTCACTGGTGGCGGGATTCTATCTTCCTGCTGCTTGTCAATGGGATTTTCCATTGTAACCACCTGATGCCGCCAGGACCCCACTGCCAGCGGGAAAGGTGAATTGCAGCGACTGAAGAATTCCAGCCAAGGTTTCCTGTAATGATGAATCTACGGTGATCAGAGGAGGTGGTATAGCTCCCCCTCTGTACCCCAAAGATACAAAGGACCCTACCACTTCCCTGGCAAGGGAAATGTCAGAAACTGACCAATCTCACTCCTTGACCTTGGGTAGGGTGCTCTTTCCAAGAGCCGGTGCAGACTCGATGGGCTGAATGGCCTCCTTCTGCACTGTAAATTCTATGATATGATTCTATGTCTGTATTTCTCACTCTTACATTGATCAATCCTTTTGACAACTGAGCTGGTGGGGAAATCCAGATTTCCCTTCGTTTAGTGGCCTGGTTTTATTCCCAAACTTCTTTGAAAAAATGAAATTCTGTGTTAATAATAATTTTGCCTATGTTAACAATGATACTGAAACAAAATAAAGCTGACATCCTGATATTTTATGCCACACTAGTCAAATAGACAAGATGTTCAAAGTTGTATCAAGATTTACTGTCGTGGGTTTAACCTACACAACTGGCACAATTCCGTGACATTTGTAGATCATTCATCTCCACTCGTTTGCACAGTACAAACATACAAAATAGGAGCAGGAATAGTCCATTTGGCCCTTCAGGCCTGCTCCACCGTTCAATAAGATTGTGGCTGATTGGTTCATGTTTTTGAATATCACATTCACATCTACCCCGGTAACCTTCTATTCTCTTGCTGAACAAGAATCATCTCCCTCCGCCTTACCAATATTCAATGACCCCGTCTCCACTGCCTTTTGAGGCAGAGTTCCAAAGTCGCACAACCCTTTGAGAAACAAATTCTCCTCAACTCTGGCCGAAAAGGACGACTTCTAATTTTAAAACAGGGCCCCCTAGTTCTGGACTCACCCACAAGAGGAAACATCCTTTTCACGTCCACTTTGTCAATAGTGTTCAGGATCTTACATACATCAGTCAAGTCGCCCCTCACTCTCCTAATCTCCAGTGGCAACCAAGCCTGGCCTGTCCAACTGTCCTCATAAGACAACTCCCAAATGACCTCTGGCTTTCCTTTTAATCTCCCCTTCCATTTTAACATTCAAATAAATGCAATTCAGAATAAATTTCTGCATTTCTCTCTCAACAAGTGCTCGAGACCTAGCTGTAACAAGAACTAAGAAGGTAGTAAGATGCTGCGACTGAAATTTATTGTCATTTTCTTTCTATTTCATGCTAATACATCACTTCTGACCATAAATTCAGGCATGAACATTCCTGAAAAATCCAATTTTTTCCATGAGAGAACATTGTGATAAGCACCCAGGCAGTATCAAGAAAACTAAAGAACATATTTTTATTCCTTGTGATTTTTGGAGTTTGGCAAACAGTTATCAAAGCTGCACTGCTCTCCCTGCTTATAAATAGCGATGACATACAATGCATAGAATGTAGCTGTGGCATTCCATACTGCCCTGAGTACCACTTCAATTACCAAATTATTCTCAGCTCCCATGAAAGCAGCTTTAACCTCTGAGTTTCCCTTGTGCATATTCTTTCTGCAACCAAATGCGGCTATTTCAAAGGAGCATTAGCAAACAAAAACTAACACCAAGCCACATAAGGTGCTATTAGGACAGCATGTCAAAGAGAAAGGTATGAAGGAGTGTTTTAAAGGAAGAAAAAGGTAGTGAGACAGAATGTTTTGGGGAGGGAATATCAACATTTAAACATTATAGACCAGTTGTAAAAAATTACTGTCATCCAAATTGATAACTCAGTTCAATTGCTGTTGAGTTGTTATAGCTCTCTGTGTAAAATTTAAAACAATGTAGCAATTCAAATAAATTTACTTCTCTGTAAGATACTTTGACTCCCCCACCGTTCCCCGGTCACCCCTCTACAATAGGCTGGTAAATGCACTGCTCAATATGGAATTTTGGCATAACTATTGTTTAAAGTTCAAAGTCTGACCACGTTTGAAATTTATTATTTTCTGATAGAGCCTTAGACTGGTAAACAGGGTGGAAGCATTGGCTCAGCTACTATTCTTGCCTGGTCCCCTCATACCAACCTGTACGAAAGACTTACAAACACAAGAACAGCATCAGCTTTTTTTGGTTGGTCCTTATATTGCATGATCATTGAAGAAAAATAGTGAAAAGCTTGTGAATACCCCTCCTTCCTTATTTCCATGGTTTCTCTATGTGCTGGGAAGAAGAACAAGGGGGCCCACATAATCTGTCCATTTCTGAATTATGATGCAGAGATCAGAATTTTTAATAGGGAAATATAATGGGTGGAATTTAATTCCTCTCCCCTTCCCCTCGGGAAGATGTGGGGGCAGGGGTGGGAGGGGATGGGAACGTAGCATTGGGAGGGAAGGCATGTGGCGGAATGCCCATCCTCTTCCTGATTACCCCTGAGAGGTTGGGGTGTTAAAGATGGAGGAGAGCCTCCCTGCCCAAAGGCCAATCGAGACCCTTAAGTGGTCAATTCATGGTCAGTTAAGTACACCACCCCCACAGGGACCATATACCACCTGGAAGGTCACCCAGTAAAAGCTGGCAGTCTCTTTGCTGACGCGACGAGGGCCCTGCTGATTGGCCCATGGAGGGCCCCCTTGTGGAAAGGGCTAAAAGAGTAACCCAGCCCTCCACAGCAACCAGCTACCTCCCTCGCCATGGCCTGCCAGGCTGGCCTCAATGAGCCCTACCAAATTACCAATGCCCTCAGGCCTTTCCATGCTCTTACTCTCAGTGACACTGCTGGGACTGAAGAGTTACTAGCCCTCTGATTGGCCTGCAACTTTTGAGGCAGGTTCCCCACCTTTCAAGGCACAGAAGCCCAGATGGCAGGCAGTTATCTGCCTGATTAACTTTGAATCCCATCAGGACTTCTGAAAATGGTCGTGGCAGGGTTGCTCATGGCTCTCTGACCAGTGGATGGGCCCGTAAATTTGGACCTATGGGGAAATTCTGCGCCCATGTTCACCATCAGCGAGAATAGCATTGTGGATTCAAAATAACACGAGAGTTGGGATACAAGATTCTCGCTGACCCTTCCTGGTGACATGGCACGATTTCTGCCCACAAAGGTGGATACCTCATTTACATACATTTGAATGAATTTACATATTATTAAAGGGCGTACACACCACATGATTTCCCCTTCACTGAATATTCAAACAGCTTTACGAAGATGGGAAACAGTCAGTGATATCCTGCTGGGGGCGTCAAGATCACAATAGCTCCTGGGGGATGAGGGGCATGCCTGGGCATTGCCCTGGCACAGGTTGGCACTGCCAGCCTGTGCAAACATCTGTCAGGGGGTAATGCTTGGGGTGGGCCTTTTGGGGAGCTCAATGGGCAGGGGGCGAGGGTTTCCCATTATGTGTGGTGGGCAGGGGTAGAATGCTGACCTCTTTGAAGTCGGGGACTTGGCAGTGATGGGTGGAGCAGACTTTGAAGGGAGGGAATGGGCATTGAGGGGAACAATCTTTCATCGAGAGGGGGAGCGGGCAATGGGGGGGTGCAGCAGTGAGACTGCTGCAGAGGTTGTCGAAGGGGGGGAGATCCCTTGATAATCAAGCTGAGGGTAGGGGAGAGCCTTGATAATTGTGCTGTGGGAGGAGAGAGTCCCCGATACCGCGGGGGGGGGGGGGGGGGGGGGGGGGGGGGTGGGTGGGTGGGGGGGGTGGTGTGGAATTGGGTGGGTGGCGCTGGGGAGAGTTTAATGTCAACTCTGATCAGGATCTTTAAAGATGGCACCCAGGTCTCTGTGGAGCTACCTTGCTGGTTCTATCAGGAACTGCCTGCCAGGCTGATGGCCTAATCCATACCCCTCCCCAATCTTATTTTTGTCAGATTGGCTCAAGTGGTCTAAAAACGCGGTATTGCACCTGGAGAGAGTTTGAAGTCAGAGCCTGACACTGACAAATAATGGGAAAATTCCTCCCAATGAGTGCATTTTATGACCAAAAGGAATGAGACAGATAAGAAACTTATTGAAATTCGTGCAATTTTAACAATGAAATGCATCAGAATCGATTTTGGATCAAATCAAGATAATTTCAATCCAAATGAAATTTGACAGGACTGAATTCACATATATCTAATATTTAAATATATTTCCACCTCGGCTCTGTGTCAATGCCACTTTTTGTGTTGTCTCTAAGAGATAAATGGAGTGGTCTGATTTAATGTAACCTTCTGTTTTCCTATTGTATTTCCAATTCCTTTCTTTTTGTTGAGAAACCAATTGACACTTGTGCCATATTGAGAATAAATGAGAAGTTTAAGGGACAGATAAAAAACACCCACACCGATACCGATACTGGTGAGGGGCTCACACCGATGCCATGTGGAACACCAACAGAACACACAAAAAATGGTGCGGGAATCGCCCGGTCTGTGATGGACACATGCAGGGCTAACAAGCTGCAGCCAGGCATAGACTATACACCCCCTCCACACACATCGATCACATTTGAAAAGATGGCACTGGTTGTGCTGGACCGTGACCCCATCTACCCGACCCTACAGCCCACCTCCTGGCCATCCCCCACTACACGCCCCAGCCCAGGCAGAAGCCCCCCCCAGCCAGCGGCACGACTGTCAGTGAACTATGGCGGTGCTGGACACTGTCCGTACACCCTCGCTCTCTCTCTCCACAGCCACCATGCCAGGTTCACGACTGTTGAGAGCACATGTGGACCGCAGCGTCGGGAACTCGGCCCATCAGAGGCGGCGCATCGTGAGTGGGCCTGCTAATGAGATGCGAATGCGGTTGCAACTATGAGCGGCATGCGGCGCAATGACCCTGTTTTGAGGAGGCGGAGCATCGCAATTCAGCGCCAAACTGGTGACTGCCGTGTGTTTGGCATCAGGAGCTATTCTCCGCGTGGCCCGATTTCGGCGTCGGCCAACAAAGAATCGCACCCATTGACTTATGGATTTCCTTCCAAATGCAAAGACACTAACTGATAGCCACTGTAAGGTGTGAACAACCATGCCCGTTTTGATTATTATTATAGGGGGCAAGGGGACGTCAGATAAATGTAATGGAATTACCACTTGTCCTGTATGGAACGTTTGTCAGCATTAATGCATAGGTCATATGATAACGGTGGTCAACAAGGCTTACCTGCAAAAAGCACTGAAAAGGGAGGACGTACATAGCCCCATTTTGTACAGTGGGGAACTCCGCTCGTCGGAACTCCCCATTGTAGCAAAAGATCTCCGAGACCCCCGAATCAATCCCTGAACTTCTCCCCAGCCTAAACACACAATGGGAGAGTCCCTGGCTCCACCCCCTGTCACAACCCCAACACCCACACCAGACAACCCGTGTACATAAAATGCCAGCCTGGCACTCTGGCAGTGCCCATGCCAGGGTGCCAAGCTGGCACTTCCAGGTGCCTAGGTGGCATCAGCAGTGCCAGAGCACCACCCTGCCCAAAAGGCATGCAGCTGTGGGCCTCCAATCTCCTGGGACACCCCATGAGTGCCATTCCCTCTGGTCCCCATTTGTGGGGACCAGTGCTGAATGGCGCTCGCCCAGAGTCTCTGAGGCAAAGGGGTTGAATCCCAAAGACTCAGGTACCTTGGGAATCTGCACATTAATGTGAGGCTTACTGCCTCGCTCCAATATGCAGATTTTCCAAAAAGTGATCCAGCCCATTGTGGGCAGGATTTGCATCAGAAGGATCCGCGAGATTGGGTTGAATTTTGAGAGGCATTGCGAGCCGGATAGATCACCGGACTGAGGTCTCCCGGCTTTCAATGGCCATGCTGCAGCGCGGTGTGCTGTTTTTCAGGCACTTTGGAACACGCCCAACATCTCCACTTCAAAACATATTGGGCCTGCCTCAAATACTGACTAAACATGATTCATATTTATAATTCTTGTTTTATTTTAATTTGTAACTAATCTTAATGGATGGGCCATTGATGAACACAGCATGACTATCAAGACAGCATGTTGTGTGCAGCAAGCTTTGTTTTTAGTGTCTCGGTGGGGAATGCCAGCCCTGAGGGTGCCCTTGGCATTATTTCCTGCACTGAGAAGTTCCAACGAACGGAGCTGCCTCACTGCAGGAAGAGATCAGGATGTAATTTTTACATGCCGCCCTGATCTCTCAACGCCCCCCCCCCCCCCCTCCCCCCCCCACCCCGCCACCCCTGGCGTAACCCTTGACTGTCCCAACTCACTTATTAGGGGGTAACTGAGTCCCTCGCACCCCACCGCACATGGAAAGGCACCCCCGAGCCCAATCCCGGCACGGGCTAAATTTCTGCCTCTTACCTTGGCATTGCCAACCTTGCAGTGTCCCTGCCAGACCTGACAGTGCCACCTGGGCACCCTGGCAGTACCAGTCTGTCACCCAGGTGGCACTGCCATGGTGATGCTGCCAGGGTGCCAGGCTGGCAGTGCCAAGGTGCCCAGGTAGCATCAGCGGTGCCAGGGTGCCACCCTGCCTGGAGGCCGACCACCCGAGGGCCTCTTATTGCCTGGGGGACCCACCTCCCAGGAGGCCTTCCACCTGGTCCACTTTTGTGGGCACGAGTACTGAACCACACGTGGCTGGGGTCTCCTAGGGCAGTAGTTAGATCTGGTGAGTGCACAGCTAAGTGGGTTCTTAAACTCACTTAGTCGTGTGAGAATGGGTCCCGCCAATTGTGGCCTCCACCAGCCGGGTCAGGTGCCAGTTCCGGAGCGACGTGGCTGGTACATTGCGCCCATTGAATCTCAGGAATCAAATGATAGAAATTGAGAAAAGTTCCTTTCATAGTTTATGGAGGAAAAGTTTGTTTGCATGGCACTACTTCAAGCTGGGGAAGACAGCATGTCCAGCCACCGCTGCGTAGGTTTCTTCCTTGGTATGGTTGAAAAAACTCACATGGGTTAATCAGCTAGCAACCAGCACTATCTGTTCTCAGCGAATTGATGTGGTCTGCTTCGTGCTACTTGAGGTGACACGACATGACCAAACCCTTCCCCCAATTAATCTGTTAGAGACAGAGGAGAAAGGCAAAGTGAAATCATTCTTTCTCTCCCTGTCTGTCTGAAAGCAAACTTGTTTTAATTTTTGAAATAAGCCTTGACCTGTGATATGACCATCAATTCACTCGAGACACGATAGGAAGTAAACTGTGGCTTTAATAGACTTGCAACTGAGCCTGCCTGCGACCAGAAGAACTGAGGGCAGACTCACAAGGCTGCAGCACTTTATACTTCTGGTAGTGGGAGGGGCTATGGGCAGAGCCATAGGTGGAGCCAAGGGTGGAGCCCTGTACAAGCTCCTCATCTCCCCCTGTGGGCAGAGCCGCGCAACGGCTCACAGACAGAGCCCACAAGGACACAATACTATACAGTGTGAATTACGCAATGTACATTCACCACATTCACCCCCTGTAAAAAAAATCAAGTCCGGCGAGAGTGATGGGTCTACAGGTTGAGCCGGTCCGGTGGCCGAGTCGTCCGTTGGGATCGGCGGAGCACTGGGGTTGCAGCCGCTTCGGATCACTGTGTGCTGATGGGCGGTGTGGATCTGAGGGTGGACTCCGGGAGTGGTTCGTTCATAGCTTTGTTCCTGACCGGTGCGACGGGCGAAGGGGGGCGTAGGAAACCTATAGGTGTGGGGGCGCAGGGCGTGGGGGGTCGGGTGGGGTGTAGTGTGAGGGGTACCTCGGCGGTGGTGGTGGATCCTGCAGGTGCCAGGTCCCGGAGGGAAACGGTGTCCTGACGGCCGTCGGGGTGTTCTATAAAGGCATAGTGTGGGTTTGAGTTTAGCAGTAGTACCCTTTCTACTAGTGGGTCCGTTTTATGTGTCCGGACATGCTTCCAGAGGAGAACCGGGCCCAGTGTCCTCAACCAAGGTGGGAGCGAAGCCCCCGTGGTAGTGCCCCAGGTCTGGATGCACGAAGCTCTCTGTGCTCCTGGAGTCGAAGAGGCACGGTGTCTTGTATCCGTTGACCTGAACGGACACCATCGAGCTCCTGAGGTGCTTTGGACGCGACTGGTCCAAAGTGACTGTGTTGAGTTGCGGGTAGTAGGTGGCTCGATCAGCAGTGCTGGAGTGGCCCCCTGATGACTGTCCGCGGAGGTCGTAGTCGTCGAGGTGAACATCGGGTGATGGCCAAGATGGCAGCCCCCGTTGATCGCACGTAGCGGGTGATGAAGAAGATGGCGTCCGAGATGGCCGCCCCCGTGGATCGCACATGGCGGGTGGCGAGGAAGATGGCGCCCAAGATGGCGGCCCCAATGACTCGCACATGGCCGGCCGCGTGGGGGAGGATTGCCAAGATGGCGGCCCCCATGAGTCGCACATGTCAGGCAGAGGCGGAGTTTGCAGACACGCTGCAACATTACGGGGTCTGCGGGCCTGCGAGTTGGGGAGCGATTGCTCTGGAATGTGGGGGAGTTAGAGGGTTTCAATTTCGACAGGCATACTTTAGCATAGTGTCCTTTTCGACCGCAGCTGCTGCAGGTCGCGTTGCAGGCCGTGCAGTGCTGCCGTAGGTGTTGGGGCTGACCGCAAAACTCGAGACACGATAGGAAGTAAACTGTGGCTTTAATAGACTTACACTGAGCCTGCCTGCGACCAGAAGAACTGAGGGCAGACTCACAAGGCTGCAGCACTTTATACTTCTGGTAGTGGGAGGGGCCATGTGCGGAGCCATGGGCGGAGCCAAGGGTGGAGCCCTGTACAAGGTCCTCATCTCCCCCTGTGGGCAGAGCCGCGCAACGGCTCACAGACAGAGCCCACAAGGACACAATACTATACAGTGTGAATTACGCAATGTACATTCACCACAACCTGTTTCCCCAAACCCTCTATTTGTGAAGTCAGTTTTAAAGTGACTCACAACCAACTCTCGAGTTAAATCAGAAGTATTGTTTATTCATACATTCAAACCAGGGGATGGTCATCACAACTTAATTACATATGCACACAGGCAGCACGGTGGCCTAGTGGTTAGCACAACCGCCTCACGGCGCTGAGGTCCCAGGTTCGATCCGGGCTCTGGGTCACTGTCTGTGTGGAGTTTGCACATTCTCCCCGTGTCTGCGTGGGTTTCGCCCCCACAACCCAAAAATGTGCAGAGTAGGTGGATTGGCCACGCTAAATTGGCCCTTAATTGGAAAACATAATTGGGTAATCTAAATTTATAAAAAAAAAAAATTACATACGCACACAAACAAGACGCAAGAAGGAGATAGGAAAGAAGAGTTCTACAATTAAGAATAACTTAAAACAAAACCCCCTCTGCCAAAGATCTGAATATTAATTCATGTGAATGTCAGAATCCTGAATGTCAGAGTCCAGTGAGGGTTTCTTCACGTGGAGTTAAAATTCAGATGGGTTCAACTAAGTGAAAGCAGACGTTGTTGAATTCCTTCAAAGTTAATGATGACGCAGGAAGATGAGGTTGGTATACAGAGACTTGGTCCAGTCTCCAGGCGATGGGCAACAATCACCTAGAGAAGGTTTAGACTTGAGACAGGCTTTTCTGTCAGCCTGGAGTCCATCTTTAGTACTGACAGGCTGGATGTTAACAGCAGATTTCCCTGGGAGTCAGGAATGTAACATTAAAACTTCCAAAGGTCAAAGGAGCTTAAGCACCTGTTGTTGCCCATAGTTTCAGGTTAACGATCAGTTTCCACTTCTCTGGTCTAAATCCATTGTTCAACTTGGGAGGTAGATGGTGGTTATTCACACCTCTGTAGGTACATTGGGCTGGATTCTCCAATCGCCGATGCTGAAATCGCGTTCGCTGATCGGCCGGAGAATGTGTTTTTCTGCTGGAATCGGAGGTGGTGCCATGTTTCCGATGCTCCGTCCCCTCAAAAACAGCGTACTTGAGGAGCACGCCTCACGCTGCTGGAACGGCCTCACGACATCACCTGAGGCCCTCCCCCGATGCTCCGCCCCCGATAGGCCGAGTCCCAGACAGCGTGGGGCGCGAGTCCTCACAACATTCAGGGATCTCGCATGGCGTCTGCGGACTATGTCCAGTGCCGCCACAGTCGTGGGGGGGGGGAGGGGGGGGGGGGGGGAGGCCGTTCCGCTGGCAGGGGGGGCTTTGGCGGGGGCTGAGGGCTGGTGGGGTTGGTCTGGGGGTGGCTAAGGGGTTTATGGGGGGGCAATCTTTGGCAGGCCGGGTACGCGCGCGGCCGGCGTCATGTTGTATGGCGCGGCCGCCGCAGGCTGCCACCGTGCCCATGCGCGGCAACAGACCTGGATATTCTGCGGTTCTGCGGCGGTATCGCAGGTAAAGCCAGGGCTTTACGCGGCGTGGCTGCTAGCCCCCAACGGGCGGAGGATCGGTGCAGGGGCTGATGTTTTGGTCGTAAGACCAGACAGATCCTGCAGACATAGCCACAGAATCGGCGAATCCAACCCAATGAGTTTCAATACCTCTCTCTCGCTCTTTGTTATAAATCCAAGCTGGGAGACAGACCAATTGCTGCTCCTTTATTTCATTGCTTGTAATGGGTCCCCACAATGATAAGTGTGAAATTCTACAAAGATCAGGCTTGAGCTTTGTCCTGCAATTACTGTTGGAACCTTTCAGAACTGTAGCCAATTTGCAAATCATGTGACTTGTAGCAGATATTTATTTGGTCCAGCAAAGTCAACTTTTAAATAAACTAAAAGTAAGGCTTGATTTGAACAATTTATGATCTCTTTCATATCTTATGGACAGGACTAATCAATGTGACCAGAGATAGAATTGTAAAAAAACTAATTTGTATTTCTCATAGCACCTATCATGACCTCAATGTCCCAAAGTTTACAGAAAACTAATTACTATTGAAGCATTGGCCCTGTTATAATATTGTTCCATCCGATATTCTCAATAATTCAGGAATTGATTTTAAATAGGAGTTACTACAGTATCAGCAACAAAATGAATATTGAACTAATCAAATACGATCAAATTTCAGCACGTCGTCAAAATACTTAAAAGTCTTTAAAAAAAAGTGTTTCACGTCTGAAATAGAAATTATCATTTCAGTAATCAGTGGCTCAAACGTTTGCTTCGAGGATGATCTTGAATGTGATGAGCGCATGGAAAGTTATTTAATTTACAAGCAAGCAGAAACCGGATAACTTGACCATGACAAAAGGGGAATGATAGCAACAATTGCTGGGATGAAAATAGATTCCAGGGAACATATGCCTATCATTGTAATTTATTGTACGGCGAATTGCAGAATGGAACCACTAGTTCGCTACCTTAATCACACAGAGCTAAGAGCATTCTGGGAATTGGACAGTGTTTAATACAACATATTTTTGGCTTGTTGTAAGATGTCTGGAGATGAATAAACTCAAAATTTTCATCTGTATTTGTAAGATTTTCAATGACCTTGGGGTTTGCTTTAGGAAATAGAGAGAGTGGGAAGAGGAGGAGGAAGAAAAGCGTATCTGTTATGAGCATGTGCAAACCAATTCCTTCATTAACACTTCATTTAGATTTATGCCATTTCCTTGTGCAGAAATTGTCACAAAACCGTATACATAAAAAAGCTGCTAATGCACCTCTGATAATTGTACAAAGTACTCTCGGTGCAAAATATTGTGCTCCCTGATGGCTCAGTCAACTTGTTCAGTGAGTGCAAGGGAGTCCCAGTTCTAATCCCTAAATCGGAATTTAATCCTCAGTAAACTTTATCCTCAAAGTCAGAGTGACGGGAATGGATCTGAAACCCATTCCCGCCTGAGCTCATGTTGTTAAAGCATTATTATACTGAGTGACCAATTAAGGCCCACCTACCATGTAACATGTCTACCGGTTGGTTCTCTGTGTCGGCTGGTGGGGGCAGGAAAGCAGCACACATCAGGTCCAATGAGAATCTGGCAGGGAGGGGCTTAAAACCAGAGGAGGCAGTTCCCTGAAAGATGCTAGGATTTGTGGGGGAGGCTGAGGGAGCTGTGTGGCTTATGACCAATAATTTTATTGCTGTCCAGCAATATCACCAGCGCCAGCAGGTCATGGAAGGCATGAGGACAAATTGGGTAGGGTAAGCGTCACCCGTTTCACAGATGAGTGCTTTATCTGTACTAATGCAGGAGGTCAGTGCCAGGCACAACATTCTGATGTCCGGGGACGGCAAAGGAAGGCAGCCCTACCTGACTAAGAAGGCCTGGACTGAGGTAGCTCTTCAGATCAGTGGCCATGATATTGTGCGCCACACTCTTTTGTGGTCAGCAAGGGGGAAATAGCATAGATCTTTGTGGTGAGGTATAGTTGGGTGTCCGTTCCCCCGTGCGCTCAGCGGTCTGTATTGACAATGCCACGATGACTGAGGAGTGCCCAGACATGGGGCTGGATTATCTTCCCGGGCTGAAGCCTACTCAGATCCTCATGGCAAGAGGACACCCACCTACTTGCTGAGGTGAAAGAGCACCTCTATTGTTCTGAAAGTAGCGAGTGCCTGGCACATCCTTTGCTGGAAACCTGAATTGATGCTGAATCTGCAGAGAAGGTGGACAACCTTTCATGGGAAAACCATCGCAAGCCTAGAAGGAAGAAGTACCAAAATGAAAGCCCAAACATCAGAAAGACATTATGTGGAAGTCTTCCCAGTGCGTCAGAGATCCTTACCCTTTCATTTGTATTTATATTTTCTTTCCCTTTCCACCACCTTTTCCCCTCTGTGTTATTTATCTGTGTGTGTGTAAAAGGTGGGGTGAGGTAGGAGTTGTGGGGGGTGGGGGGTTGGAAAGGGGTAGTAGATAGTGTATTACATTTTATGTCTATTTTATTATAATATTGTGCATAAAAAGTTACTTGTATTTTAATGTTGCAAACCTGGTGATTGCAGTCTATTTGGCTCAGCCAAGGACTGCGGGTATTTAAAATATAATCTATTTTCACCTGTGTTGCGATTCCAGGTCAAGTGGGGCGGGAATTGACCGTACACTAGCCCAGGGTGTCGTGATAACAATAATAAATATTCATGACATGTAATGGTATTACAAGTATGAATCTCCCATAGACCAGCATAATGCCCGGCATGCCACTGATTTTCTCTCTGGATCTTAACTCACCATGCTGAATAGAAATTTCATATCCTACATAATTCAGTCACATTTCACATTTATGTCTCATTTCTTGGGTTTGGGGGGGTTTCATAAAATCCACTCAACGTTCCTGCTTCTGATCACTATCCAGTCACTCTTGTTGAAAATGAAGATACGATCAGGTCCATCAAGTTCTGAGTCAGAGTTCTGAAGAAGAGTTATATTTGACTGGAAACATTGACCCTGGGGTGCAATTTTCCGATTTTTTGGCCAAGTGTCAACTCAAGCAGAAAAGGTACGGTATAGCCTGCTGGCCGCGCTGCTGGCTTTTCCCACCATATTATCTAACACATAGCCCAAAAAAAAAACAGGAGGCTGGACCCACAACATCAGGCTGAAGGTGAGGGCTCGAAATGAGCCCACCCCACCAGCAGTTTCAGTTCTCAATCGATTGGGGAGCTGAGGATCACCCCATGGGGGCTGTACTCACCTACGCACCTCCAGTATGGTCTGCTCACCATATGCAAAGTGTGGAGAACCTGTTGTGATTCATGTTGGTGACGGACAGTCCAACGAGTGGGGACAATCAGGCGTATATGCCTGACATGCATTGTAATTCTGCCGCGTTAAAGCAATTTTGGGTCTAGAGCTCGATTTTTCTCCCTGTCTGCCACTCCTGCCCTTCCAAAATGTGGTCGGAACATTCCCCAACCCCCCTCTGTTTTCTCTCTCCACTGATGCTGAGTATTTTTAGCACTTTTTGTTTCTATAATAAAGTCAGGCTCGCCTATGAAGCCCTACAAAACGGTGCATTATTTTCCTGGGACCTTCCCATCAACCAAATAGAATGAGGTTTTGCTAAAGTACTGACAAGTGGAAGTAATGTAACTTTAATGTCCACAAATCATGGTTCCTGAGAATACAGAAGATATGCTGCCTGGAACATTTAATAGATCTCCAAAGATCCAGTCCAAAGATGTGCGGGTTAGGTGGATTGGCCATGCTAAATTGCCCATAGTGTCCTAATAAAAGTAAGGTTAAGGGGGGGTTGTTGGGTTACGGGTATAGGGTGGATACGTAGGTTTGAGTAGGGTGATCATGGCTCGGCACAACATTGAGGGCCGAAGGGCCTGTTCTGTGCTGTACTGTTCTATGTCTATGTCTATCTCCACATATAATTTACAATATGGGCGGCACAGTGGTTAGCACTGCTGCCTTGTAGTGCCACGGACCCGGTTTCAATTCCGGCTGTGGGTGAATGTCTGTGTGGAGTTTGCACATTCTCCCTATCTCTACGTGAATTTCCCCCGGGAGCTCCGGTTTCCTTGCCCAGTCCAAAGGTGTGCAGGTTAGGTGGATTGGTCATGATTAATGCACGGGGTTACGGGATTGGGGTGGGGGAGTGGGCCTGGTTGGAGTGCTCTTTCACAGGGTTGGTGCAGACTCGATGGGCTGAATGGCCTCCTTTAGCACTGTAGGGATTCTATGGACTCTTTGTGATGCAAGATGTTTAAGCATTTACAATTGGGAAAAGCTGCATGTATGGCAGCCAAAATCAATATAATTTTGGTTGCCAGCTTGCTTCCTTTGAGGAAAGATTGTCACCTGTCAATTAATGTCAGAGACTCATCATTGTCAAATGGTTCACTTTATGGATGGTTTGTATGCATTTGTTCCCACATTTCAGCTTAATATGAAGATCTCTCTCATCTTTTCTTTATCGTAAAGCTACACAGGCTGATAGTGTTTATTTTGCCAAGTGGAAGGAAGACAAGAGTGAACAGGAATTATTTAGTGGATTATTCATGGACGCCTCCTGATGAACGGCCAAGGACAACCCCAGAGGTGAGCTGACAGCTTTATGGGACATAAAAATAACAAAAGGAGAAGGGAACTCATTGAAAGGTTTTCATTTCAAAGTAATTTAGAAGGCCAATAAAACATACGACTGTGGCCTTGAAATTGTTTGGATGTTCTAGCGGGCTCCTGCTGTGATTCAGGCACAAATCTGGAAACATCAGTCAGGGGTGTAAGGCCAAGGTCGGGGCCTGAACCTCTAAAGGTTCCGCCCCTGATCCAATCACCCATGCTGGAAGTAAAAAATTGCATGGTTTTCTTGGCACCTCTCCATCAGCCAAAGAGAATGAGGTTTTCCCTAAGTACTGACAAGTCGAAATAATGAAACCTTAATCTCCACAAATCCTGCTTCCTGAGAATGTGCAAGATATGCTGCTTAAGATATGCAATGCACTGTAGGGATTCTAATCTCATTTGAGAGCAAGCTCAGGATTCAACAAATTCACAATTTTAGCGCTGCACAAGAGAACTCTACAGGCAGTTCATCCAGGCAATCAATGTTGAAAAAAAATTTCCAAGTTGATCACGGTCGCCATTGCATTGGCGTCCACCTGTTCTCACTTGCGTGGGTCTTCCGGGGAAAGGATGATCCACTACCCCATGGAGCTTGCAGAATATGAGCTCCCACAATAAGGGGACGGGGTACCCTTAATTCAGTCAATACACCTTTGTATGAATAGAGTCCAGAGCAGCACGGTGGCGTAGTAGTTAGCACTGTTGCCTCATGGCGCCGAGGTTCCTGGTTCGATCCTGGCTCTAGGTCACTGTCCATGTGGAGTTTGCACATTCTCCCCATGTTTATGTGGGTTTTGCCCTCAAACCCAAAGGGTAGGTGGGTTGACAATGCTAAATTGCCCCTTAATTGGAAAAAATGAATTGGGTACTCTAAATTAATTTAAAAAAGTATAAATAGAGTCGGCCAGTTAGGCACCGACTAAAGAAGACCCAGTAGGGAACTACTGAAGCTGTGTATATAATAATAATCTTTATTGTCACAATTAGGCTTACATTAACACTGCAATAAAGTTACTGTGAAAAGCCCCCAGTCACCACATTCCGGCGCATGTTTGGGTACACAGAGGGAGAATTCAGAAATAATTTTTTGTTGTTGTAAATTTAGAGTACCCAATTCATTTTTCCCAATTAAGGGGCAATTTAGAGTGGCCAATTCACCTACCCTGCACATCTTTGTGTTGTGGGGGCGAAACCCGCGCAAACACGGGGAGAATGTGCAAACTCCACACGGAAAGTGACCCAGAGCCGGGATCGAACTTGGGACCTCGACGCCGTGAGGCAGCAGGGCTAACCCACTGTGCCACCGTGCTGCCAGAATGTCCAAATTACCTAATAGCACGCCTTTGGGGACTTGTGGGAAGAAACCGGAGCACCCAGAGGAAACCTGTATATTGTTAGCGTATTAAAAAAAAAAGTTTTGTTTTACTCCACAACTCTGCTCGGACTCCTTCTGTTGCCCCTTACAAAACCACCACAACTGGTAGGTACGGGAAATCCCTTTGTTTCTGATGGCATTTTGTATTTCAGAAAGTTCTTACAGCAAAACCTATACTTTCAATAATGTAACCATCACAATTCAACATTTCCAGATCAATTTGGACTAATCCAAAATCCAGATCAATCACATATTTGGGAAGTTTGGAGCAAGTGTTTCCTAAGACACAGCATCATTTCAGGTCTAGACAAAAAGTCAGAAGCAGAGCAGGTTAATACACTGCTTTACTTGGTAGATCCAATTGTGGACAACATAATTGCAAAACTGAGAAATAAATGAATAATCTGTTAACTTTGAATAAGTACAAAATCATTTTTTTAAAACCTAAGAAGCAATGAAATACTTGAAAGAGCTAAATTTAACAAGCGACTCCAGCATCCAGGAGAACCTTCCGACTCATTCACCAATGATCTGTACAGGATGGTAGAAGGTAGTGAAAGCAGAAACAGAATAGTGGTAGGAGAAGCTGATGATGCATTATCTGACTTCATGCAGGCATCTAACCCTGCAAAAGCTGATCCAGATAGTTAGGCGGCCAGAACTCTTGTGAGGAGATTAGAACCATTTTAAGGGGAGAAAATAAACTGTGGTGTAGAGGCTAAGCAACAATTCAGCGAGGTAAGCAACAAAGACACATGGACATTCCAGTCCAGGGAAAACAATACACAAACCAGCCAGTAGATTGACCATTCTAATACTGTAGAGCCAAGTGTTCCCACAGGTGATTTGATATGATTTACTTAGAACAAGAACAAAGAACAAAGAAAATTACAGCACAGGAACAGGCCCTTCAGCCCTCCATGCCTGTGCCGACCATGCTGTCAGTCTGAACTAAAAACTAATACACCCTACCCTTCCGGAGGGCATATTCCTCTATTCCCATCCTATTCATGTATTTGTCAAGGCACCCCTTAAAAGTCACTATCGTCTCTGCTTCCACTACCTCCAACATTGTGACTACATCCTTCCTATTCCTGAGCTCTACCCATATTGCCTCGCTGAATGAGCCCTGCAAAGTGTCCTCCTGCAGTGTGGCTGTAATATCCTCCTTAACCAGTAGTGCAACTCCCCCACCCCTTTTACACCCCCCTCTATCCCGCCTGAAACATTTGGGGCGGGATTCTACTCTACCCGGCGGGGCGGGCTGTACCGGTGCTGAGGCGTGGCGTGAACCACTCCGGCATCGGGCCACCTGCAAGGCGCAGAATCACCTGCACCTTCAGGGGCTAGGCCAGCGCTGGCAGGGTTGGCGGCGTGCCAGCCAGCGCGGAAGGGCTTGGCACTGCGCCAACCGCACCGAAGGGCCTCCACCGGCCGGCACGAGTTGGCACATGTGCGGGAGCGCCAGCGTGTGATCCCAGCACATGCGCAGGGAGGTTCCTCTCCACGTGTCCATGGCGGAGGTTGACAGCAACCGGCGCGGAGGGAAAGAGTGCCCCCACGGCACCGGTGGGCCCCGATCGCAGGCCAGGCCACCGTGGTGGCACCCCCTGGGCCCAGATCCCCCCCCCCCCCGAGGACGCTGCAGGCTGACCGCAGAGCCAGGTCCCACCTGTACAGACCTGGTTTGATTTACGCCGGTGGGACCGGCTGAAAATGGGCGGCCGCTTGGCCCATCGCGGGGCAGAGAATCGCCGGGGAATGGGGGGGTGTGGGGGCAATGCCAACGGCCCCCGACCGGTGTGATGCGATTCCCGCCCCCACCAAAAAGCCGGTGCCAGAGAATTCGGCAGCCGGTGTCGGGGTGGCAGGGTGGGATTCACGCTGCCCCCAGCGATTCTCCGACCCGGCGGGGGTCAGAGAATCCCACCCCTGTATCCTGGAATGTTAAGCAGCCAATTCTGCCCTTCCCTTCACCAAGTCTCTGTAATGGCACCAACATCATAATTTCAAGTACTAATTGTGGTGAATGTACATCATGTAATACAGACTGTGCAGTATTGCATTCACACTGTATAGCATTGTGTCCTTGTGGGCTCTGTCTGTGAGCCGTTGCGCGGCTCTGCCCACAGGGAGAAATGAGGAGGTTGTACAGGGCTCCACCCATGGCTCTGCCCATGGCCCCTCCCATTACCGGAAGTATAAAGTGCTGCAGCCTTGTGAGTCTGCCCTCAATTCTTCTGGTAGCAGGCTGGCTCAGTTGTAAGTCTATTAAAGCCACAGTTTACTTCCTATCGTGTCTCGAGTGAATTGATGGTCACATCACTAATCCAAGCTCTAAATTCAACTGCCTTACCTGCTACAGTTCTCGCTTTCAAACAAATGCACTTCAGTCCACCAGACCCTTTTTGATCAGTGACCACACCCTGCCTGCTCTTCCTCTGAGTCTTACTGGCCCTACTTCAATTAATTCACTTTTGCTTTGGTTCCCACCCTCCTGATTTGATTTATATGTCAGTGATTTCAGCCCAATGCTTTCAATGCAAGAGGATTGGACATTACAGCAAACTGTGCAAGACAAAAATTCTGAAATGCACAGAAGGACCAAAGGTTATCCATGAGGTTGAGATTGCAAGCACGGAAGACATCTAGCCATGCTCCTTTGGTGAGGTCAAAGATCTTTCGTTTGTCATTTTGGAATGTGGATACTCTGGGAGACCTTTGCTCCGGAGAGACCTACTTGTAGGAACGTCCTGATTGAAAGGACGCAATTGTTTGAGGACAGCCGACGGCAAGAAGAGGCCTGAAAAGGAGCCTGAGAAGGGAATACCAGCATTCCAAGGACCAATCCCCGCTCCCAGAAACACCTGCCAAATGTGCGGTCGAAGATGCGGTTCTAGATCAGGCTTATCAGCCACGCAAGGACCCACAGAACCCATGATCAGTAACACAGAGTTTCTTAGGTGGACAATCATAGAATTTATAGTGCAGAAGGAAGGCATTTGGTCCATCGAGTCTGCACCTGCCTTTGGAAAGAGTACCCATTTTAAGCCCACGCCTCCACCCTATCTTCATAACCCAGTAACCCCACCTAACCTTTTTGGACACTAAGGGGCATGGCCAATCCTCCTAACCTTCCCATCTTTGGACTGTGGGAGGAAACCAGAGCACCCGGAGGAAACCCATGCAGACAAGTGGAGAATGTGCAGACGCTGCACAGACAGTGACCCAAGCCGGGAATCGAACCTGGGACCCTGGAACTGTGAAGCAACTGTGCTAACCACTGCGCTACTGTGCTGACCATTGCTACCATGCTGCCCATACTCATACTCGTTAGCGTGTGGTCGCCAAAGAAGAATTTCAGTCAATGGTCATTTAACAAATGTTAAATTAGGCACGAGTCAGCATAACAAGTTGTGTTGGAAAAAGAACCGTGACTAAAAGACTTATGGCTTCAAACAACAGACACACCACTCCATGTGCCCAAAAGAATTTGACTTTTAGTCACAGGCATGGTTCAAGAATCACTAATTGCCAGCAAAGCAAATCTTTGAGCTGAGGTACATCATCAATAACCTACTTTTCTCTCTCTTGAGCAGAGATGCATGTGTAGCCCTCGATCTCTCAAAATAGCAAAAGATGTCAAGACTACTGGTGTTAATAATACAAAATTGCAGCTTCCCGAGTACTCAAACTATAAGGAATATCCTGACTGGGACTTTGCTCTGAATTGGATTCTCTCTTTGTGGAGCAGATTGTTCATTTTTTTTTTACAGGTACTGGAAAATCCCCAATGGTCAGACCAGCCAACCACCCAGCAAGTAACCATGATACTTGCAGTGGAAGATGTAAAAGAAAATGATCACAGTCCAATAAGCCTCAACCTCCCGCTCTGAAGACAGTACAGCTGAACAACGTCCAGTCAACATGACAAAGGCACAAAAGATGCTGGAACTTGGTAACAGCCAGCCATTGCTGAGCGAAACAGAGAGGCGAGTGAATGGTGAACATATATATATATACAGGTTTGGATCTCCAGGTGGAACAACAAGAATGGAGGCAGCATGCTGCTTTCCCGCTCTGTGACCTTGGTCCTCTTTGGCGGCTGTCTTCTGGGGCGACCAGGCCTGGATGGGCCCGTGTTCTGCCCGCTCCCCATCAGATGCTGTGCTGTGGTGTTCTGGCCCTCTGCGAGGGTCGTCTGCAGGGGCCTCAGCACCTCCTCCTCCTTCGAGGTGTCCAATGGCTGCAGGGCTACTCCTTGAGACGGGAGTGCAGGCGGAGCTAATCCCCGAGGCTCCTCCACCATCTGGCGCTGCCGGTCCTGGAGGTTTGCTCCTACCTTGACCAGAGTCTCAATGCTCATGGCCATGGACCATTCCCCACTAGGACTGTGCCACATCACCCAGTGAGTGTGCCATCACCTTCTGGGTCTGTGCCACAATCAGCCAGTGACTGTGCCACCTCCGTCTGTGACTGGCTCAGGTCAGCTAGCACTCGGGCAATGCCGCTGATGCCCTCAGCCATGACCTGCTGTGATTGGGCCACGCTCAGGAGTGCTGCTGCTATGTCCAGTTGGTCCTGCTACATGGCTCCCTGTGAAGGGTAGGCTTGTCCTGTGGCTCGGCCACCGCCGACACAGAGTGCCCCAGGCCTTGGACATCCTGACCCATGGCCGATACCTTCGTCCCCGAGGCCTCCACCATGGGCGCCACCCTTGCGGTGTTGGCCTGGGTGGCACGCATGGTCGACACCGCCTCTTATCCTGCAGGCATTTGGACTCCTCCAACTGCACTTGCAGGTTCTGGATGCTCACCAGCAACCCTTCATGTAGCCCCTGGCACTGTGACTGCATCTCCACTACCGATGGGATCGCCCTTTCCAGAAGCCTGAAACTCATCCGGACGGTAGCTAGTCCCTGCGGTCGAGCCGCCCTCCGACTTTCCGCTCACTCAGGAGTTCCTACCTCCACAGCACGTGTGTGGTGCGCACTAGATAGTGCCCCAGGAGCCTCTTCACTAAAGTGAGTGTCTCTGGGATGTTGGAGACAACTATGTCGGGAAGTCAGTGTCATCCCCGGACTGATGCTCTGGGGTATCTCGGGCTGCGGTTTGAGGGCCACCATCGCAGTACATTTCCTCTTCCTCACTGCTGTCCGCTTGGGGATGGGGATGGGGGCACCAGAATGGCCCACCTGATCACCAGGTGATCGTGCAAGACATGACACATGATTGGATCATGGGTTGAGATGGTGGATAGTGGTGGAAAGTGGTGTGGGGGATGGTTGGGGGGTGGTGGTAGTGAAGGGGGAGTGGGGGTGGTTTTGATGGTGGTGTGGGGGTGGTAGTCATGGAGACGGGGTATGGGGTGGTGATGGCGGAAGGAGGGTGTGGGGGTGGTGATGGGGTAATGGTCACATGCGTGCCATGGGGAACCGCAACTCAGCGGACTCTCACTTGCTTGTCCGATGACGACCTCCGCCTCGGCGACTGCCCTCTCTCCGGGCCCACAAACCAGGTCAGTGCCCACTGCTCCGTTGAGGTGAGGGGCTGCAGGTCCGGCGGTTTGTCTCTGGTCTTTTCCCTCTCCCGATGGTTGTGGCCTGCCTTCTCCTGATGAGAGCGGGGGAGACAGAAAGCACACACAGTGTTTGACAGTTGGACACATGCAGCACAGGGGTGGGTAGCTGGTGATCTTCGTGGCCAGGGCACCTGGCTGTGCAGCCAGTATAGGTGCTGGTATGTGGTGCAGGGAGGGGTGAGTGCACACTCTCGGCGGGTGGGGTCCGGTCGCCTTCCGGGTTGGGGTTATGGGGGTGTGGGACAGAGGCTACTGCCAGGGGCACAGTGCTGCCGACTCATCCTTGCCGTCCTGAGGTGGTTGTGCAGTTTTTTGCAGCACTGCTGGCCGGTCCTTGCAGTGGGGCCTACGGCGTTCATGGCGTCTGCCATCTGCACGCAGGCATGGTATTCGACAGCAGATGGCAGCTTCCTTCCCACCCCGGGGTACAGGGTAGCCTGCCTTTCGTCCAAGGCATTCAGCAAGGTCTCGAGCTCTGTGTCCACAATCTGGGGTGCCGCTGTCTGTGCTGCCAACTAGTTGGCTGGGATGTGTGTGTGTGGGGTGGGGGTGGGGGTGGGGGTGGGGGGGGGGGGGGGTGCTAATATACGGCTGCAGCACGTTAACCTCTCGAGCGTCAATCCTGGCCCAGCGAATCCGACACCGTTTCTTCTTGGAATCGCTCATGTTCCACGTGCCGCCAGTGCTAGCCCATTAATGGTTGTTGAATTGCTCTGGGACCAGCACCAATTTTGCTGTTGTAGAAATCCACCAATTCTGTTCTGGCGTCAGCACTCAGCCTCTGAAATGGACAATCCCAGCCATGATTTTTAAAGTCTGGACAAATTTCATCAACAAGGTGGACTTATGGGGCAGTGCAGTGGCGCAGTGGATAACACTGCTGCCTCACGGCTCCGAGGTCCCAGGTTCGATCCTGGATCTGGGTCACTGTCCATGTGGAGTTTGCACAACCCAAAGATGTGCAGGGTAGGTGCACTAAATTGCCCCTTAATTGGAAAAAAATGAATTGGGTACACTAAATTTATAAAAAAAACCAAAGTGGACTTTGGGCGAGTTAGAGTAGGATGATCCCGAAGATTTATGTGATCCTTGCTATTTGAGTGATCTCAGAGATTTGTGTGATTTCCTCTGAACTGACATTTTATACTTGTTATCTAGATAATGTTTGCAACACAGATATTTGAGAATTTTTAAGCAATCAGTCAAGATCTTCAGGACAGGAGGCAAAGGGAAAAATTGACTGGGAAAATTGGTTGAGGAAATTGTTATTCCTTTGCTTGAATGGGTACAGCTCCCTTTGTGCAGTCAGGTTTGAACAGCAATGCAAACAAATGATAGTTACAAACCGAAACAGACATATCCAGGCAGAGTAAAGCAATATTACTTCAATCTAATTCTCAAAGATAATTAGAGTGCTCATGTGATACAGATTAGATTTGCTGAGAGATGTAACTTTGAGTCGGTGCTGGCTTGCTGATTATGTTTCAGCAGCTTCCCTTTCGAAAGCATGGGTGCTGCTGATTCTCCTGCTCAAGCAACATTAACTCAAAGGCAAGATGAGAGATGTATCAAATTAACACTGCAGCTTCGGTACATTGAGCTTCCACGAGACATGGGTTCTGTTTCTCAAACACCCGAATCTATCGTTACCTACAATTAATTTATTTCTCTTCTTCCATTCCTTTCTTTGTTGTTTGTCTACCCTTCATTGCCTCCTTTGCCTTTGTATAAGAATGGTAATCAGCTGAATAAGGAAGGGGTGCTTTCAAGATGTGACATCTACTGAGATTCAAAGTAGAAATTGCGCATGTAACACTTTGGAGCTATTTCATCACTTGCTTGTCAGTTTATGGGAAAATCTTTGACCTTAACACATCAACGTTAATCTGACGGGGAGGATCACCCAGCCTTGACAGAACCTATCTCATTTTTCATGAAATCAATTTGTTTTTTGTCCTTATGTGCTTTGTAAGCCACCACCCATGGAGATTATAACATTCAGGGCACAGGATGTTCCCATAATTGTTACATCTGATCCTGAGACTCTCTTGGAGCGTTTTGTTGGGTTACCTAAATTAGATTAAGGATTAGTGAAGACCAGTTCAAAGATCAGTCAGTTTTTGTCAGAGAGGGGCAGCACGGTGGGGCAGTGGTTAGCATTTCTGTCTCACAGCGCCGAGGTCCCAGGTTCGATCCCGGCTCTGGGTCACTGCCCGTGTGGAGTTTGCACATTCTCCCCGTGTTTGCGTGGGTTTCTCCCCCACATCCCAAAGATCAGAAGCATGACATCACTGGAAGGGAAGTGTGTCATGTGATTCTATTTTAGTTTCACTTTGGCCCGTGAGGTGAACACAGCACACACAGCTCTGCCTCTGACGTCTTCAAGCTTTCTATCTTTGTACAGCTGTTCTTATGTACCAGATCTAAATAAATGAATCCACAACATGTTCACTCTACTCCTTAGGAATGATTGGTGTCTTTGTATCATTGTAAAAAACATGGCATGGTGTTCCGCAATGGTCAAAAGGAGTGGCGGCAAGATTAAGTACGGGCACAATATGGTGACCAGCCTCAGATCATATTTAATAGCATGAGACCTCAACAAAGTTTCAGCATCTGAGACTGTTGAAATCACAGGAGGGTGACTGCGCAGGAGACACAGCACCAAGATAGAGCTCAATTAATGAGTGGATAAGCAGATGGATCCCTTGTGGTGAGATTTCACTGCATGGCCTGTCAGTTCACTGAGAAGGACAGTGCATCGAGAGGACCAGCACAGCGTTAGCTCAGTTGGGAAAGGTGAGTGAGCAGTATGTGGGCCAGTAGACAGCAAGGCAGAGAGAGTCAAACAGAAAAAAACCCCAATAAAGCCATCAAAAGCATCCGGTCAGAGAAAGTTGTGATTCTAACAAGTGGCTTCAGGAGCGGCTGAACAATAAATTGAATAAACAAGGAGGAAGATCAAAGGGATATTGTCAGAATGTTCTCAGAATTCCCCAGTTTGAATTGAGATGCAGCTGACCTACTATCCAAATTCAAAATATTTAAGCAGTGTACAGAGCTATACGGCAGAATTCTCCATTCCTGAGACTAAGTGTTCACGCCGGGACAGGATTTGTGGACTTCTACAGCAGCAAAACTGGCACCGAACCTGGACCGATTCAGTGATTGTTGAGGGGCTAGCACCAGAGCCACGTGCAACACAATTCAATCCAAAGTGAAAAGGTACCGGATTTGCCAGATTCACGATTGACACTCAGGAGGCTGACAAGTTGCAGCTGCATTTGCATACTTCACTCTCCACACACACCATCCCAACAAGGTGACAGTGAGGAGAGCGGCATCCCATTTTAAGGAGGCTGAGCCCGAGGCACTGCTGGACGCCACGTAGGAGAGGCGGATGACCCTGTACCCGGCCTGGGAAGGAGGCTGCCAGCCGTTGCGTTCGGTGTGCCTGGGCGCATGTTGCAGAAGTCATAAGCGCCATCAGCAACACCATCCGGACCGGCCAGCAATGCCAGAAAAAACTGTACGGCCTCCTCAGGGCGGCCAGGGTGAGTAGGCAGCACTATGCCCCGGCACTAACTCTTACCGGGAACAATGACGTTGGTCAAGACATTGTCAAGAAATGTGAGGCATGTCAAGAGCATATGCAATGTCAGCATAAAGAACCGCTTATTCCACTTGATGTTCCAACCCATCCTTCACAGTTGCTTCACAGCTCCAGGGTCCCAGGTTCCATTCCAGCTTGGGTCGCTGTCTGTGCGGAGTCTGCACATTCTCCCTGTGTCTGCATGGGTTTCCTCTGGGTGCTCCGGTTTCCTCCCACAGTGCAAAGATGTGCAGGTTAGGTGGATTGGCCATGCTAAATTGCCCTTAGTGTCCAAAAAAGGTTGGGTGGGGTTACTGGGTTATGAGGATAGGGTGGAGAGCTTAAGTGGGATGCTTTTTCCAAGTGCCGGTGCAGACTTGATGGGCTGAATGGCCTCCTTCTGCACCATAAATTCTATGATCCTTGGCCAAAAATTGCATCTGACATCTTTCACGTCCATGGCACTGACTTTATCATCATTGTCAACTCCTTTATGAAGTACCCATTTTCAATAATTGCACAATACCTCAAGAACAACGATCACGCAGACTCTAAGGGCTATTTTCAATTTATTTGGTGTGTCTAGACTCCAGAGACATCAGTACCAATAATGGTGTTTAATTTGTTTGTCAGTCCTTTCAAGATGTGTGTGAGAAGTAGAATACCGATCACAAAAGAACCAATTTGTAATCTTCATAGGCCACAAATCATCATGGTCTTTCCAAGGTCTGGTTCAAGAATAAGTCTCATTGTTCAACAAATTATTAAGTTGAATAAGTAAGAAACTATTGTTTTCCATATACTCTTCTTTTGAACTGATGTGTTATCATTGGAAGATGTAATTAAGGACCAATCAATGAGCTAACATAGCCTAGCATCCACAAAAATGGTTAAAAACCCAAGACTAAAAAATGCACATTGCTGGCTGTGGAGGCGGCATGATGGTGCAGTGGTTAGCACTGCTGCCTCACGGTGCCGAGGATCCAGGTTCGAGCCAGGCCCTGCTCACTGACCATAAGGAGTTTGCACATTCCCCCCATGTCTGCGTGGGTTTCACCCCCACAACTAAAAGATGTACAGAGTAGATGGATTGGCCACGCTAAGTTGCCCCTTAATTGGAAAAAAATAACTGGGTATTCGAAATTTATATTTTTTTTAAGTTGCTGGCCGTGTATTGGAAGTACCTGAAGAAACAAGATTCTAGACAAGAATTTTTGTTAAAGACGAAGTACTGAGTGTTATGCTTCCACAGATTGACCAACTGTTAGGGTCCCAGGGTCATTGTCTCTGTGGAGTCTGCACGTTCTTCCCGTGTCTGCATGGGTTTTCTCCGGGTGTTCCGGTTTCCTCCCGAAAGTCTTGAAAGATGTGCTGCTAGGTAATCTGGACATTCTGAATTCTCCCTCCGTGCACCCGAACCGGCGCCGGAATGTGGCGGCTCGGGGCTTTTCACAGTAACTTCCTTGCAGTGTTAATGAAAGCCTACTTGTGACAATAAAGATTATTATTATGACCTCACTTCTCTGTTGGCTGCCTGGCTATGGCCTCACCTGACCAGTTCTCTTCACTCTGGCCTGAGGGTTGAGTCACTCCTTGCTCACCTCAATGTGTTCGCCTCACTACTGGCTCAGGATGCCTGGCTATGGCCTCACCTACCCAGCCCTCCTCAGCCATGTCCTGGGGGTTGACTTGCCCCTTGTGGTGATATAACCACTGTAGATATGTGTACTTGCAGTAGGGGGATGTATGGCTGTACCTGTAATACAGGTTCCTCCGGTAAGCCCCTGCCGGCTAGCTCCGCCCACAGGGAGCTTGTGTATAAATATGCGTGTGAGTCACTGAGATCCTATTCTACAGCTGCAGCCGGAGGAATAGCATCACACAGCAATAAAGCCTTGATTGTACATGTCTCGAGTCTTTGTGTGCAATTGTTAGCGCCACACCCCTGTTCCTGTTTGCAGGCTTGCCTTGCTGCCGGCTCAGGCTGCCTGTCTATAGCTTTGCCTGTCCAGCCCTCCTCAACACTGATCTGCAGGTCGAGTTGCCCCAATGCTCCCCTCGATGACCAACACCTCAAACCTCACCTCGTTCGATGATCTTGCCTCGCTGCTGGCTGCCTGGCCATGCCCTGCCCTCTTTAGCCCTGGGCTTAAAAATGCACTCTTAAAATTAATTACATTCTTCCCTGCTGCAATTGTGAGGCTTAGAGCTGGGATCACACTTATTAGTCATATAGTCAGTTACCACAAACATGGGGTGACTCATCAGGACTTTGTTTACTCAGATTTATTTTTTCACTTTTATTTATGTTTTCAATACCAAAGACATGTAAAAGGAGCATTCTGGCAGCCCAGGGGCTGGCTTAGCACACTGGGCTAAATAGCTGGCTTTAAAGCAGACCAAGGCAGGCCAGCAGCATGATTCAATTCCTGTACCAACCTCCCCGAACAGACGCCGGAATGTGGAGACTAGGGTCTTTTCACAGTAACTTCATTTGAAGCCTACTTGTGACAATAAGCAATTTTCATTTCATTTCTCATTCATTCATTTCATTTCATTTCATTTCAAGATTGATAAATCTGCTGCTTATTCGCAAAAATCAGGAGACCTTTGCTTGACTGTTGCTGTTCTCCCTCCTCGTCACCTCAACAACTTTGGATCAGTGTTCTCCAACTCTAAGCTGACTCGACCAAATGGAGTCTGGTGCCGCTCTGCTTTGCCTGCTGATATACTCATTTGAACATATCAGCAAGTGCAGAGTTCTCAGACTCTGATGGGTGCCCAAGAACTGCCCATAGACAGTGACCATTGGTCGGAGCCTGTGTCTTGGCTTGGTGTGTTTCATTGTAAGTACGCCTTTGGGAAAGTCCAATCCTCGTTTCAATCTCGCACTCAGCATCGGATCCAGAAGTATGTCTGTCAGGTTTGAGATTGGCCAGAACCACTAACACCAGTAGAGATGGTTGTAACTCAGGATTTTCACCGTTGTGGTATTGTGCATTGCACCTCCTACCCCTTTGACCATATGTCTTCCCCTTCGCTCTGAGGACACATCACCTCCCACTGCAGCACTGTCGAGAACTGTTAAGGATAAAAATGGACGACTCCGGGAGGAAGGGGAGCGATCGATACTTCTAACTCACACTCCGAGAATTGGGGAGGGTTTAAGACAGGGATGGCCTCCTTGAAGTGAACAAATGATGGGCAGATTTTGGACAAGGTCATTCAGAACTGGAAGACAATGATATAAAACAAATCCTTTGAGCGGTTTGTAGTAGAGATTTGCAGGAATAATGCTCCTTCATTTAAAAAAAATACATTTAGAGTACTCAATTCATTTTTTCCAAATTATCGGCAATTTAGTATGGCCAATCTAGCTACCCTGCACATCTTTGGGTTGTGGGGGTGAAACCCACGTAAACATGGGGAGAATGTGCAAACTCCACACGGAGAGTGACCCAGGGCCAGGATCAAACCTGGGACCCTGGCGCCGTGAGGCAGCAGTGCTAACCACTGCACCACTGTGCTGCCAGAATGCTCCTTCTTTTACATGTCTTTGGTATTGAAAACATAAATAAAAGTGAAAAAATGAATCTGAGTAAACAAAGTCCTGATGAGTCACCCCATGTTTTTGGTAACTGACTGTATGACCTATAAGTGTTCTCCCAACTCGTAGCCTCACAATTGCAGCAGGGAAGAATGTAATTAATTTTAAGAGTACATTTTTAAGGCAATTGCATCCAAAGGTTCAGGGTGCTCTCGGAATTTCAACCTGAGCAACCAATCCTTGGTGTGTGTTTGAAATGAATGCCGTGGAGGTGAGTAGAGTAGTCAAATGTGCCCCCTCCTACCAAAAATATTGGGGTCCACGGGAGAACTGAGGGTGGGGCTGGGGACATGGAAAAGTGACGCGGGAAGTGCCTGGCATTCTGAGTGTGGTGTTGGGGTGATGGTGGGACAGTCAGTCAAGTTAAGAAAATGAAATGCCAAAAGGGCAGCGTTCTACAAGAGCCTCACCCAGGCGGTGAATCATGCTCCTAGCCCAAACCGTTCCAGTACCTCGAGGAGGTACTCCTATTCGGCTCTGTCCAAGGCCTTTTCTGCATCCAGGGAGACGATCACCTCTGGTGTTCTCTCCCGGGGGGGTCATTATTACGTTTTACAGCCACCTGATGTTCGCAGTGAGTTGCCTACCCTTGACAAAGCCCATTTGGTCCTCGGCGACCACCTCTGGTAACATAGTTCTCTAGCCTTTTAGGAAGACCATAAGACGTAGGATCAGAATTAGGCCACTCGGCCCATCGAGTCTCTCCGCCATTTAATCATGACTGATATTTTCTCATCCCCATTCTCCTGCCTTCTCCCTAAAACCCCTGATCCCCTTATTAATCAAGAACCTATCTATCTTTGTCTTAAAGACACTCAGTGATTTGGCCTCCACAGTCTTTGAGGAAAAGAGTTCCACAGATTCGCCACCCTCTGGCTGAAGAAATTCCTCCTTACCTCTGTTTTAAAGGATTGTCCCTTTAGTCTGAGATTGTGTCCTCTGGTTCTAGTTTTTCCTACAAGTGGAAACATCCTCTCTATCCAGGCCTCGCAGTATCCTGTAAGTTTCAATAAGATCCCCCCCTCATCCTTCTAGACTCCAACGAGTACAGACCCAGAGTCCTCAACCGTTCCTCATACGACAAGTTCATAATTTCAGGGATCATTCTTGTGAACCTCCTCTGGACCCTTTCCAAGGCCACCACATCCTTCCTTAGATACGGAGCCCAAAACTGCTCACAGTACTCCAAATGGGGTCAGACCAGACCCTTATACAGCCTCAGAAGTACATCCCTGGTCTTGTATTCTATCCCTCTTGACATGAATGCTACCATTGCATTTGCCTTCCTAACTGCCGATCCGACTGAACCTGCACATTGACCTTAAGAGAATCGTGAACAAGCACTCCCAAGTCCCTTTCTGCTTCTGATTTCCCAAGCATTTCCCCATTTAGAAAATAGTTTGTGCCTAAATTCCTCCTTACAAAGTGCATAACGTCACACTTTTCCACATTGTATTTCATTTGCCACTTCATTGCCCGCTCTCCTAGCTTGTCCAAATCCTTCTGCAGCCCCCTTGCTTCCTCAATACTACCTGTCCCTCTACAGATCTTTGTGTCATCTGCAAACTTGGCAACAGTGACTTCAGTTCCTTCTTCCAGATCATTAATGTATATTGTGAAAAGTTGTGGTCCCAGCACAGGCCCCTGAGGCACACCACTAGTTACCGGCTGCCATCCCCTTTGTTCCCACTCTCTGCCTCCTGCCAGTCAGCCAATCCTCTATCCATGCCAGAATCTTAGCCGTAACACCATGGGCTTTTAACTTGTTTAACAGTCTCCTATGCGATACCTTGTCAAAGGCCTTCTGGAAATCTAAATAAATCACATCCACTGGCTCTCCTTTGTCTAACTTCCTTGATACCTCCTCAAAGAACTCTAACAGATTTGTCAGACACAACCTCACTTTGACAAAGCCGTGCTGACTCAGTCCTATTTTACCATGCACTTTCAAGTACTTTGCAATATCATCTTTAATAACAGACTCTAAAATCTTACAAATGACCGAAGTCAGGCTAATCGGCCGATAATTTCCCGTCTCTTGCCTCCCTGCTTTCTTAAACAGTGGTGTTACATTAGCCACTTTCCAATCCTCTGGGACCCTTCCTGCCTCCAGTGATTCCTGAAAGATCTCACCAATGCCTCCACAATTTCCTCAGCTATCTCTTTTAGGACCCTGGGGTGTTGTCCATCTGGTCCAGGTGACTTATCCACCTTCAGCATTTTCAGTTTCCCCAGAATCTTCTCCTTAGTAATGGTCACTGTACTCACCTCTGTCCCCTGGTTCTCCTGGAGCTCTGGCATCCCACTGGTGTCTTCCACCGTGAAGGCTGATGCAAAGTATTTATTCAGTTCATCCGCAATTTTTTTGTTTCCTATTATTACTTCCCAGCCACATTTGGCAGGAAGGACATTTGCGAGTATTTTCGCACGACATTTAGCAGCGAAATGGGTCTATATGATCCACATTCCGTCGGGTCTTTGTCTTTTTTGAGTATCAGTGAAATTGTGGCCTGCGCTAGTGTAGGAAGCAAAGTGCCCCTTGCCAGCGAGTCTGTGAACATGTCCCTTAGATGTGAGGCCAGGCACATTGCAAATTTTTAATAGAAATCCGACGGGTGCTTCCAGCTACCCCCATCTGTCCTCCCCCACAACTGGTAGTTCCAGTCTGTCGATGACCTGTTGCATCCCCGTGTTCCCGTCGGGGGGCTCGGAGGTGTACAGCCATCGGTAGATGGTCTCGAATGCTTGGTTAACCTTTTTTTCTTCCACTACCAGTCTGCCTTTGCTGTCTTTTACCTGCGCTATTTCCCTCGTGGCTGCCTGCTTTCTCAGCTGGTGAGCCAGTAGGCGGCCAGCCTTTTCTCCATGCTCGGAAAAGAGCCCCGTGTCTGGCATAGTTGGTGCACTGCTTTCCTGGTGGATAGCAGGTTAAAGTTCATTTGTCGCTTTTTCCTCTCCGCCAGCAGCTCTAAGATCGATGCCTCGGAGTACCTTCTTTTAAAAAAAAAATCTTTTTATTGCCCTTTTCAACATTATGTACATTGACATTCGTGTTTATTTATTGTACAGTGTACCACAAAAAGGCTTTTATCTTACTTTACTTTATTTACAGATTGCTGCCATATAGTTTGCCTTATCCACACACCCCCTGCACCCGCCCCAGCTTCCCTTTCCCTCCCCCCTCCCCGTCTATCCCCACCCCCCCTTGCTATCCTCCCTAATTAATCCCGGGGTGTGCTCTCCCTTTTCCTTGCTTCCCCCCCCCCCCCCCCCCCCCCCGGGTTGTGTGTCCATGGCGTTCCTCCTTGTCTTTTGTTTTTTCCCACTCTAATCATTCCAGTTCCCCCTCTACGGGCTGTTGTTGGCCTCAAACGGGTTTTGGAACAGACCAACAAATTGTCCTCATGCAGTAAGGAAGCCTTCCTCCAACCCTCGGATGGCGTATTTTATCTCCTCCAGGTGGAGAAATTCCGAAAGGTCAGCTAGGCAGCCTGCAGCTGTGGGTGGTGCTGCTGCTCGCCAGCTGAGCCAGGATTCTCCGGCGTGCGATTAGGGAAGCGAAAGCTCGGGTGTCGGTCCTCTTCCCCATGTGTAGCTCTGGCTGCTCTGATACCCTGAAAATTGCCACATTTGGGTATGGCTTCACCCTCACCCCCAAAACCTTGGACATTGCCTCGGAGAAGGCTGCCCAGAACCCGTTTCGGACAAGCCCAGAACATGTGGGTTTGGTTGGTTCGGCCCCAATGGCACCGTTCACATTTGTCTTCCACCTCTGGGAAGAAACGGCTCATTCTGGTTCTGGTTAGGTGCGCTCTGTGCACCACTTTAAACTGCGTGAGGCTGAGCCTTGCGCAGGAGGAGGTGGAGCTGACCCTGCTCAGTGCTTCGCTCCAGAGTCCCCACCTCACTTCTGTCCCCAGTTCGTCCTCCCATTTCCATCTTGTCTCGTCCAGTAGTGTTCAAGCTCTGTCCAGTAGCTGTCCATATATTTTCCCACAGAGTCCCCCCTCCTTACTGTCCGTGGTCATCAGGTCCTCTAATAGTGTGGTCTCCAGGGCCCTGTGGGATCTTACTGTCTCTTTGCAGAGGAAGTGTTTTATTTGTAAGTGTCTCATTTCCTGTCCTGTCGGCATTCCCGTTCCTCCGTCAGTTTGTTCAGCATTGCTATCCTTGGAGTACTTTCTGTCGACCTCCAACATTAAGTCGATCAGTTGTTGCCTGACCTCCCTCTCTTCCCTATCTCTACGCACTCTATAATTTCCCCTCTGATCACAGCCTTCAGTGCCTCCCAGAATGTGGAGGGTGATGTCATGATATGCAGACATGCAGATAATGATACACAGACAGGCAGCTAATGAACACAGAGAACAGGACAAGACCAATGAGCAGACAGGACACTCAGGGGTGGTATCTCACTATAAAAGGCACAAAGTACTCACACTCCGCCTCTTTCCACTGATGAACATCTACAGAGTGAGTCAGGGTGTATTTACAGTATCACACCTCCAGCACGTGGCTAAGATCTAGTCTGGTTCAGTCAGACAGAGTAACCACACTTAGGTTAGCAGAGAGTCAAACTCATAGAGAACTGTGCTAACTGTGCTACGAGTTCAATAAATCAGATTGAACTAACTTCAAGGTCTGGAGTATCTTTTGGTTAAAACTGCATCCAGTTGCAGCCTGTGTTATCCCAGAGTACATAACACATCAAGTGAGACCTCCCTGTTTGATTGTTACTCACGTAGTCGCCTATGGCCCGTGTTGTTTTCTGGCAGAAGGCCTCTTCGGCCAGGAGGTCTGTGTTCAGCCTCCATGTGGAGCGCAGGGCACGGCCCATCTGCAACCTCACATCTATGTAGTGTGGAGTGTGGTCGGAGATGACTATCGCAGAGTATTCCACTCCTATAATTCCTGGACAGTAAGAAGTCTTACAACACCATGTTAAAGTCCAACAGGTTTGTTTCAAACACGAGCTTTCGGAGCACTGCTCCTTCCTCAGATTCACCTGAGGAAGGAGCTGCGCTCCGAAAGCTCGTGCTTGAAACAAACCTGTTGGACTTTAACATGGTGTTGTAAGACTTCTTACTGTGCTCGCCCCAGACCAACGGCAGCATCTCCACATCATAATTCCTGGAAGCACCAATTTCCCCACTGTAAAGAAGTTGATGCGGGTGTATCCCTTGACACCTGTGAGAAGAATGAGAATTCCTTTTGTCCCGGGTGTAGGAATCTTCATGGGTCCACCACCCTCATGTAGCCACCTGGGGTGGCCATGTCCCAATTCCAAAATGGACACTCGCAAGGAGTGCAGGGAAAAACGGACAACACTAGAGAAAACAAGCAGGTGCAAGGTTTCCTGTGTATTAAGATTTGCAGAACCCAGACAGAACTGAAACCAATAGCCATTAGCATATTAATGAGCTATCTCCAGGGACAAAAAGAAACATTGAAACAATCGAGACCAGGACAGACTCCCCGGCACCAGTGGGAGCTAAAACAAAGACAGGCCAACGGCCACATAGGGCCTGCCCAATGATCAGGGAACACCTCCGGTATTGGAGAAAATCAATATGAATGATTGGGACATGGTCCAATTAATTGGGACCAAGTCCGGGGTCCGCCCAGAAGGGCGCGAAACCCCTGGGGACTATAAGATAGCGTCCCCGAGTTCAGTTCGCTCTCTTGGAGGCTCTTGGAAGAACTCTCACCTTGGCATTTGGCTCTCAGCGACGAGAAGCCGCCAAGCACCAACCAAGTAAGTCTAAGGTCAACGCACGCTACGAGATAGGCGCTCCTAGCTACTATTCGGTACTAGTTCGAAGCCAGCAATATCAGAACTGGACAGCAGCCATTGTTCCTCTGACTGAGTGGGCCACTCGAAGCTAAGTATAGGCTTTAGTAGTAGTTGTAGTTTAGCGAATAGAGTTTATGCATGAGTAATAATTGACTGTGTGTGTAAATAAATGTGTATTGATTTCAAACTTACTAACTGGTGTATTGAGTTATTGATCAGTATTCGGCTTTAAACCCTGTGGTGGTATCAGAAAGATACCTGGCGATTCTTGAGCAAAAGTAATTAAAACAGAGCAAATTAAGGGAAAGCATAACGAGCAACACCCATCTGCTCCATAAATGCTCCCAGTTCCTTAGCCATGCCTGTCTTTTTTCCCGTTCTGGGGTTTGATCGGTCGGTCAGCGGGTCCAGTACACAATTAAAGTCACTCCCCATAATCAGTCGGTGTGTGTCAATGTTGGGGATTTCTGCCTTGGTTTTTAAAACAAATACTTTTTAGAGTATCCAATTCATTTTTTCCAATTGAGGGGCAATTTAGCTGTCATAATATGCACCCATGCACATCATGAGGTAAAAACAGGCAGTGACAGACACCCAGGTTAGCCAATCACCATACAGGACAGAACACAACCAATCACCAGACAGAACACCAGAGGGGGGCTTCCTACTATAAAACACACAAGGCATCAGCACTCCGCCTCTTTCCACTGGTGACAACTGTAGTGTTAGTCAGGGTGTATATATCAGTCAGCACCTTCTACACGTGGATCAGAGCTAGCCTGGTCTAGATTATTAGAGTTAGTTTACTTAGAGTAGTAGAGAGTCAACCCACAGCCAGCTGTGTGCATTGTCACAGAAGTTCAATAAATCATGTTGAATCAACGCCTACGTTTGGTTTATGCTTTACAGTTCATCTGCATCTTGTTGCAGTCCGTGTTACCCCAGGGTGAATAACACGACATTAGCGTGGCCAATTCACCTACCCTGCACATCTTTGGGCTGTGGGGGTGAAGCCCACGCAAACATGGGGAGAATGTGCAAACACCGCACGGTCAGTGACCCAGGGCCAGGATCGAACCTGGGACCTCAGCGGCATGAGGCAGCAATGCTAACCACTGTACAACCGTGGTGCCCCAGCAATGTCCTTTATAATGCCATTTCCCCCAAAGTGGCAAGTACAACACTTGACACTAACATTCACAATAAAGGAAATATCCCTAACACCACTGTAACCATCAATGTGTGCCAACCATTAGGCTTGTTGATATATTTAGCTCTCTGACTAGGTGACTCTCAACAAATGACAGTGATGCACAAATGAATAAAGTGAAGCCAATGTAATATGAAATATTTACACATGAAAGTTAATTTTGAAAAACACCCGTATCATCTTTGTGCTCACAAGTCTCATGCTAATGGTTATGCAGTTGAGCAGGAAGGTTGATGCATGATATAGAGTCTCCCTGTTTGACCAGGTGGCTCTTTAATAAACTGCCCATACCTGCTGCATTGTCAGCCGACAACAGGTTTCATCAATTAAAAGCTTCCTATGTCTTTGAATTGCATGTGTTTTCCATGCATGCTATCAACACTTAGGGCACGATTCTCCGCACTCCCGATGGTGCGGAGAATAGCGTGGCTCGTAAAATTTTACGGCCACGCTGTTCCGACGCCCTCCCGCTATTCTCCCCCCCCCCACGCCCGACTCCCGATACGAATCGCCGCCGCCGTTTTTTTACGGCCGGCAGCGATTCTCAGCTGTTCGATGGGCCGAGTTCCCAGCCCTTTACGGCTGTTTTTACGAACGGCAAACACACCTGGTCTGGCCGTTCGTAAAAACGGCCGTAAACTCTCGATCTTTAAAACCATGGCACCGATTGGCACGGCAGTACCACGGCCATGCCAAGGGTGCCATGGGCCCGCGATCGGTGGGCACCAATCGCGGGCAGCGGGCCCGATGCCCGCGCACTCTTTGTCCCTCCGCCGCCCCGCTGTATCACTATGTAGCCGCCCCGCGCATGCGCGGGTTTTGCGCAAATGCGCGATGACGTCATCCGCGTATGCGCGGGTTGGAGTCTTCCAATCCGCGCATGCGCGGCTGACGTCATATGACGCATCAGCTGGTGCTAACTCTGGCAAGCGGGCTTAACGAAATTCGTTAAGCCCGCGATGCCGGAGTTTACGGCGTCGGCATGCTAGCCCCGACCAGGGACCAGAATTGGTTCCCGGTCGGGGAGGGGGGGGGGGGGGGGCTGGCGTCAAACCCGCCCGGATTTGACGCCATCCTTACGATTTCTTCCCATATGGGAGAATCGCGCCCTTAGAATTTTAATTGCAATTGTGTGGGAAACGGGAAAGAGGGAGAACATAAATGGCACACAGTTCCGGTTCTGACAATGGGATCGACACAATGTTGCAAAATCCCGGCCACTGACTCTGTGGCTCAGCATGTAAATAAACTGCCCACTGTGGTAAAGAAATGAAATAATTTTCATCATAATCATGACCTTGGCCAGAATTCTCTAATCATTGTGATTCACTTTTCTCACTGCCAGCGCACCCTCACCAACGGGTTTTGCAGCGGCGTGGGGTTGTTACAATGGGAAATTCTATTGACAAGTGAATGGAAAGATAGAATCCGGCTGCCAGTGAATGGTACGCAGTCAAGAAACATGCGGCTGGGGGACCGAAGAACCCCACTCCTTATCTTTTCCTTAGGATTTCCCAAGGCACTTCACCGTCGGTGCTACTGTTGTGGTACTATTGATTTTGGGAAATAGGTACAAGTGTGATTACTAGATTATTGTGTCACTAGTTACTTTATTAATTTAGTTGTTGATATTTTCTGCAGCTTGGATAAGCAGCAGAGCTCAGCATATCTATATTTTAGTATGCTCAGTCTTGCTCAAAAATTACTAGAAAGTTTTATTTCCTCATTTTAAGGAATGATGATGACATGCTTAAAAATAGGTCTGTTCTCTTTAGAAAGAGGTCTAATCTACAGTCAACATAGTCGACCTCCCCAATCCCTCTCTGCTAATTATACTTCCGTAAATTCCTTGCAAAACTCCAGTTGTCACATCTTGTTTCTATTTGCACCACTGCTGCTGTTCTTTATGTCTGCAAATAAACATTCCATAGTTAAAGCAGACTCTCACCATGCAGAAGTATTAAAAAGATTAAAAGATGAATGGATCCATGTTCATTCTACCGTGCAGTCAAATTGCAAAATAACTGGCTGGGTATGAAGAGCAGATGGGGATAACTCTACGTCTGTGCGCACAAAACATGTATTTGTAAAGCTAGAAAGGGAACAAGGTTTTGGTGTGATTTACTGTCCATTAATTGAAATATTCCAATCAATGTAAAACTCCTATTAGCAATCCTGGTCATGTACCATACTGGTAAGCATCATGAAGATATTTGATTATCTTGTCAAAATTAATTCTCGTATGTTGTGTCAATTATTGGAACGGCCAAAATGTGGAATTTTGCCACTGTTTTTGGCACCCTATCTTCAAAAGATAATTTCCCGGAAATAATTCAGAGGAGTTCGAACAAGGTGAATTCTAGAGTGCGATTCAGTGGCCTCATCTCACCCGACTTGGTGTCGACACAATCTCATGGGAGGCCTTTCGGGGTTGGACTTGGCCGGGGAAGCTTAAGCGTTCCAGGTCAGGGGTTGCCCCTGGGCCGGGGGAAGGGGGGGGGGTGGGGGGGGGGTGGGGGGGGGGGGGGGGGGGCGATGAGGGACTTTGTATCTGTGAGGTTTCTAAGCCTTTTTAAAATGTGGAGACCCATAACAGAGGTAACCACAGCTGCAGCCTGTATGTTCTACCAGTCACTTCCAAGACCGAGCCCTGCTGCAGCTTCTCTCCTGAATGTTAATTTCACCCCTTTGACTATGAGCAGCCTCTAGCTTCCCAGCTGAAAGCTATTGAAAATGAGAAATTAGCTTTTTTAGTTGTGAGAACACTTCACAGCTACAAGGTGTGTTTGCTGCTTGCTCCTGCTGGTGGTTGCAGATGCCTGGAGGCTGTTTACTTCCTTTTCTGTAGGCGGAAAGAAGGGCAATTTTTTCGAAGAAATCTGGGTGCTGGAACACCGGCTCCAGGGGGATGTATGAGTCCAGAAGGCAATCCGGTTTGAAGCAAGAAGACGCTGTGGCACCTGGTGCACGACATTGATCGAAATAGGCCACCTGATGAGGCCATTGAAGAAATGCTTTCGCAAATTGCTGATGCTTTTGTTGCTGGTGTGGTGAATGCTGCATGTAACTGGCACTTCACTGTGGGTTAAACAGGCTGGAAGTCAAAGATGTTCAATTGTACTTTGAGCACACGTGAACTATGTGGATGCCAGGATTTGGTTCCAATGAGATTGGGCCGTGTGGGAGGTCCTGCCACAGTCCTGGACAGAGAATGACACTGATATGTCACACATTGATGGACAGATCATTTCTATGACAAACCCCGGGCCCGGTGGGAGAATCGCCAGGCTGGGCGCGATTCACCCGAGACATCCCGACGCCGGTCCGCCGATTCTCTGGTCACTGGAGAATCAGCACCATTGGCGCAGGTGAGGTCGGAGCAGCTCCGGTCAGGGGCGGTTCTATGTGGCCCCCCCGGCGATTCACCGTGTGGGATGGGTCGAGTGGCCGCTGAGATAGGCCGTGTCCCGCCGGAGCCATTCACATGTGGTCTTACCCGGCGGGACCTCGGCGTCCATCCTGTGAGGTTGGCCTGGTTGGGGGGGGGAGGGGGGGTCTGATCCCGTGGGGGGCTCCGCCTTGGCCTGGCCCGTGATCAGGGCCTACCGATCGGTGGACCGGCTTCTCCTGGTGGGGGCCTATTTTACTCTGCGCGGGCCCCTGTAGCTCTAAGCCATGTATGCTTCGGCACCGGTGCGGAGAAGGAAACTATCGTACATGCGCGAGTTAGCGCAGGTCGCAGTGCGCATGCGCAAATTCATGCCGGCTGTAGTGCGCATGCGCAGACCCGCGGCGCCCGGTTGACGCCGGAATCGGCAGCTGGAGCTGCGTGAGTCATTCCAGTGCTATGCTGGCACCCTGTAGGGATCAGGATCACTGCTCCTAGGGGCCTGTTGACGCCGTTGTAAAACAACGGTCCCGCAGCGGCTGCCCTCACATTGCTGTTGGCAGCCAGGCGCTAGAGAAGGCAGCAGTGATGATGCAGGCTGGAGGCGGTACCCGATCTGCAGAAGGCTGCCACACACACTGAAGACCCAGCCGCTCATCAGGCTGAGGAGGAACTCAGAGGAGGAAGCCAGTGATGGCCCAAAGTGTACAAGCGTCATTGGACTTTCAATGAGATGATGGATAGCATATGCCGCAGAAGATTCCGTCCCAGGAGAGAGACGGTGCGGAACCTGTGCCACACCTCTGTGGACATGGCACCCGTGCAGGCCACCTGCTTCCGGTGGCTGTGAAGGTCACCGCACCCGTCAGCATTTATGCCATTGGTTCATTCCAAGGCTTGAGCGGGGTCCTGTGTGGCATTTCGCCAGCTATCGCCCACAGGTGCATCTGGGAGGTCAAGGATTCCTGAATGTTCAGATTGCGTGCAACCACTGCCTCTGTATCCAGGAAGTGACATGACAGCTACATCCTGGGGCACTTGAGGACCAACCCAGGATGTCAGTTTTGCTCTTGGGGAACACGGGATACCCGCTGAGGTGCTGGCTGATGACACCGGTGCGGAGGCCTGAGACTGATTTGGTGACCCGTTATAATGAAGCCCATGCTTTCATTGAGTGGTACATTGGACTGCTGAAAATGCGGCTATGGTGCCTGGACCGCTCTGGTGGTGATCTGCAGTACACCCCCCAGAGGGTTTCCCACTTTGTGGTGATCTTATGTGCCCTCCACAAACTGACACAGCATCAGGGTGACATGCTGGAGGAGAAGGAGGGACATGCAGCCTCGCCTGAGGAGGAGGAGGAAGTGAACCAGGAAGGGCTGGAGGGCGAGCCATGAGAGGAACTGGAGGAGGAGCTACAGGGTGAAGGACTAGCGGCAGCAAGGGTCCGACATGCCTGAAGGACTAGGCAGGCCCTCATCCTCACCAGATTCTCATAGGATAAGGTTGTGTCCATCAGCTCAACACCTCCCCAATTTCCCTCCTCAACTGTGCCCTGCACCCGTGCCAACTTAACTGGTGTCTAACCTTCTGGCCTTATGGACCCTAACACTACGCCTAGGTGGTTTCCCTGATTCAGGGATGGAGGCAACCTGCTGTGACTCCTGCGCTGCGATAAGGGTCCCTTTTGGCGCACGTCTCCTGGGGCGACCTGACCTGGATGGGCCGGCAGCTTCTCGGGCGTCCTGAGTGGCAGGGTGCCACCCTGTTCTGTCCGCTGCCCACCAGAAGCATCAGGGACAGGAGGAGGGCCTGATTGCCAACGGGCTGCTCCATGGAACAGGGGTGCGAGCGGAGCCATCCCCTGAGGCCCCCCCACTACCTGAGTTGTCAGTCCTGGAGGCCCGCTCCGGTGTCTCGACCATGGTCTGCACGTACACAGCCATGGAGCACAGGGAGTAGCCCATCGCCATCTGGGACTCTGCCCATCACACTGCAACTGTGCCACCACCCTGAGGGTCTGCGCCGCATTAGCTAATGACTGGGACACCTCCCTCTGGGACTGGGACACCTCCATCTGGGACTGGGACACCTCCCTCTGTGTCTGCGCAATGCCGGCCAGCGCCTGGGCAATGCCACCGATATTCTCAGCCATGGACCGCTGTGACTGGGTCATGCTGAGGAGCGCCGCTGCAATTTCCAGGTGGCTCTGTCACATAGCTGCCTGTGAGAGGGCAGCCCTGTCCTGGGCCTTGGCCCCCCTGCCTGCACAGAATGCCCAAGGCTTGGACACTCTGACCCATAGCCGACACCGTTGCCCCCAGGCACCACCCGTGCAATGTCGAACTGGGTGGCGTGCATAAATGGCGTCACACCCTGCTCCTGAAAGCAGATGTACTCTTCCACCTACACCTGCAGGTGCTGGACGCCCACCGTCATCCCCTCCTGTAGTCCCTGGGTCTCTGACTGCATCTGCACTGTGGCTGGGACTGGATGTTCCAGGAGCCCAGGACCTGTCTGGACGGCAGCTGATTCCTGGGACCGACGTGCCCTCAGACAGTCCGGCCCCTCAGCTGCTCCTGCCTCCACCTGCTGTACCGGATGCGATGTGTAGTGCACATCAGATCGTGTCTGAGGAATCTCTTCACTAATGTGCCCAACCGAGGTGATAGTGTCTGGGATGCTGGAGGGTGTTGGAGACAACAGTGACATAAAGTCGGTCGTCCTCCTCAGACCCGAGTGTCTGAAGTCTCGGGCAGCCGGCTGGTGTTCAGGCTGCTCTCCCCGTCAATGCTCGGCCGTCTGGGGGGCACTGGCTCTGGCACTGGCTGGGGGCAGGCGGATTTGGATGGACCATCCCCATCTCCAGCAGGTCCTGTGAGACACACAACGACATGTATGGTTCAATAGCGGGCCGGGATGGGTGGGGTGTGTGTGTGTGTGTATGTGTGTGTGGGGGGGGGGGAGGTAATGGTGAAGGAGGTAAGGGGGAGAGATGGGAGTGAGGAGGTGAGGGGTGAAGGGGTGTTCACACACATGTCATGGGGATCCTCAACTAAGCAGGGTCTCTCTTGCTCGCCCGCCGCCGACCTCCACCTCGGTGACCTGCCTTTCCTCTGGGCAGCTGACCAAGTCCAGTGCCCTCTGCTCGGGCATGGTGAGGGGGCCGCAGGTCTGGTGGTCCCCCTCCAGTTTCTCCCGCTCGCGGTGGTTGTGTGCGGCCTTCTGCTGTGGCGGGGGGGGGGGGGGGGGGGGGGGGGGCGGGTGAACACAGACACTGATACTGTTAGACATTCCGACGCATGCAGTCCAGGGGTTGGGTAGATGATGGCATCAGTGGCCAGGGCACCCGGCCATTGCAACTGGCATGGGTGCTGGCATGTGGGGCAGGGTGGGGGTTCGCCCCCCCCCCCCCCCCCCCCCCCCCGGGGGGGGCAGTGGCCGGGTTGCGGGTGTATGGGGGGGGCAGGGTTAGTGCCAGGGGCACAGTACTGCCAACACACCCTGGCCGCCCTGAGGTTGTGCAGTTTCTCCCGGCACTGCATGCCAGTCCGGATGGCATTGCCTGTGGCGCTATCCACCTCTGCCACCTGCGCCCAGGCATGGCGAATAGCGGCGCCTGGCAACCTTCCTCCAGGGATACACGGTTGTCCTTCTCTCCTCCATGGCGTCCAGGAGGGTGTCCAGATCAGCGTCCCTGAACCGTGGCGCTACTCTCCTTGCAGCCATCTTGTTGGCTGGGATGGTGTGTGTGTGCGGGAAGTATCCTGTCCTGGTCCAGTGAAGATATGAAAATGCCTTTACAAAGGTTTCTGCACTGCCTTCGCTCTAACACTTTAGAGGCTGTTAGATATAAAACTTGGTTTCCAGGCTGCCAGCTGGAAACTGGCTTGTCTGCTTGTGAGGCTGCTAGGTGTCAACTGGCCTGCTTTCATTCTGGGGTAGCCATGATGTGGAGATGCCGGCGTTGGACTGGGGTGAGCACAGTAAGAAGCCTTACAACACCAGGTTAAAGTCCAACAGGTTTGTTTCAAACACGAGCTTTCGGAGCGCAGCATTCGGAGCTCAGGCATTCACCTGAGGAAGGAGCTGCGCTCCGAAAGATCGTGTTTGAATCAAACCTGTTGGACTTTAACCTGGTGTTGTAAGACTTCATACTGTGTTCATTCTGGGGGTTCTGGCAATTATACCCTTGTTCCCCTTTGATTGGGCCTTTTCTATATTTGGCTGTCTGCCTCTCTCAAATTCCTTGGGCTGGATTCTCCATTATTTGGCATCAAAATGGTAGAGTATTCGCAGAAAAACTTTGATCAAAGGGACATGAATTCCCACCTCAGCAGGGGGCTAGCAGGGACCTGGAATAGATCTTGCAGCTTTTGCTGCAGATATGGGCCCTGCACCTCGGGGTTGGAGGCAGCGCATGCTCACGGCGGCGGCCTCCAGTGGCTGTGCCGTGCTCCATGGAGGACTCGGATCGTGGAGCTAGGCCCACAAAAGAGACCCCTTGATCGGGCGTGCGCCCGGCCCTCAACCCCGCACAAGCACTCCTCGGCCCCTCCTGGCCCCGATCCGCCCCCCGCGACCAGGGCAGCTGCAGACTGAGTCCGCAGCAGCCACGCGTGTATCCCGACTGGCTGGAGCACATTAGTTCCATGGCGTCAGGACTTCGGCCGGTCGGGGGGCGGAGAATGGCTGAGCGGACCTCTGGCAATGGCCCCAGGTAGATACCAGGCAGTGCAGCGAACTCCCCACGTACGCCGCTTTTCGGGGCCCGCAGAATAGGTGAGCCGGCGCTGGTCCCAATTTCTTGTTTGACCATGGATTCTCCGAATCCGCACCGGCTACTATTTCAGCACAAGGGTTTCGGAGAATCCAGCCCCTTGACTCCACACGTTAGCCTCATGGTACGTATATACCTCATTGATTTCCCAATCACCCAGCTGATCTGTTTCTACGAATAGGGGATTCACACCTGATCCTATCTGTTAATCTCAATACTGGGAAAAATGCATCCCATCCTGCCTTTGTAGGCTACCTACTGCTATTCTGGACAGATTTGTACCTGCTGCTGGGTAGATCGTATCCTATTATGTCTCGTTAAATACATATTACTGCTGGTACTAGGCAAATCCATGTCACATCTCCCTTTTGAAAAAATGAAATGTCTTAATTTGCAAGACGTTTCATTTGTCAATCCTTCGCTTAGGCTTCTTGGTATCAAAGGCCACCCTTCCTTCTGGGTTCCTGGCAATTATGCCCTTGATCCCCTTTGATTGGTGTATTTGGCTGTCTGCCCCTTTCAAATTCCTTGACTCTAGACATTAGCATGTTTGTACTTCACTGATCTTAAAATCGTTTCATTGATCTTTTATTTATAGGGGATTCACTCCTGATCCTACTATTCTAGACACTGGAAAGATGCATACTATCCTGCCTTGTGTAGGCTAGTTACTGCTGTTGCTAGGCAGATTTCTACCTGTTGTTGGGCATATCGTATCCTAATGTGTCTTGTTAAATTCATGTTTCTGCTGGTACTAGGCAAAGCCATTACAATAATTATGTAACCTCGAGCCTTTTCTGCTCATTTATTCTTAGATTTATACTTTCTGTTCCTTCCTGTCATTGTCAGTTTATTACTTCATATTAATACCTATCTCTCTTACCCTGTCTCTACTCTTTTTATACCACCTTTCCAAATTTGATCCCTTGCCCCCACTATTTCATTTTAAACCGTCTCTACCTCCCTAGTTATGCAGCTTGCTAGAACACTGGTCCCAGCAGTTCAGATATAGACCACCCAAATGGTACAGATTCCAGTTTCCCCAATACTAGTACCAATGCCCCACAAACTGGAGTCAACTTCTCCCACATCCAAATTATTACCTTTGAGGTTCTGCTTATAGGTGGCACAAAGCGCAGTGGTTAGCACCGTTGCTTCACAGCGCCAAGGACGTGGGCTCGATTCCAATTCCCGACTTGGGTCACTGTCTGTGCTGAGTCTGCATGTTCTCCCTGTGTCTGTGTCGGTTTCCTCCGGGTTTCCTCCCACAAGTCCCGAAAGACATGCTGTTCGGTGAATTGGACATTCTAAATTCTCCCTCAATGTACCCGAACAGGCGCCGGAGTGTGGCGACTAGGGGCTTTTCACAGTAACTTCATTGCAGTGTTAATGTAAGCCCATTTGTGACACTAATAATGATTATTATTAATTTGCTGCCGAGCTCCTCATATTGTCCATGCAGAACCACATTCCTTGTCCTGCCTATGTCATTGGTACGGACATGGAGCATGACTACTAGATCCTCCCCCTCCCACTTCAAGTTCCTCTCCAGCCCTGAACAGATAACCCGAACCCTGTAACCAGGCAGGCCGCACTGCCTCTGGACTCTCGCGTTTTACGGCAAAGAAGTGTCAATCGTTCTCACTACATTGTGACCTACTACCATTACATTTCCTAGTGCATCCCCTGCTTGACTGGCTTTCTGTACCATGGAGCTGTGGCCAGTCTGCTCACCCACCCTGTAGACCCTGCTTTCTATCACATAGGTTGCAAGCACTTCAAACCTGTTTGACAATTGCAAAATCTGAGATTGATGGGTCTTTCCCTTGCTCACTCTCTCTGAACTCCACACTGTGCTATGGGCTCTCGTTCACTCTCTCTCTGAACTCTGCACTTCTTTATGGGCTTTCTCTCCCTCCCTCTCTCTCTCTGTACTCCTGCTGCTTTACGCATTCTGTATCCCTCCTTACTTTTAAAAAATTATTTTTCTTAATAAATTTAGAGTACCCAATTTACATTTTCCAATTAAGGGATAATTTAGCGTGGCCGATCGACCTGCCCTGCACATCTTTGGGTTGTGGGGGCGAAACCCATGCAGACATGGAGAGAATGTGCAAACTGTGCTGTACTGTTCTATGTTCTATGTTCTATGTTCTATGTCCACACAGACTGAGACCCAGGATCGAACCTGGGACCTCAGCGCCGTGAGGCAGCAATGCTAATCACTGTGCCACCATGCTGCACCTGTATCCCTCCTTTCTTTAATAGAAGAGTTAACTTCACGATTTTCCAATCGGATGGGATATTTCCAGAATTCAGGAAATTTTGGAAAATTACAATTGCTACAATCTTAGCAGCCACTTATTTTAAGACCCGAGGATGCAGGCCATCAGGTCCTGGGGACCTGTCCATCTTTAGACCCAATGGTTTTCTCAGCAGCTTTTCCCTGATGAGTCTAATTACTTGAAGTTCCTCCCTCTCTTTCACCTCTTGATTTACTAGTTTTTCTGGAATATAGGAGCATTAGGTTTTTTCTGGGATATAAGGGCAGCACCATGGCACAGTGTGTGGTAGTCACCACTGATGTATATATTGTATACAGAGGAGGTCGATGTAGGTGCTTTATGGTAAGGCCCTGAACTACAGGTACAGGGGTAGTCCCTGCCTGCTGGCTCCGCCCAGTAGGTGGCGTATAAATATGTGTGCTCCCAGTACAGCAGCCATTTCACCAGCAGCTGTAGGAGGCCACACATCTTAGTGTAATAAAGCCTCGATTGCATCCAACTCTCGTCTTTGTGTAATTGATCGTGCATCACAGTGGTTAGCACGGTGGCCTCACAGCACCAGGGACCCAAGTTCAATTTGAGCCCTGGGTGGAGTTTGTATATTCTCCTCGTGTTTGGGTGGGTTTTGGCAGGGTGCTCCAGTTTCCTCCCACAGTTCAAAGATGTGGCAAAGCTGATTAGGTGGATTGGCCATGATATGTTGTCCCTTAGTATGCAAAGATTAGGGGTGCGATTCTCCGCTCCCGTGGAAAATTGTGAAGGCCGTCGTGAACTCGGCCAAGTGTCACGACGGCCTCGGAGCCCGCTCCTTGCACCAAATTCACCCCCACCCGGGGGGCTAGGAGCGGTGCTCCGTAACTCTCGGCCACCGGGCAGCGCCGAGAGTGACACGACGGCGGCGCCTATGTGACGTCAGCCGCGCGTATGCGCAGGTTGGCCGGCTCCAACCCGCGCATGCGCGGCTGACGTCACAACGCTGACAGCTCGAACCCGCGCATGCGCGGTGGGAGTCTTTCCCCTCAGCCGTCCCGCAAGACGTGGTGGCTTGATCTTGCGGGGCGGCAGAGGGGAAATAGTGTGTCCGATTGAGACGCCGGCCCGACGATCGGTGGGCACCGATCGCGGGCCTGTCCCCTCCCGAGCACAGTCGTGGTGTTCATTCCCCACCAGGCCCCCTGCAAGCCCCAAACGGGCATCTCACACCCGTTTCATGACAGCAGCGACCAGGTGTGGTTGCCGCCGTCGTGAAACGGTCGCGAACGGCAGGCCGCTCGGCCCATCCGGGTCGGAGAATCGCCGGTCGCTGTGAAAAACGGCGAGTGCCGATTCTTCCAAGCGGGGCGGGGGGGGGGGGGGGGGGGGGGGAGAGAGAATCGCAGGGGGCGCCAGGGGGGCGGGAAATTTGTCAGGGGGCCCTCCCGCGATTCTCCCACCTAGGTGTGTTTGCAGGGGAGTGGGCTTGGGAGGGTGTTCTTTCGGAGGGTAGATGTAAACTTGATTGGCTGAATGGCCTCCTCCTGCACTGTAGGGATTCTATTCTATATTATTTGTATTCAAAAGTGAAGACAAACACAAATATATTTTCAACACTTCTACCATTTCCTTATTTCACATTATTAATTCCCCAGACTCAATCTCGAGAGGAACAACAATCACTTTATTCACATTTTTCCTTTTTAAATAATTGTAGAAACTCTTACTATCTGCTTTTATATTTCTAGCTAGCTTTCTCTCCTACTCTAATTTCTCTCTCCTTATTTTTTCTAGTCATTCTGTGCTGTTTTATATTCTGTCCAATCTACTGCCCTACCACTAATCTTTGTGGAATTGTACGCTTTTTCTTTCAACTTGATATTATTCTTATCTTGCTCAGTTGGCCACGGATGGTACATGCTCCTCCTGGAGATTTTCTTACTTACTGGAATATATCTTTGCTGAGTGCTATGAAATACCTCCTTAAATATGCTCCTCACGGTAGCATGGTGGTTAGCATCAATGCTTCACAGCTCCAGTGGTCCCAGGTTCGATTCCCGGCTGGGTCACTGTCTGTGTGGAGTCTGCACGTCCTCCCCGTGTGTGCGTGGGTTTCCTCCGGGTGCTCCGGTTTCCTCCCACAGTCCAAAGATGTGCGGGTTAGGTGGATTGGCCATGCTAAATTGCCCGTAGTGTAAGGTTAATGGGGGGATTGTTGGGTTACGGGTATACGGGTTACGTGGGTTTAAGTAGGGTGATCATGGCTCGGCACAACATCGAGGGCCGAAGGGCCTGTACTGTTCTATGTTCTATGTTCTATATATAAAACAACAGATTTCCTAAAGAGTCTCACCAAGAACATCGCTGAGAAGTGTAACAGTCTAAAATTTTGATGGTTCTTCATCATTTGCAGGGTCAAAATCTGGGAACTCCCTTCCTAACAGCACGCAGACAATGCTGGCTCACAACCTTCCCAATGGCCATTAGGGATGGGTAATAAATGCCAGTCTTGCCAATAAAACCGTTGGTTAGCTCAGTTGGCTGGATGGCTGGTTCGTGATGTGAATTGATGCCAACAGCATGGGTTCAATTCCTGTACCGGCTGAAGTTATCCATGAAGGTCCTGCCTTCTCAACCTTGCCCCTCGCCTGAGGTGTGCTGACCCTCAGGTTAAATCACCACCAGTCAGCTCTCCCCCAAAAGTGAGAGCAGCTGATGGTCCTTGGGGACTATGGCAACTTTCAATTTCAATATTTTAAAACACAGTGATTTAGACCAGCCAATTACACTATAAAGTATCATGGGCATAATTATGATAAGAAGGAACACATATTTGGATAAGACTAGTAGACACCAGGTTTATAGGATAAGAACCAAACTCCAATCTGATATTTTTTCAAACATTGTTTTCTAAAATGTCGAGAATTCATTATTTTAAATGTTTTGAGTCAAGGAACTGGAGGGCAATCATGTTGTTGAGCACAGGATTTTCAACCTCAGCAACAAAATTATTTGCTTCAATAATTATTAGTGCAAAAAATCCAATCCCAATGTTAACTTTAAATTGTACCACTTTTCAAAAATATATATTGGGCGGGATTCTCTGTTGCCCAACGGCGATATCGTAATCTGTCGTCCAAATCAGGACCGGTGTCGGTTTGACACCAGTCAGCCATGTTCCGCCCCCTCGGAAGTGGCATAATCATGTCACGCTGAACGCCGGTGCAAATGCTTTGCCGCGTCATCAGCAGGCCCTCCTGTGATGCTCCGCCCCCGATGGACCGAGATCCCGACCGCGCGGGGGACGTGTGGTCCCAGCTGTCGGGAACCTGGTGTGGCGGCTGCAGACTGTGTCCAGCGCCACCACACTCAGTAACAATCCATGCCGCTGGCCAGGAGGGCTGGTGAGGGGTGGCCTGGGGGTCACGGATGCAGGTCAGGTTTGCGTTCGGCCAGCGCCATGTTGTATGTCGCGACCGCTGCAGGTCGTCGCCATTCGCATGCGCGGCCAAGGTCCTGGCCATTCTCCAGCCATTTTCAGCTCGGGAGCCGGGAGTTTCACCCGGCGCCGCTGCTAGCCCCTCACCAGTCCCGGAACCAGTGAGGGTTCAGTGCCAATTTTCGGGTCGTAAAATGCCCGGGCATTCTTCATTTGAGCCGGCACTTCCGCTGAAATAGAGAGACTGCAGCCCATTATTTCATGGGATGTGGGCATTGCTGGCCAGGGGAGCACTATTTCCCATTCATAATCGACCTTGAGGTAGTGGTGAGCTGCTTCTCTGAACTGCTGCAGTCCATGTGGTGTAGCTACATCCACAGTGCTATTAAGAATGGTTAAGGATTTTATTCCAGAGACAGTGAAAGAACAAAAATATATTTCCAAGGCTTGGAGGGGAACTTACAGGTGGTGATGTTCTCATGAATCTGCAGTTTGTGTCCTTCTATGTGGTAGAAGTTGTGGGTTTGGAAGGTACTCTTCAAGGAACTTTGGTGAATTGGTCCAGTGCAACTTATGGATGGTACACACTGCTGCCACTGTGTGTTAGTGATGGAGGAAATGAAAGTTAAAGCTGGTGAATGGGGTGACAATCAAGCAGGCTGTTTTGTCCGAGATGGTGTTAAGCTTCTTGAGTGTTGTTGACACTGCACTTATCCAGGTAGGTGAACTGTATTCCATCACACTCCTGACTTGTACCTTTAGATGTTGGGTAGGCTTTAGGGAGTCGGGTGATGCGTCACAGAATTCTCAGCATCTGATTTGCCATGTAACCATTATATTTATATATTTGGTCCAGTTCAGTTTTTGATAATTGGGGATTCAGCAATGGTAATACCATTGTATCCCAAAGGGATATGGTTAGAATTTCCCTTGTTGGAGATAATTGTTGCCTGGTGCCTGTGTGGCACAAGATTTACTTGCCACTTATCAGCCCCGACCTGAATGCTGTCCAATGAGGCCAGGAGCTGAGTGGCCCTGGTGGAACCTAAACTGGGCATCAGTGCGCAGGTTATTGCTGAGTAAGCGTCGTTTGATAGCACAGTAGATTATCTTTCCCATCACTTTGCTGATGATCGAGAGTAGATTCATGGGGCAGTAATTGGCTGGGTTAGATTTCTCCTGCTTTTTATGGACAGACATACATGGGCAAATTAACATAGAACCATAGAAAGTAAGATCAGGAGTAGGCCATTTGACACGTCAAGCCTGCTCCATCCTTCAATATGATAATGATGAAATGAAAAATGAAAATCGCTTATTGTCACGAGTAGGCTTCAATGAAGTTACTGCGAAAAGCCCCTAGTCGCCACATTCCGGCGCCTGTCCGGGGAGGCTGGTACGGGAATCGAACCGTGCTGCTGGCCTGCTTGGTAAGCCAGTGATTTAGCTCAGTGATTGATCCAATGCCATACTTCCACTTCCTCCCCATACCCCTTGATGCCCATAAAATCTAAAAAAATGACCTATCTCTTTCTTGAATACATTCAATGACTTAGCTTCCACATCTGTTTGTGGTAGAGAATTCCACAGGTTCACTACCCCTTTCCCACATTGCTGGGTAGGTGTCACTGTTGTAGCTGTACTGGAACAGCTTGGCTAGGGGCGTGACTAGTTATGGAGCACAAGCCTTCAGTACTTTTGCCAGAATATTTTTAGGGCTTATAGCTTTTGCAGTATACAGTGCCTTCAGCTGTTTCTTGATATCACATGGAGTGAATCGAATTGGCTGAAGATTGACGTCTGTGATGCTGGGGACAAGGGGGATCATCCACTTCTGGCTGAAGATTGTAGAAACATTCTTCAGCCTAGTCTTTTGCATAGTTGTGCTGGGCTCCGCCATTACTGTGGATGGGATATCTGTTAAGCCTCCTCCTCCAGTTAGTTGTGTAATTTTCCACCACCATTCACAACTGGATGTGGGGGGATTGCCGAGCTCAGATCTGATCCATTGGTTGCGAGATTGCTTAGCTCTGTCTATCACTTGCTGCTTATGCAGTTTGGCAGACAATTAGTCCTGTGTCATAGTTTCACCAAGTTGACACTTTATTTTTATCTATGCCTGGTGTTGCTCCTGTGATGCTGTTATGTATCATCCCTGCTTTTTAAGTGTCCCATCCCATTCACAAGATGTGTAGTGACATCAGCAAAGTGCAGGAGCCTCTTGAATATATTCAAAGTTTTAGCATCAACTACTTCCCGTGGTAATGAATTCCACAGGCCAACCACTCTTTGGGTGAATAAATATCTCCTCATCTCTGTCCGAAATGGTTTACCCTGAATCCTCAGACTGTGACACCTGGTTCTGGACACCACCACTATCGGGAACATCCTTCCTGCATCTATCCTCTCTAGTCCTGTTAGAATAGGTTGCTATGAGATCTCTCCTCATTCTTCTGAACTCCAGTGAATACAATCCTGAATGATTCAATCTCTCCTCATATGTCTGTCCTGCCATCCCAGGATTCAGTCTGGTAAACCTTCGCTGCCCTCCATCTAGAGCAAGAACATTCTTCCTCAGATAAGGAGACGAAAACTGCACACAATATTTCAGGTTTGGCCTCATTAAGGTCCTGTATAATTGCAGCAAGACATCCCTGCTCCTGTACTTGAATCCTCTCACTATGAAGGCCAACATATAATTTGCCTTCTTTACCACCTGCTGCACCTGCATTTTTACCTTCAGTAACTGGTGTACGAGGACACCCAGGTCTCATTTCACATTTCCCTCTACTCCTTTGCCCACTCAATCAACTTGCCCAAATCACACTGAAGGATCTCTGCATCCTCCTCACAGCTCACCCTCCCACCTAACTTTGTGTCATCTGCAAATTTCAATCCCTCATCCAAATCATTAATTATATATTGTGAATAGCTAGGATCCCAGCACCGATTCCTGCAACACTCCATTAGTCACTGCCTGCCATTAATTCCTATCTGCCAACCAGATTTCTATCCATCTCAATACACTACCCCTAATCCCATGTGCTTTAATTTTATACACTGATCTCTTATGTGGGACTTTGTCGAAAGCTTTCTGAAAGTCTAAATAAGCCACATCCACTGGTTGTCCCTCATCAACTCTACTAGTTACATCCTCAAAGAATTCCAGTAATTTGTCAAGCATGATTTCTCCTTCATAAATCCATGCTGAATCTGTCATCCTGCCACTGTTATCTAAGTGCTCGACTATTAAATCTTTGATAATAGATTCTAGAATTTTCACCACTACCAAAGTCAAGCTTACTGGTTTCTCTCTACCTCCCTTTTTAAATAGTGGGGTTACATTAGCTACCCTCCAATCTGTGAGAACTGTCCCAGCATCTATTTCTAGGGCCACTTCCTTAAGTAATCTGTGATGTAAACCATCAGGTCCTGGGGATTTATCAACCTTCAATCCCATCAATTTCCCCAAAACCATTTATCTACTAATATTGATTTAGAACAGTACAGCACAGAACAGGCCCTTCGGTCCTCAATGTTGTGCCGAGCAATGATCACCCTACTCAAGCCCACGTATCCACCCTATACCAGTAACCCAACCCCATTAACATTATTTTTTAGGACACTAAGGGCAATTTAGCCTGGCCAATCCACCTAACCCACACATCTTTGGACTGTGGGAGGAAACCGGAGCACCCGGAGGAAACCCACGCACACACGGGGAGGACGTGCAGACTCCGCACAGACAGTGTCCCAGCCGGGAATCGAACCTGGGACCCTGGAGCTGTGAAGCATTGATGCTAACCACCATGCTACCATGCTGCCCTTAAAGAAATAGTAACTGTGGAAGACATAGAAAGAGTATTCCACCTGAGCTTGCTTCCCCTGCCCTGTCCCAATAACCGCTACACTTAACCTACGCATCTTTTTTTTTAATCGGAGGGGCAATGTAGCATAGCCAATCCACCTAACCTGCACATCTTTGGACTGTGGGAGGAAACCCACACAGACACAGGGAGAACATGCAAACTCCACATAGATAGTGACCTGATGCTGGAATTGAACCCGGGTCTCTGGCGCTGTGAGGCAGCGGTGCTAACCACTGTGCTGCCGTGCCGCCTAAATCTTCTTCAGTTCCTCCCTCTCACTAAACCATGTGTTCCCCAACATTTCTGGTATCTTATTTGTGTCCTCATTTGTGAAGACAGAACCAAAGTATGTATTTATTTGCTCAGCCATTTCTTTAATCCCCATTATAAATTCCCCTGTTTCTGACTGTAAGACATTTATCTTCACCAATCGTTTTCTCTTCACATACCCATAGGAACTTTTACAGTAATTTTGCATGTTCCCTGCAAGCTTGCTCTCGTATTCTATTTTCCGTTTCTTAATCAATCCCTTGATCCTTCGTCCCTGAATTCTAAAGTTCTCCCAATCTTCAGGCCTGTTGTTTTTCTTGGCCAATTTGTATACTTCTTCCTATTGAATACCATCTCTAATTTCCCTTGTAAGTCATGGTTTGGCCAATTGTCCCATTTTACTTTTGTGCTAGACAAGAATAAACAATTATTGCAGTTCCTTCATGAGCTCCTTGAATGCTTGTTATTGCCTATCCACAGAAATCTCTTTAAGTAACGTCCCCCAATCAATCATAGCCAACTCGCACCTCACATTATCGTAGTTTCCTTTATATGATTCAGGACCTTGTGACTAATTTGATTTGCCCAATGTATATGCAGATTAAAGTCACCCATAATTCCAGATGTTCCTTTATCGCATGCATTTCTAATTTCCTGTTTAATGCCATTTCCAACATATACAAAATGCCCACAAATGTTTTTGCCCCTGAGTGTTTCTCAGCTTGACCATACAGATTGCACATTGTCAGAGCTAATATCCTTCCTCATTATTGCGTTAATTTCCTCTTTAACCAGTAATGCAACTCCACTGTCTTTTCCCTTTTGTCTTTCCTTCCTAAATACTGAATACCCCTGGATGTTTAGTTCCCATCCCTGGTCACCTTGCAGCCATGTCTCTGTAATCCCCATTATATCATACCCGTTTACATCTATTTGCACAATTAATTCATCCACTTTATTGTGAATGTTCTGTGTATTAAGGCACAAAGCCTTTCGGCTTGTCTTTTTCACTTTATTTTTTCTCATGTTCAAAGATATACAAGAATTGATCCAGACCTCAAACCCTACATCACACAAAGACTTGAGTTGACAGTACAGAAGAGAGTTCTATTATGGGGATCTATGTGATAATTCCTTCATGCTTACATAGTAGAGTCCTTGACCAACTGCATGATGGACATCCTGGCGTGATAATGATGAAGAAATTGATATGCAGTTATTTTGGTGGCCAGGGTTAAAGAGAAATTGAAGAGAAAGTAGGGCAATGTCAGTCCTATGCAAAACTAAGAAACAATCCACCATTACAACCATTACATCTGTGGGAATGGTCAACTCAGCCATAGCAGAGAATACACATCGATTGTGCTGGTCCACTGCATGGTCACATGTTCTTAGCGATTGGGGACGCACACTTGAAATAGGCAGAAATCGCAATAATGAAGGCAACGAGAACTTAGCAGACGATTAAGAAAATAAAATAAATATTTGCAAGATCTGCAAGTGACATTGGTATTCAATTTATTTTGAAGGAGTTTGAGGACTACTTGAAGGGAAATAGTAGACACTATATAAAGTCAGCCCCGTATCATCCTGCAATGAACAGATTGGCCGAGCATTTTGTGCAATCATTAAATCATTCTGTCATAGCGTTGAAAGACCAGGGGACATTGGCAAGATGAGTGAACAAATTCTTAATGTCTTACAGGAAAACTGTACAAAGGAGAAGGGGTGTTATGTATCAGAGAATACATCCTTGCTGGTTATCCATCATGAGATGTGTGTTGATGGCAGAAGAATGTATGCGTGGGCTTTAAGCAGATCACCAACTTGTTTGCATGAACAACACCCTTAATAAGCCTCTCATCGTGTTTTACAAGAATACAGAGCATGGGCACCTCCATACCTTCTCTCTTTGCAGCAACAAAGAAATGTAAAACATGTCCTCCTGTACTCTTCGTGAACCAGGGTTGATCGCCAGTTTGATGGTAATGATAGAGTGAGAGATATTTTCACAGAATGACAAAATTGTTACGGCGCAGAAGGAGCCTGTTTGGCCCATCGTGTCTGCACTGGCAGATATGGCAGACCATGTAGTTACAGAATATGGTTGAACAGATTTATGTTGCTGCTGATGGCCCACAGCAACTCATGAATGTCCAGTTTTGAGTTGCTAGATCTATTCTAAATCTATCCCATTTAGCACGGTGGCAGTATCACACAACACGATGGAGACTATCCTCAATGTGGAGACTTTGCTCCTACCAATACTGCCAAGGACAGATGCATCTACATTGGTAGATTAATGAGAATGAGGTCAAGTAGATTTTCCGAAGGGCAACACGGGAGCACAAGTGGATACCACTGTGACTTCACAGCGCCAGGGTCCCAGGTTCGATTCCCTACTGGGTCACTGTCTGTGCGGAGTCTGCACGTTCTCCCCGTGTCTGCATGGGTTTCCTCCGGGTGCTCTGGTTTCCACCCACAGTTCAAAGACGTGCAGATGAGGTGGATTGGCCATGATAAATTGCCCTTAGTGACCAAAAAAGGTTAGGAGGGGTTATTGGGTTATGGGGATAGGGTGGAAGTGAGGGCTTAAGTGGGTCGTGCAGGCTCGATGGGCCGAATGGCCTCCTTCTGCGCTGTATGTTCCATGTTCTCTTATTGTTTCCCTCACCACTTGCTTGTTTCAATTCTTGCCATTGTTCCCTCCACAATGTTTTGATTGAAAAGTGGATATACTTACACTGCCCAATGTATATAGTGGTCCCTGTATCTTTCAAACCACACCTCCACAAATGTCTATTCAATCACTAAAGAGGCTCAGGTCCAGCTATCATAAATCAACCCCGTGCCAGGAGCAGAGGGCCGCTAATATTCATGTAAACTGATCCAGATTTGAGAAGCGGCAGAGCGTAAAAGGGGGCAGCCCATTGGAACTTTAACTCAAGTATTTCCAAATTGCGATTTCGCTGCATTTCACCGGTCTTTTACCTGCAGTTGAGTCGGTGGTGATTACAAACGGCGAGGGGGCTGCTCGCTTGCTCCCAGTGCTATATTTATCAATCCTCCTGGCCATAAAAGGTCGGGATTCTGGCTTTGACATTCCACTGACGGGAGACACTTATTTTTGTCCAACCCTGGAGCCGAGTCTGCAGCCTGCCACCGCTTTGCTGGACTCATCAGCCCGGGTCTTTTCGCCAGCATTTACATCAAAAAACCCAACAAAACATCTGACAATCGGTAAGCGCGCTTGGTTCTGAATCGGCGGGAGTTTGTGATTCAAATGTTAAAGTTTTGTTTGTTAAAAGTTGCATGGCCCCGCCAGCAGCTGACTGGTGCAGTTCTCAATGTACTTTCAACACGGCTGTGAGAGGGCAATCTCTCCCCCCCACCCCCATCACAAACATGGGTTATTTCCCCCATTGTTAACCGGTCTTTGGGGTTCACTGACAAACAGGGAATGGCCTGAGGTTATATTCCAAATGAACCGAATGCGATTTGGTATCAATTCTGTCACGGGTTTGAAATTAAAAAGTGAAGACGGCAGAAAGGAAAGTTTGGTGAAAGATTAAAGGTTGTATTTAAAATTAAAATTGTGGACTCGGTTTTTAAAAAAAAATGTCATTCGCATGGGGACCAGTTAAATTCATTATCCATCATTCCAATCAATTCGAAAACATCACATTCTATTTCGCATGAAGGCTGACATACAGACAGGAACAACATTTCAAAATAGGCAGCAGATTTTATGACGTTCGCGTTTCTTACAATATATAAAGCAAGTGCATTGTCGCACATTGTTGGCTCCTGAACACGTTTTTGAAACCTTAGCTGCGGCGTTTTAAATGTTACTTGCTTTGGCCATACAAGGGCCAGACCAGAAAAGGGCAGAAAACAAATCGGGCACGCAGACTGAGATTTCTCAATCACTTACACAGAGAATGCTCAATCCCTGACACAGAGAATGCCCAGTCCCTTACACAGAGAATGCCCAATCCTTTACACAGAGAATGCCCAGTCCCTTACACAGAGAATGCTCCATCCATTACACAGAGAATGTTCAGTCCCTTACACAGAGAATTCCCAGTCCCTTACACAGAGAATGCTCCATCCATTACACAGAGAATGCCCAGTCCCTTACACAGAGAATGCTCAGTCCCTTACACAGAGAATGCTCAATCCCTTACACAGAGAATGCCCAGTCCCTTACACAGAGAATGCCCAGTCCCTTACACAGAGAATGCTCCATCCATTACACAGAGAATGTTCAGTCCCTTACACAGAGAATTCCCAGTCCCTTACACAGAGAATGCTCCATCCATTACACAGAGAATGCCCAGTCCCTTACACAGAGAATGCTCAGTCCCTTACACAGAGAATGCTCAATCCCTTACACAGAGAATGCCCAGTCCCTTACACAGAGAATGCTCCATCCATTACACAGAGAATGCCCAGTCCCTTACACAGAGAATGCTCAGTCCCTTACACAGAGAATGCTCAATCCCTTACACAGAGAATGCCCAGTCCCTTACACAGAGAATGCTCCATCCATTACACAGAGAATGCCCAGTCCCTTACACAGAGAATGCCCAGTCCCTTACACAGAGAATGCCCAATCCCTTACACAGAGAATGCCCAGTCCCTGACACAGAGAATGCCCACTCCCTTACACAGAGAATGCTCAATCCCTTACACAGAGAATGCCCAGTCCCTTACACAGAGAATGCCCAGTCCCTTACACAGAGAATGCTCAACCCATTACACAGAGAATGCCCAGTCCCTTACACAGAGAATGCCCTGTCCCTTCCACAGAAAATGCGCAGTCCCTTACACAGAGAATGCCCAGTCCCTTACACCGAGAATGCCCAGTCCCTTACACAGATAATGCCCAGTCCCTTACACAGAGAATGCCCAGTCTCTTACACAGAGAATGCCCAGTCCCTTACACAGAGAATGCTCAGTCCCTTACACAGAGAATGATAAGGTAAGGTACTGATGGCAGGTTGATGGAAAAAGTGAAGTCGTATGGGGTTCAGTGTGTACTAGCCAGATGGATAAAGAACTGGCTGGGCAACAGGAGACAGAAAGTAGTGGTGGAAGGGAGTGTCTCAAAATGGAGAAGGGTGACTAGTGGTGTTCCACAGGGATCCGTGCTCAGACCATTGTTGTTTGTGATCTACATAAATGACCTGGAGGAAGGTATAGGTGGTCTGATTAGCAAGTTTGCAGATGATACTAAGATTGGTGGAGTTGCAGATAGCGAGCAGGACTGTCAGAGAATACAACAAAATATAGATATATTGGAGAGTTGGGCAGAGAAATGGCAGATGGAGTTCAATCCAGGCAAATGCGAGGTGATGCATTTTGGAAGATCAAATTCAAGAGCGGACTATATGGTCAATGGAAGGCTCTTGGGGAAAATTGATGTGCAGAGAGATCTGGGAGTTCAGGTCCATTACACAGAGAATGCTCACTGCCTTACACAGAGAATGCCCAGTCCCTTACACAGAGAATGCCCAGACCCTTACACAGATAATGCCCAGTCCCTTACACAGAGAATGCCCAGTCCCTTACACAGAGAATGCCCAGTCCCTGACACAGAGAATGCCCAGTCCCTTACACAGAGAATGCCCAGTCCCTTACACAGAGAATGCCCAGTTCCTTACACAGAGAATGCCCAGTCCCTTATACAGAGAATGCCCAGTCCCTTACACAGAGAATGCCCAGTCTCTTACACAGAGAATGCCCAGTCCCTTACACAGAGAATGCTCAGTCCCTTACACAGAGAATGATAAGGTAAGGTACTGATGGAAGGTTGATGGAACAAGTGAATCGCATGGGGTTCAGGGTGTACAAGCTAGATGGGTAAAGAACTGGCTGGGCAACAGGAGACAGAGAGTAGTGGTGGAAGGGAGTGTCTCAAAATGGAGAAGGGTGACTAGTGGTGTTCCACAGGGATCCGTGCTTGGACCATTGTTGTTTGTGATCTACATAAATGACCTGGAGGAAGGTATAGGTGGTCTGATTAGCAAGTTTGCAGATGATACTAAGATTGTCGGAGTTGCAGATAGTGAGCAGGACTGTCAGAGAATACAACAAAATATAGATATATTGGAGAGTTGGGTAGAGAAATGGCAGATGGAATTCAATCCAGGCAAATGCGAGGTGATGCATTTTGGAAGATCAAATTCAAGAGCAGACTATATGGTCAATGGAAGGGTCTTGGGAAAAATTGATGTGCAGAGAGATCTGGGAGTTCAGGTCCATTACACAGAGAATGCTCACTGCCTTACACAGAGAATGCCCAGACCCTTACACAGAGAATGCCCAATCCCTCACACAGAGAATACCCAGTCCCTTACACAGAGAATGCCCAGTCCCTCACACAGAGAATACCCAGTCCCTTACACAGAGAATGCTCAGTCCCTTACAGAGAGAATGCCCAGTCCCTTACACAGAGAATGCTCACTGCCTTACACAGAGAATGCCCAGACCCTTACACAGAGAATGCCCAATGCCTCACACAGAGAATACCCAGTCCCGTACACAGAGAATGCTCTGTCACTTACAGAGAGAATGCCCAGTCCCTTACACAGAGAATGCCCAGTCCCTTACACAGAGAATGCCCAGTCCCTTACACAGAGAATGCCCAGTCCCTTATACAGAGAATGCCCAGTCCCTTACACAGAGAATGCCCAGTCTCTTACACAGAGAATGCCCAGTCACTTCCACAGAGAATGCTCAGTCCCTTACACAGAGAATGATAAGGTAAGGTACTGATGGAAGGTTGATGGAAAAAGTGAATCGTATGGGGTTCAGGGTGTACAAGCTAGATGGGTAAAGAACTGGCTGGGCAACAGGAGACAGAGAGTAGTGGTGGAAGGGAGTGTCTCAAAATGGAGAAGGGTGACTAGTGGTGTTCCACAGGGATCCGTGCTCGGACCATTGTTGTTTGTGATCTACATAAATGACCTGGAGGAAGGTATAGGTGGTCTGATTAGCAAGTTTGCAGATGATACTAAGATTGGTGGAGTTGCAGATAGTGAGCAGGACTGTCAGAGAATACAACAAAATATAGATATATTGGAGAGTTGGGCAGAGAAATGGCAGATGGAATTCAATCCAGGCAAATGCGAGGTGATGCATTTTGGAAGATCAAATTCAAGAGCAGACTATATGGTCAATGGAAGGGTCTTGGGAAAAATTGATGTGCAGAGAGATCTGGGAGTTCAGGTCCATTACACAGAGAATGCTCACTGCCTTACACAGAGAATGCCCAGACCCTTACACAGAGAATGCCCAATCCCTCACACAGAGAATACCCAGTCCCTTACACAGAGAATGCCCAGTCCCTCACACAGAGAATACCCAGTCCCTTACACAGAGAATGCTCAGTCCCTTACAGAGAGAATGCCCAGTCCCTTACACAGAGAATGCTCACTGCCTTACACAGAGAATGCCCAGACCCTTACACAGAGAATGCCCAATGCCTCACACAGAGAATACCCAGTCCCGTACACAGAGAATGCTCTGTCACTTACAGAGAGAATGCCCAGTCCCTTCCACAGAGAATGCCCAGTTCCTTACACAGAGAATGCCCAGTCCCTTATACAGAGAATGCCCAGTCCCTTACACAGAGAATGCCCAGTCTCTTACACAGAGAATGCCCAGTCACTTCCACAGAGAATGCTCAGTCCCTTACACAGAGAATGATAAGGTAAGGTACTGATGGAAGGTTGATGGAAAAAGTGAATCGTATGGGGTTCAGGGTGTACAAGCTAGATGGGTAACGAATGGCTGGGCAACAGGAGACAGAGAGTAGTGGTGGAAGGGAGTGTCTCAAAATGGAGAAGGGTGACTAGTGGTGTTCCACAGGGATCCGTGCTCGGACCATTGTTGTTTGTGATCTACATAAATGACCTGGAGGAAGGTATAGGTGGTCTGATTAGCAAGTTTGCAGATGATACTAAGATTGGTGGAGTTGCAGATAGCGAGCAGGACTGTCAGAGAATACAACAAAATATAGATATATTGGAGAGTTGGGCAGAGAAATGGCAGATGGAGTTCAATCCAGGCAAATGCGAGGTGATGCATTTTGGAAGATCAAATTCAAGAGCGGACTATATGGTCAATGGAAGGCTCTTGGGGAAAATTGATGTGCAGAGAGATCTGGGAGTTCAGGTCCATTACACAGAGAATGCTCACTGCCTTACACAGAGAATGCCCAGTCCCTTACACAGAGAATGCCCAGACCCTTACACAGATAATGCCCAGTCCCTTACACAGAGAATGCCCAGTCCCTTACACAGAGAATGCCCAGTCCCTGACACAGAGAATGCCCAGTCCCTGACACAGAGAATGCCCAGTCCCTTACACAGAGAATGCCCAGTTCCTTACACAGAGAATGCCCAGTCCCTTATACAGAGAATGCCCAGTCCCTTACACAGAGAATGCCCAGTCTCTTACACAGAGAATGCCCAGTCCCTTACACAGAGAATGCTCAGTCCCTTACACAGAGAATGATAAGGTAAGGTACTGATGGAAGGTTGATGGAACAAGTGAATCGCATGGGGTTCAGGGTGTACAAGCTAGATGGGTAAAGAACTGGCTGGGCAACAGGAGACAGAGAGTAGTGGTGGAAGGGAGTGTCTCAAAATGGAGAAGGGTGACTAGTGGTGTTCCACAGGGATCCGTGCTTGGACCATTGTTGTTTGTGATCTACATAAATGACCTGGAGGAAGGTATAGGTGGTCTGATTAGCAAGTTTGCAGATGATACTAAGATTGGTGGAGTTGCAGATAGTGAGCAGGACTGTCAGAGAATACAACAAAATATAGATATATTGGAGAGTTGGGCAGAGAAATGGCAGATGGAATTCAATCCAGGCAAATGCGAGGTGATGCATTTTGGAAGATCAAATTCAAGAGCAGACTATATGGTCAATGGAAGGGTCTTGGGAAAAATTGATGTGCAGAGAGATCTGGGAGTTCAGGTCCATTACACAGAGAATGCTCACTGCCTTACACAGAGAATGCCCAGACCCTTACACAGAGAATGCCCAATCCCTCACACAGAGAATACCCAGTCCCTTACACAGAGAATGCCCAGTCCCTCACACAGAGAATACCCAGTCCCTTACACAGAGAATGCTCAGTCCCTTACAGAGAGAATGCCCAGTCCCTTACACAGAGAATGCTCACTGCCTTACACAGAGAATGCCCAGACCCTTACACAGAGAATGCCCAATGCCTCACACAGAGAATACCCAGTCCCGTACACAGAGAATGCTCTGTCACTTACAGAGAGAATGCCCAGTCCCTTACACAGAGAATGCCCAGTCCCTTACACAGAGAATGCCCAGTCCCTTACACAGAGAATGCCCAGTCCCTTACACAGAGAATGCCCAGTCCCTTACACAGAGAATGCCCAGTCTCTTACACAGAGAATGCCCAGTCACTTCTACAGAGAATGCTCAGTCCCTTACACAGAGAATGATAAGGTAAGGTACTGATGGAAGGTTGATGGAAAAAGTGAATCGTATGGGGTTCAGGGTGTACAAGCTAGATGGGTAAAGAACTGGCTGGGCAACAGGAGACAGAGAGTAGTGGTGGAAGGGAGTGTCTCAAAATGGAGAAGGGTGACTAGTGGTGTTCCACAGGGATCCGTGCTCGGACCATTGTTGTTTGTGATCTACATAAATGACCTGGAGGAAGGTATAGGTGGTCTGATTAGCAAGTTTGCAGATGATACTAAGATTGGTGGAGTTGCAGATAGTGAGCAGGACTGTCAGAGAATACAACAAAATATAGATATATTGGAGAGTTGGGCAGAGAAATGGCAGATGGAATTCAATCCAGGCAAATGCGAGGTGATGCATTTTGGAAGATCAAATTCAAGAGCAGACTATATGGTCAATGGAAGGGTCTTGGGAAAAATTGATGTGCAGAGAGATCTGGGAGTTCAGGTCCATTACACAGAGAATGCTCACTGCCTTACACAGAGAATGCCCAGACCCTTACACAGAGAATGCCCAATCCCTCACACAGAGAATACCCAGTCCCTTACACAGAGAATGCCCAGTCCCTCACACAGAGAATACCCAGTCCCTTACACAGAGAATGCTCAGTCCCTTACAGAGAGAATGCCCAGTCCCTTACACAGAGAATGCTCACTGCCTTACACAGAGAATGCCCAGACCCTTACACAGAGAATGCCCAATGCCTCACACAGAGAATACCCAGTCCCGTACACAGAGAATGCTCTGTCACTTACAGAGAGAATGCCCAGTCCCTTCCACAGAGAATGCCCAGTTCCTTACACAGAGAATGCCCAGTCCCTTATACAGAGAATGCCCAGTCCCTTACACAGAGAATGCCCAGTCTCTTACACAGAGAATGCCCAGTCACTTCCACAGAGAATGCTCAGTCCCTTACACAGAGAATGATAAGGTAAGGTACTGATGGAAGGTTGATGGAAAAAGTGAATCGTATGGGGTTCAGGGTGTACAAGCTAGATGGGTAACGAATGGCTGGGCAACAGGAGACAGAGAGTAGTGGTGGAAGGGAGTGTCTCAAAATGGAGAAAGGTGACTAGTGGTGTTCCACAGGGATCCGTGCTCGGACCATTGTTGTTTGTGATCTACATAAATGACCTGGAGGAAGGTATAGGTGGTCTGATTAGCAAGTTTGCAGATGATACTAAGATTGGTGGAGTTGCAGATAGTGAGCAGGACTGTCAGAGAATACAACAAAATATAGATATATTGGAGAGTTGGGCAGAGAAATGGCAGATGGAATTCAATCCAGGCAAATGCGAGGTGATGCATTTTGGAAGATCAAATTCAAGAGCAGACTATATGGTCAATGGAAGGGTCTTGGGAAAAATTGATGTGCAGAGAGATCTGGGAGTTCAGGTCCATTACACAGAGAATGCTCACTGCCTTACACAGAGAATGCCCAGACCCTTACACAGAGAATGCCCAATCCCTCACACAGAGAATACCCAGTCCCTTACACAGAGAATGCCCAGTCCCTTACACAGAGAATGCCCAGTCCCTGACACAGAGAATGCCCAGTCCCTGACACAGAGAATGCCCAGTCCCTTACACAGAGAATGCCCAGTTCCTTACACAGAGAATGCCCAGTCCCTTATACAGAGAATGCCCAGTCCCTTACACAGAGAATGCCCAGTCTCTTACACAGAGAATGCCCAGTCCCTTACACAGAGAATGCTCAGTCCCTTACACAGAGAATGATAAGGTAAGGTACTGATGGAAGGTTGATGGAAAAAGTGAATCGCATGGGGTTCAGGGTGTACAAGCTAGATGGGTAAAGAACTGGCTGGGCAACAGGAGACAGAGAGTAGTGGTGGAAGGGAGTGTCTCAAAATGGAGAAGGGTGACTAGTGGTGTTCCACAGGGATCCGTGCTCGGACCATTGTTGTTTGTGATCTACATAAATGACCTGGAGGAAGGTACAGGTGGTCTGATTAGCAAGTTTGCAGATGATACTAAGATTGGTGGAGTTGCAGATAGTGAGCAGGACTGTCAGAGAATACAACAAAATATAGATATATTGGAGAGTTGGGCAGAGAAATGGCAGATGGAATTCAATCCAGGCAAATGCGAGGTGATGCATTTTGGAAGATCAAATTCAAGAGCAGACTATATGGTCAATGGAAGGGTCTTGGGAAAAATTGATGTGCAGAGAGATCTGGGAGTTCAGGTCCATTACACAGAGAATGCTCACTGCCTTACACAGAGAATGCCCAGACCCTTACACAGAGAATGCCCAATCCCTCACACAGAGAATACCCAGTCCCTTACACAGAGAATGCCCAGTCCCTCACACAGAGAATACCCAGTCCCTTACACAGAGAATGCTCAGTCCCTTACAGAGAGAATGCCCAGTCCCTTACACAGAGAATGCTCACTGCCTTACACAGAGAATGCCCAGACCCTTACACAGAGAATGCCCAATGCCTCACACAGAGAATACCCAGTCCCGTACACAGAGAATGCTCTGTCACTTACAGAGAGAATGCCCAGTCCCTTCCACAGAGAATGCCCAGTTCCTTACACGGAGAATGCCCAGTCCCTTATGCAGAGAATGCCCAGTCCCTTACACAGAGAATGCCCAGTCTCGTACACAGAGAATGCCCAGTCACTTCCACAGAGAATGCTCAGTCCCTTACACAGAGAATGATAAGGTAAGGTACTGATGGAAGGTTGATGGAAAAAGTGAATCGTATGGGGTTCAGGGTGTACAAGCTAGATGGGTAAAGAACTGGCTGGGCAACAGGAGACATAGAGTAGTGGTGGAAGGGAGTGTCTCAAAATGGAGAAGGGTGACTAGTGGTGTTCCACAGGGATCCGTGCTTGGACCATTGTTGTTTGTGATCTACATAAATGACCTGGAGGAAGGTATAGGTGGTCTGATTAGCAAGTTTGCAGATGATACTAAGATTGTCGGAGTTGCAGATAGTGAGCAGGACTGTCAGAGAATACAACAAAATATAGATATATTGGAGAGTTGGGTAGAGAAATGGCAGATGGAATTCAATCCAGGCAAATGCGAGGTGATGCATTTTGGAAGATCAAATTCAAGAGCAGACTATATGGTCAATGGAAGGGTCTTGGGAAAAATTGATGTGCAGAGAGATCTGGGAGTTCAGGTCCATTACACAGAGAATGCTCACTGCCTTACACAGAGAATGCCCAGACCCTTACTAAGAGAATGCCCAATCCCTCACACAGAGAATACCCAGTCCCTTACACAGAGAATGCCCAGTCCCTCACACAGAGAATACCCAGTCCCTTACACAGAGAATGCTCAGTCCCTTACAGAGAGAATGCCCAGTCCCTTACACAGAGAATGCTCACTGCCTTACACAGAGAATGCCCAGACCCTTACACAGAGAATGCCCAATGCCTCACACAGAGAATACCCAGTCCCGTACACAGAGAATGCTCTGTCACTTACAGAGAATGGGCAGTCCCTGACACAGAGAATGCCCAGTCCCTCACACAGAGAATGCTCAGTCCCTTACACAGAGAATGCTCCATCGCTTACACAGAGACTCTCAGTCCATCACACAGAGAATGCTCAATCCTTTACACAGAGAATGCTCAGTCCCTTACACAGAGAATGCCCCGTGCTTACACAGAGAATGCCCCGTCCCTTACACAGAGAATACCCAGTCCCTTACACAGAGAATGCCCAGTCCCTGACACAGAGAATGCCCCGTCCCTTACACAGAGAATGTCCAGTCCCTTACACAAAAAATGGCCAGTCCCTTACACAGAAAATGCTCAATCCCTTACACAGAGAATGGCCAGTCCCTTACACAGAGAATGCTCAGTCCCTTACACAGAGAATGCTCAATCCCTTACACAGAGAATGCTCAATCCCTTACACAGAGAATGGCCAGTCCCTTACACAGAAAATGCCCAATCCCTTACACAGAGAATGACCAGTCCCTTACACAGAGAATGCTCAATCCTTTACACAGGGAATGGCCAGTCCCTTACACAGAGAATGCTCAGTCCATTACACAGAGAATGCTCAGTCCATTACACAGAGAATGCTCAATCCCTTACACAGAGAATGCTCAATCCCTTTCACAGAGATGGTCAGTCCCTTACACAGAGAATGCTCAATCCGTTACAGAGAGAATGCTCAATCCCTTACACAGAGAATGCACAGTCCATTACACAGAGAATGCTCAATCCCTTACACAGAGAATCTCCATCCCTTACACAGTGACTGCTCAGTCCATCACACAGGGAATGGCCAGTCCCTTACACAGAGAATGCTCAATCCCTTACACAGAGAATGCCCAGTCCCTTACACAGAGAATGCTCAGTCCATTACACAGAGAATGCTCAGTCCATTACACAGAGAATGCTCAATCCCTTACACAGAGAATGCTCAATCCCTTTCACAGAGAATGCTCAGTCCCTTACAAAGAGAATGCTCAATCCCTTACACAGATAATGCTCAATCCCTTACACAGAGAATGCTCAATCCCTTACACAGAGAATGCTCCATCCCTTACACAGAGACTGCTCAGTCCATCACACAGAGAATGCTCAATCCTTTACACAGAGAATGCTCAATCCCTTACAGAGAGAATGCCCAGTCCCTTACACAGAGAATGCCCCGTCCCTTATACAGAGAATGCCCCGTCCCTTACACAGAGAATGCCCAGTCCCTTAAACAAAGAATGGCCAGTCCCTTACACAGAAAATGTTCAGTCCCTTACACAGAGAATGGCCAGTCCCTTACACAGAGAATGCTCAGTCCCTTACACAGAGAATACTCAATCCCTTACACAGAGAATGCTCAATCCCTTACACAGAGAATGGCCAGTCCCTTACACAGAGAATGGCCAGTCCCTTACACAGAGAATGCTCAGTCCCATACACAGAGAATGCTCAGTCCCTTACACAAAGAAAGGCCAGTCCCATACACAGGAAATGCTCAATCCCTTACACAGAGAATGCTCAGACCCTTACACAGAGAATGCTCAATCCCTTACACAGAGAATGGCCAGTCCCTTACACACAGAATGGCCAGTCCCTTCCACAGAGAATTTTCAATCCTACAAACACAGAGAATGCCCAGTCCCTTAGACAGACAATGCCCAATCCCTTACACAGAGAATGCCCAGTCCCTTACACAGATAATGCACAATCCCATACACAGAAAATACCCAGTCCTTTACACAGAGAATGCCCAGTCCCTGACACAGAGAATGCCCAGTCCCTTACACAGAGAATGCACAGTCCCTTACACAGAGAATGCCCAGTCCCTTACACAGAGAATGCCCAGTCCCTTACACAGAGAATGCCAGTCCCTTACACAGAGAATGCCCAGTCCCTTACACAGAGAATGCCCAGTCCCTTACACAGAGAATGCCCAGTCCCTTACACAGCAAATTCCCAGTCCCTTACACAGAGAATGCCCAGACCCTTACACAGATAATGCCCAGTCCCTTACACAGAGAATGCCCAGTCCCTTACACAGAGAATGCCCAGTCCTTTCACAGAGAATGCCCAATCCCTTACACAGAGAATGCCCAGTCCATTACACAGAGAATGCCCAGTCCCTTACACAGATAATGCCCAGTCCCTCACACAGAGAATACCCAGTCCCTTAGACAGAGAATGCTCTGTCACTTACAGAGAGAATGCCCAGTCCCTTACACAGAGAATGCTCACTGCCTTACACAGAGAATGCCCAGACCCTTACACAGAGAATGCCCAATGCCTCACACAGAGAATACCCAGTCCCTTACACAGAGAATGCTCTGTCACTTACAGAGAGAATGCCCAGGCCCTTACACATAGAAAGCCCAGTCCCTTACACCGAGAATGCCCAGTCCCTTACACAGAGAATGCCCAGTCACTTACACAGAGAATGCCCAGTGACTTCCACAGAGAATGCGCAGTCCCTTACACCGAGAATGCCCACTCTCTTACAGAGAGAATGCCCAGTCCCTTTCACAGAGAATGCCCAGTCCCTTACACAGAGCATGCCCAGTCCCTTACACAGAGAATGCCCGTCCCTTACACAGAGAATGCCCAGTCCCTTACACAGAGAATGCTCAATACCTTACACAGAGATTGCCCAATCTCTTACACAGAGAATGCCCAGTCCATTACACACAGAATACTCAATCCCTTACACAGAGAATTCCCAATCCCATACACAGAGAATGCCCAGACCCTTACACAGAGAATGCTATATCCCTTTCACAGAGAATGCCCAATCTCTTACACAGAAAATGCCCAGTCCCTTACACAAGGAATGCCCAATCTCTTACACAGAGAATGCCCAATCCCTTACACAGAGAATGCCCAGTCCCTTACACAAGGAATGCTCAATCCCTTACACAGAGAATGCTCAATCCCTTACACAGAGAATGCCCAGTCCCTTACACAGAGAATGCTCAGTCCATTACACAGAAAATGCTCAGTCCATTACACAGAGAATGCTCAATCCCTTACACAGAGAATGCTCAGTCCCTTACACAGAGAATGCTCAGTCCATTACACAGATTATGTTCAATCCCTTACACAGAGAATGCTCAATCCCTTACACAGAGAATGCTCAATCCCATACACAGCGAATGCTCAGCCCCTTACACAGAGAATGCTCAATCCCTTACACAGAGAATGCTCAATCCCTTACACAGAGAATGCTCAATCCCTTACACAGAGAATGCTCTGTCCCTTACACAGAGACTGCTCCATCGCTTACACAGAGACTCTCAGTCCATCACACAGAGAATGCTCAATCCTTTACACAGAGAATGCTCAATCCTTTACACAGAGAATGCCCAGTCCTTTACACAGAGAATGCCCAGTCCCTTACACAGAGAATGCTCAATCCTTTACACAAGGAATGCTCAGTCCCTTACACAGAGAATGCCCAGTCCCTTGCACAGAGAATGCTCAATCCTTTACACAGAGAATGCTCAATCCCTTACACAGAGAATGCCCCGTCACTTACACAGAGAATGCCCAGTCCCTTACACAGAGAATTCCCAGTCCCTGACACAGAGAATGCCCAGTCCCTTACACAGAGAATGCTCAATCCCTTGCACAGAGAATGCCCCGTCGCTTACACAGAGAATGCCCAGTCCCTTACACAGAGAATGCACAGTCCCTTACACAGAGAATGCCCAGTCCCTTACACAGAGAATGCCCAATCCCTGACACAGAGAATGCCCAGTCCCTGACACAGAGAATGCCCAGTCCCTTACACAGAGAATGCTCAATCCCTTACACAGAGAATGCTCAATCCTTTACACAGAGAATGCTCAATCCCTTACAAGAGAATGCCCAGTCCCTTACACAAAAAATGGCCAGTCCCTTACACAGAAAAGGCTCAATCCCTTACACAGAGAATGGCCAGTCCCTTACACAGAGAATGCTCAATCCCTTACACAGAGAATGCTCAATCCCTTACACAGAGAATGCTCAATCCTTTACACAGAGAATGGCCAGTCCATTACACAGAGAATGCTCAATCCCTTACACAGAGAATGGCCAGTCCATTACACAGAGAATGCTCAATCCCTTACACTGCGAATGCTCAGTCCATTACACAGAGAATGCTCAATCCCTTACACGGAGAATGCCCAGTCCCTCACACAGAGAATGCTCAATCCCTTACACAGGGAATGCTCCATCCCTTACACAGAGACTGCTCAGTCCATCACACAGAGAATGCTCAATCCTTTACACAGAGAATGCTCAATCCCATACACAGAGAATGCTCAGTCCCTTACACAGAGAATGCCCAGTCCCTTACACAGAGAATGCACAGTCCCTTACACAGAGAATGCCCAGACCCTTACACAGAGAATGCTCAATCCCTTACACAGAGAATGCTCAGACCCTTACACAGAGAATGCTCAATCACTTACACAGAGAATGCTCAATCCCTTACACAGAGAATGCCCAGTCCCTTACACAGAGAATGGCCAGTCCCTTCCACAGAGAATTCTCAATCCTACAAACACAGAGAATGCCCTGTCCCTTAGACAGACAATGCCCAATCCCTTACACAGAGAATGCCCAGTCCCTTACACAGAGAATGCACAATCCCTTACACAGAGAATACCCAGTCCTTTACACAGAGAATGCCCAGTCCCTGACACAGAGAATGCCCAGTCCCTTACACAGAGAATGCACAGACCCTTACATAGAGAATGCCCAGACCCTTACACAGATAATGCCCAGTCCCTTACACAGACAATGCCCAGTCCTTTCACAGAGAATGCCCAATCCCTTACACGGAGAATGCCCAGTCCCTTACACAGAGAATGCCCAGTCCCTTACACAGAAAATGCCCAGTCCCTTACGAAGAGAATGCCCAGACGCTTACACAGATAATGCCCAGTCCCTTACACAGAGAATGCCCTGTCCCTTACACAGAGAATGCCCAGTCCCTTACACAGAGAATGCCCAGTCCCTTACACAGAGAATGCTCAATCCCTTACACAGAGAATGCCCAGTCCCTTACACAGAGAATGCCCAGACTCTTACACAGCGAATTCCCAGTCCCTTACACAGAGAATGCCCAGTCCGTTACACAGAGAATGCCTAGACCCTTGCACAGTTAATGGCCAGTCCCTTACACAGAGAATGCCCAGTCCCTTACCCAAGAATGCCCAGTCCCTTGCACAGATAATGCCCAGTCCCTTACACAGAGAATGCCCAGTTCCTTACACAGAAAATGCTCAATCCCTTACAGAGAGAATGCCCAGTCCCTTACACAGAGAATGGCCAGCCCCTTACACAGAGAATGCCCAATCCCTTACACAGAGAATGCTCAATCCCTTACACAGAGATTGCTCAGTCCCTTACACAGAGAATGCTCAGTCCATTGCACAGAGAATGCTCAATCCCTTACACAGAGAATGCTCAATCCCTTACAGAGAGAATGCTCACTCCCTTACACAGAGAATGCTCAATCCCTTACACAGAGAATGCCCAGTCCCTTACACAGAGCATGCCCAGTCCCTTACACAGAGAATGCTCAGTCCATTACACAGAGAATGCCCAGTCCCTTACACAGAGAATGCTCTATCCCTTACACAGAGAATGCCCAGTCCCTTACACAGAGAATGCTCAGTTCCTTACACAGAGAATGCCCAGTCCCTTACACAGAGAATGCCCAGTCCCTTACACAGGGAATGCTCCATCCCTTACACAGAGACTGCTCAGTCCCTTATACAGAGAATGCTCAATCCTTTACACAGAGAATGCCCAGTCCCTTACACAGAGAATGCCCAGTCCCTTACACAGAGAATGCCCAGTCCTTGACACAGAGAATGCTCAATCCCATACACAGAGAATGCTCAGTCCCTTACACAGAGAATGCCCAGTCCCTTACACAGAGAATGCCCAGTCCTTGACACAGAGAATGCCCAGTCCCTTACACAGAGAATGCACAGTCCCTTACACAGAGAATGCCCAGACCCTTACACAGAGAATGCTCAATCCCTTACACAGAGAATGCTCAGACCCTTACACAGAGAATGCTCAATCACTTACACAGAGAATGCCCAATCCCTTACACAGAGAATGCCCAGCCCCTTACACAGAGAATGCACAATCCCTTACACAGAGAATACCCAGTCCTTTACACAGAGAATGCCCAGTCCCTGACACAGAGAATACCCAGTCCCTTACACAGAGAATGCACAGTCCCTTACACAGAGAATGCCCAGACCCTTACACAGATAATGCCCAGTCCCTTACACAGAGAATGCCCAGTCACTTACACAGAGAATGCCCAGTCCTTTCACAGAGAATGCCCAATCCCTTACACAGAGAATGCCCAGTCCCTTACACAGAGAATGCCCAGTCCCTTACACAGAAAATGCCCAGTCCCTTACACAGCGAATTCCCAGTCCCTTACACAGAGAATGCTCTATCCCTTACACTCAGAATGCCCAGTCCCTTACACAGAGAATGCCCAGTCCCTTACACAGAGAATGCCCAGTCCCTTACACAGAGAATGCCCAGTCCCTTACACAGAGAATGCCCAGTCCCTTACACGGAGAATGCCCAGTCCCTTACACAGAGAATGCCCAGTCCCTTACACGGAGAATGCCCAGTCCCTTGCACAGAGAATGCCCAGTCCCTTACACCGAGAATACCCAATCTCTTACACAGAGAATGCCCAGTCCCTTACACAGAGAATGCCCAGTCCCTTACACAGAGAATGCCCAGTCCCTTACACAGAGAATGCCCAGTCCCTGACAGAGAGAATGCCCAGTCCCTTACACAGAGAATGCCCAGTCCCTTACACAGCGAATGCCCAGTCCCTTACACAGAGAATGCCCAGTCCCTTACACAGATAATGCCCAGACCCTTACACAGAGAATGCCCAATCACTTACACAGAGAATGCCCAATCCCTTACACAGAGAACGCCCAGTTCCTTACACAGAGAATGCCCAGTCCCTTACACAGATAATGCCCAGTCCCTTACACAGAGAATGCGCTGTCCCTTACACAGAGAATGCTCAGTCCCTTACACAGAGAATGCCCAGTCCCTTACACAGAGAATGCCCAGTCCCTTACACAGATAATGTGCAGACCCTTACACAGAGAATGCCCAATCCCTTACACAGAGAATGCCCAATCCCTTACACAGAGAACGCCCAGTTCCTTACACAGAGAATCCTCAGTCCCTTACACAGAGAATGCTCAATCCCTTACGCAGAGAATGCCCAGTTCCTTACACAGAGAATGCTCAATCCCTTACACAGAGAATGCTGAATCCCTTACACAGAGAATGCCCTGTCCCTTACACAGAGAATACCCAATCCCTTACACAGAGAATGCCCAGTCCCTTACACAGAGAATGCTCAATCCCTTACACAGAGCACGCTCAATGGCTTACACAGAGAATGCCCAGTCCCTTACACAGAGAATGCCCAGTCCCTTACACAGAGAATGCCCAATCCCTTACACAGAGAATGCCCAGTCCCTTACACAGAGAATGCCCAGTCCCTTACACAGAGAATGCTCAATCCCTTACACTGAATGCCCAGTTCCTTACACAGAGAATGCCCAATCTCTTACACAGAGAATGCCCAGTCCCTTACACAGAGAATGCACAGTCCCTTACACAGAGAATGCCCAGTCCCTTACACAGAGAATGCTCAATCCCTTACACAGAGAATGCTCAATGCCTTACACAGAGAATGCCCAGTCCCTTACACAGAGAATGCCCAGTCCCTTACACAGAGAATTCCCAATCCCTAACACAGAGAATGCTCAGTCCCTTACACAGATAATGCTCAATTCCTTACACAGAGAATGCCCAGTCCCTTACACAGAGAATTCCCAATCCCTAACACAGAGAATGCCCAGTCCCTTACACAGAGAATGCCCAGTCCCTTACACAGAGAATGCCCAATCCCTTACACAGAGAATGCCCAGTCCCTTACACAGAGAATGCTCAATCCCTTACACAGAGAATGCCCAGTCCCTTACACACAGAATGCCCAGTCCCTTACACAGAGAATGCCCAGTCCCTTACACAGAGAATGCTCAATCCCTTACACAGAGAATGCTAAATGCCTTACACAGAGAATGCCCAATCCCTTACACCGAGAATGCTGAATCCCTTACACAGAGAATGCCCAGTCCCTTACACAGAGAATACCCAATCCCTTACACAGAGAATGCCCAGTCCCTTACACAGAGAATGCTCAATCCCTTACACAGAGAATGCTCAATGCCTTACACAGAGAATGCCCAGTCCCTTACACAGAGAATGCCCAGTCCCTTACACAGAGAATGCCCAATCCCTTACACAGAGAATGCCCAGTCCCTTACACAGAGAATGCCCAGTCCCTTGCACAGAGAATACTCAATCCCTTACACAGAGAATGCCCATTCCCTTACACAGAGAATGCCCAGTCCCTTACACAGAGAATGCCCAGTCCCTTACACAGAGAATGCTCAATCCCTTACACAGAGAATGCTAAATGCCTTACACAGAGAATGCCCAGTCCCTTACACAGAGAATGCCCAGTCCCTTACACAGAGAATACCCAATCCCTTACACAGAGAATGCCCAGTCCCTTACACAGAGAATGCTCAGTCCCTTGCACAGAGAATGCCCATTTCCTTACACAGAGAATGCCCAATCTCTTACACAGAGAATGCCCAGTCCCTTACACAGAGAATGCCCAGTCCCTTACACAGAGAATGCCCAGTCCCTTACACAGAGAATGCCCAGTCCCTTACACAGAGAATGCCCAGTCCCTTACACAGAGAATGCCCAGTCCCTTACACAGAGAATGCCCAGTCCCTTACCCCGAGAATACCCAATCTCTTACACAGAGAATGCCCAGTCCCTTACACAGAGAATGCCCAGTCCCTTACACAGAGAATGCCCAGTCCCTTACAGAGAGAATGCCCAGTCCCTTACACAGAGAATGCCCAGTCCCTTACACAGAGAATACTCAATCCCTTAAACAGAGAATGCTCAATCCCTTACACAGAGAATGCTCAATCCCTTACACAGAGAATGCCCTGTCCCTTACACAGAGAATGCCCAGTCCCTTACACAGAGAATGCCCAATCCCTTACACAGAGAATGCTTAATCCCTTACACAGAGAATGCCCAGTCCCTTACACAGAGAATACCCAATCCCTTACACAGAGAATGCCCAGTCCCTTACACAGAGAATGCTCAATCCCTTACGCAGAGAATGCCCAGTTCCTTACACAGAGAATGCTCAATCCCTTACACAGAGAATGCTGAATCCCTTACACAGAGAATGCCCTGTCCCTTACACAGAGAATACCCAATCCCTTACACAGAGAATGCCCAGTCCCTTACACAGAGAATGCTCAATCCCTTACACAGAGAACGCTCAATGGCTTACACAGAGAATGCCCAGTCCCTTACACAGAGAATGGCTAGTCCCTTACACAGAGAATGCCCAATTCCTTACACAGAGAATGCCCAGTCCCTTACACAGAGAATGCCCAGTCCCTTACACAGAGAATGCTCAATCCCTTACACTGAATGCCCAGTTCCTTACACAGAGAATGCCCAATCTCTTACACAGAGAATGCCCAGTCCCTTACACAGAGAATGCACAGTCCCTTACACAGAACGCCCAGTCGCTTATACAGAGAATGCTCAATCCCTTACACAGAGAATGCTCAATGCCTTACACAGAGAATGCCCAATCCCTAACACAGAGAATGCCCAGTCCCTTACACAGAGAATGCCCAATCCCTTACACAGAGAATGCTGAATCCCTTACACAGAGAATGCCCAGTCCCTTACACAGAGAATACCCAATCCCTTACACAGAGAATGCCCAGTCCCTTACACAGAGAATGCTCAATCCCTTACGCAGAGAATGCCCAGTTCCTTACACAGAGAATGCTCAATCCCTTACACAGAGAATGCTGAATCCCTTACACAGAGAATGCCCTGTCCCTTACACAGAGAATACCCAATCCCTTACACAGAGAATGCCCAGTCCCTTACACAGAGAATGCTCAATCCCTTACACAGAGAACGCTCAATGGCTTACACAGAGAATGCCCAGTCCCTTACACAAAGAATGCCCAGTCCCTTACACAGAGAATGCCCAATTCCTTACACAGAGAATGCCCAGTCCCTTACACAGAGAATGCCCAGTCCCTTACACAGAGAATGCTCAATCCCTTACACTGAATGCCCAGTTCCTTACACAGAGAATGCCCAATCTCTTACACAGAGAATGCCCAGTCCCTTACACAGAGAATGCACAGTCCCTTACACAGAATGCCCAGTCGCTTATACAGAGAATGCTCAATCCCTTACACAGAGAATGCTCAATGCCTTACACAGAGAATGCCCAATCCCTAACACAGAGAATGCCCAGTCCCTTACACACAGAATGCCCAGTCCCTTACACACAGAATGCCCAGTCCCTTACACAGAGAATGCTCAATCCCTTACACAGAGAATGCTAAATGCCTTACACAGAGAATGCCCAGTCCCTTACACAGAGAATGCCCAGTCCCTTACACTGAGAATGCCCAATCCCTAACACAGAGAATGCCCAGTCCCTTACACAGAGAATGCTGAATCCCTTACACAGAGAATGCCCAGTCCCTTACACAGAGAATGCCCAATCCCTTACACAGAGAATGCCCAGTCCCTTACACAGAGAATGCCCAATCCCTTACACAGAGAATGCTGAATCCCTTACACAGAGAATGCCCAGTCCCTTACACAGAGAATACCCAATCCCTTACACAGAGAATGCCCAGTCCCTTACACAGAGAATGCCCAGTCCCTTACACAGAGAATGCCCAATCCCTTACACAGAGAATGCCCAGTCCCTTACACAGAGAATGCTCAATCCCTTACACAGAGAATGCCCAGTCCCTTACACACAGAATGCCCAGTCCCTTACACAGAGAATGCCCAGTCCCTTACACAGAGAATGCTCAATCCCTTACACAGAGAATGCTAAATGCCTTACACAGAGAATGCCCAATCCCTTACACAGAGAATGCTGAATCCCTTACACAGAGAATGCCCAGTCCCTTACACAGAGAATGCCCAGTCCCTTACACAGAGAATGCCCAATCCCTTACACAGAGAATGCCCAGTCCCTTACACAGAGAATGCCCAGTCCCTTGCACAGAGAATACTCAATCCCTTACACAGAGAATGCCCAGTCCCTTACACAGAGAATGCCCAGTCCCTTACACAGAGAATGCCCAATCCCTTACACAGAGAATGCTCAATCCCTTACACAGAGAATGCTAAATGCCTTACACAGAGAATGCCCAGTCCCTTACACAGAGAATGCCCAGTCCCTTACACAGAGAATACCCAATCCCTTACACAGAGAATGCCCAGTCCCTTACACAGAGAATGCTCAGTCCCTTGCACAGAGAATGCCCATTTCCTTACACAGAGAATGCCCAATCTCTTACACAGAGAATGCCCAGTCCCTTACACAGAGAATGCCCAGTCCCTTACACAGAGAATGCCCAGTCCCTTACACAGAGAATGCCCAGTTCCTTACACAGAGAATGCCCAGTCCCTTACACAGAGAATGCCCAGTCCCTTACACAGAGAATGCCCAGTCCCTTACCCCGAGAATACCCAATCTCTTACACAGAGAATGCCCAGTCCCTTACACAGAGAATGCCCAGTCCCTTACACAGAGAATGCCCAGTCCCTTACAGAGAGAATGCCCAGTCCCTTACACAGAGAATGCCCAGTCCCTTACACAGAGAATACTCAATCCCTTAAACAGAGAATGCTCAATCCCTTACACAGAGAATGCTCAATCCCTTACACAGAGAATGCCCTGTCCCTTACACAGAGAATGCCCAGTCCCTTACACAGAGAATGCCCAATCCCTTACACAGAGAATGCTGAATCCCTTACACAGAGAATGCCCAGTCCCTTACACAGAGAATACCCAATCCCTTACACAGAGAATGCCCAGTCCCTTACACAGAGAATGCTCAATCCCTTACGCAGAGAATGCCCAGTTCCTTACACAGAGAATGCTCAATCCCTTACACAGAGAATGCTGAATCCCTTACACAGAGAATGCCCTGTCCCTTACACAGAGAATACCCAATCCCTTACACAGAGAATGCCCAGTCCCTTACACAGAGAATGCTCAATCCCTTACACAGAGAACGCTCAATGGCTTACACAGAGAATGCCCAGTCCCTTACACAGAGAATGGCTAGTCCCTTACACAGAGAATGCCCAGTCCCTTACACAGAGAATGCCCAGTCCCTTACACAGAGAATGCCCAGTCCCTTACACAGAGAATGCTCAATCCCTTACACTGAATGCCCAGTTCCTTACACAGAGAATGCCCAATCTCTTACACAGAGAATGCCCAGTCCCTTACACAGAGAATGCACAGTCCCTTACACAGAGAATGCCCAGTCCCTTACACAGAGAATGCTCAATCCCTTACACAGAGAATGCTCAATGCCTTACACAGAGAATGCCCAGTCCCTTACACAGAGAATGCCCAGTCCCTTACACAGAGAATGCCCAATCCCTAACACAGAGAATGCTCAGTCCCTTACACAGAGAATGCCCAGTCCCTTACACACAGAATGCCCAGTCCCTTACACAGAGAATGCTCAATCCCTTACACAGAGAATGCTAAATGCCTTACACAGAGAATGCCCAGTCCCTTACACAGAGAATGCCCAGTCCCTTACACAGAGAATGCCCAATCCCTTACACAGAGAATGCCCAGTCCCTTACACAGAGAATGCCCAATCCCTTACACAGAGAATGCTGAATCCCTTACACAGAGAATGCCCAGTCCCTTACACAGAGAATACCCAATCCCTTACACAGAGAATGCCCAGTCCCTTACACAGAGAATGCCCAGTCCCTTACACAGAGAATGCCCAGTCCCTTACACAGAGAATGCCCAGTCCCTTACACAGAGAATGCCCAGTCCCTTACACAGAGAATGCCCAGTCCCTTACACAGAGAATGCCCAGTCCCTTACACAGAGAATGCCCAATCCCTTACACAGATAATGCTGAATCCCTTACACAGAGAATGCCCAGTCCCTTACACAGAGAATACCCAGTCCCTTACACAGAGAATGCCCAGTCCCTTACACAGAGAATGCTCAGTCCCTTACACAGAGAATGCCCAGTCCCTTACACACAGAATGCCCAGTCCCTTACACAGAGAATGCTCAATCCCTTACACAGAGAATGCTAAATGCCTTACACAGAGAATGCCCAGTCCCTTACACAGAGAATGCCCAGTCCCTTACACAGAGAATGCCCAATCCCTTACACAGAGAATGCCCAGTCCCTTACACAGAGAATGCCCAATCCCTTACACAGAGAATGCTGAATCCCTTACACAGAGAATGCCCAGTCCCTTACACAGAGAATACCCAATCCCTTACACAGAGAATGCCCAGTCCCTTACACAGAGAATGCCCAGTCCCTTACACAGATAATGCCCAGTCCCTTACACAGAGAATGCCCAGTCCCTTACACAGAGAATGCCCAGTCCCTTACACAGAGAATGCCCAGTCCCTTACACAGAGAATGCCCAGTCCCTTACACAGAGAATGCCCAATCCCTTACACAGATAATGCTGAATCCCTTACACAGAGAATGCCCAGTCCCTTACACAGAGAATACCCAATCCCTTACACAGAGAATGCCCAGTCCCTTACACAGAGAATGCCCAGTCCCTTACACAGAGAATGCTCAATCCCTTACACTGAATGCCCAGTTCCTTACACAGAGAATGCCCAATCTCTTACACAGAGAATGCCCAGTCCCTTACACAGAGAATGCACAGTCCCTTACACAGAGAATGCCCAGTCCCTTACACAGAGAATGCTCAATCCCTTACACAGAGAATGCTCAATGCCTTACACAGAGAATGCCCAGTCCCTTACACAGAGAATGCCCAGTCCCTTACACAGAGAATGCCCAATCCCTAACACAGAGAATGCTCAGTCCCTTACACAGAGAATGCCCAGTCCCTTACACACAGAATGCCCAGTCCCTTACACAGAGAATGCTCAATCCCTTACACAGAGAATGCTAAATGCCTTACACAGAGAATGCCCAGTCCCTTACACAGAGAATGCCCAGTCCCTTACACAGAGAATGCCCAATCCCTTACACAGAGAATGCCCAGTCCCTTACACAGAGAATGCCCAATCCCTTACACAGAGAATGCTGAATCCCTTACACAGAGAATGCCCAGTCCCTTACACAGAGAATACCCAATCCCTTACACAGAGAATGCCCAGTCCCTTACACAGAGAATGCCCAGTCCCTTACACAGAGAATGCCCAGTCCCTTACACAGAGAATGCCCAGTCCCTTACACAGAGAATGCCCAGTCCCTTACACAGAGAATGCCCAGTCCCTTACACAGAGAATGCCCAGTCCCTTACACAGAGAATGCCCAATCCCTTACACAGATAATGCTGAATCCCTTACACAGAGAATGCCCAGTCCCTTACACAGAGAATACCCAATCCCTTACACAGAGAATGCCCAGTCCCTTACACAGAGAATGCTCAGTCCCTTACACAGAGAATGCCCAGTCCCTTACACACAGAATGCCCAGTCCCTTACACAGAGAATGCTCAATCCCTTACACAGAGAATGCTAAATGCCTTACACAGAGAATGCCCAGTCCCTTACACAGAGAATGCCCAGTCCCTTACACAGAGAATGCTCAATCCCTTACACAGATAATGCTGAATCCCTTACACAGAGAATGCCCAGTCCCTTACACAGAGAATACCCAATCCCTTACACAGAGAATGCCCAGTCCCTTACACAGAGAATGCTCAGTCCCTTACACAGAGAATGCCCAGTCCCTTACACACAGAATGCCCAGTCCCTTACACAGAGAATGCTCAATCCCTTACACAGAGAATGCTAAATGCCTTACACAGAGAATGCCCAGTCCCTTACACAGAGAATGCCCAGTCCCTTACACAGAGAATGCCCAATCCCTTACACAGAGAATGCCCAGTCCCTTACACAGAGAATGCCCAATCCCTTACACAGAGAATGCTGAATCCCTTACACAGAGAATGCCCAGTCCCTTACACAGAGAATACCCAATCCCTTACACAGAGAATGCCCAGTCCCTTACACAGAGAATGCCCAGTCCCTTACACAGAGAATGCCCAGTCCCTTACACAGAGAATGCCCAATCCCTTACACAGAGAATGCCCAGTCCCTTACACAGAGAATGCCCAATCCCTTACACAGAGAATGCTGAATCCCTTACACAGAGAATGCCCAGTCCCTTACACAGAGAATACCCAATCCCTTACACAGAGAATGCCCAGTCCCTTACACAGAGAATGCCCAGTCCCTTACACAGAGAATGCCCAGTCCCTTACACAGAGAATGCCCAGTCCCTTACACAGAGAATGCCCAGTCCCTTACACAGAGAATGCCCAGTCCCTTACACAGAGAATGCCCAGTCCCTTACACAGAGAATGCCCAATCCCTTACACAGATAATGCTGAATCCCTTACACAGAGAATGCCCAGTCCCTTACACAGAGAATACCCAATCCCTTACACAGAGAATGCCCAGTCCCTTACACAGAGAATGCTCAGTCCCTTACACAGAGAATGCCCAGTCCCTTACACAGAGAATGCCCAGTCCCTTACACAGAGAATGCTCAATCCCTTACACAGAGAATGCTAAATGCCTTACACAGAGAATGCCCAGTCCCTTACACAGAGAATGCCCAGTCCCTTACACAGAGAATGCCCAATCCCTTACACAGAGAATGCCCAGTCCCTTACACAGAGAATGCCCAATCCCTTACACAGAGAATGCTGAATCCCTTACACAGAGAATGCCCAGTCCCTTACACAGAGAATACCCAATCCCTTACACAGAGAATGCCCAGTCCCTTACACAGAGAATGCCCAGTCCCTTACACAGAGAATGCCCAGTCCCTTACACAGAGAATGCCCAGTCCCTTACACAGAGAATGCCCAGTCCCTTACACAGAGAATGCCCAGTCCCTTACACAGAGAATGCCCAGTCCCTTACACAGAGAATGCCCAATCCCTTACACAGATAATGCTGAATCCCTTACACAGAGAATGCCCAGTCCCTTACACAGAGAATACCCAATCCCTTACACAGAGAATGCCCAGTCCCTTACACAGAGAATGCCCAGTCCCTTACACAGAGAATGCTCAATCCCTTACACTGAATGCCCAGTTCCTTACACAGAGAATGCCCAATCTCTTACACAGAGAATGCCCAGTCCCTTACACAGAGAATGCACAGTCCCTTACACAGAGAATGCCCAGTCCCTTACACAGAGAATGCTCAATCCCTTACACAGAGAATGCTCAATGCCTTACACAGAGAATGCCCAGTCCCTTACACAGAGAATGCCCAGTCCCTTACACAGAGAATGCCCAATCCCTAACACAGAGAATGCTCAGTCCCTTACACAGAGAATGCCCAGTCCCTTACACAGAGAATGCCCAGTCCCTTACACAGAGAATGCTCAATCCCTTACACAGAGAATGCTAAATGCCTTACACAGAGAATGCCCAGTCCCTTACACAGAGAATGCCCAGTCCCTTACACAGAGAATGCCCAGTCCCTTACACAGAGAATGCCCAGTCCCTTACACAGAGAATGCCCAATCCCTTACACAGAGAATGCTGAATCCCTTACACAGAGAATGCCCAGTCCCTTACACAGAGAATACCCAATCCCTTACACAGAGAATGCCCAGTCCCTTACACAGAGAATGCCCAGTCCCTTACACAGAGAATGCCCAGTCCCTTACACAGAGAATGCCCAGTCCCTTACACAGAGAATGCCCAGTCCCTTACACAGAGAATGCCCAGTCCCTTACACAGAGAATGCCCAGTCCCTTACACAGAGAATGCCCAATCCCTTACACAGATAATGCTGAATCCCTTACACAGAGAATGCCCAGTCCCTTACACAGAGAATGCCCAATCCCTTACACAGAGAATGCCCAGTCCCTTACACAGAGAATGCTCAGTCCCTTACACAGAGAATGCCCAGTCCCTTACACACAGAATGCCCAGTCCCTTACACAGAGAATGCTCAATCCCTTACACAGAGAATGCTAAATGCCTTACACAGAGAATGCCCAGTCCCTTACACAGAGAATGCCCAGTCCCTTACACAGAGAATGCCCAATCCCTTACACAGAGAATGCCCAGTCCCTTACACAGAGAATGCCCAATCCCTTACACAGAGAATGCTGAATCCCTTACACAGAGAATGCCCAGTCCCTTACACAGAGAATACCCAATCCCTTACACAGAGAATGCCCAGTCCCTTACACAGAGAATGCCCAGTCCCTTACACAGAGAATGCCCAGTCCCTTACACAGAGAATGCCCAGTCCCTTACACAGAGAATGCCCAGTCCCTTACACAGAGAATGCCCAGTCCCTTACACAGAGAATGCCCAGTCCCTTACACAGAGAATGCCCAATCCCTTACACAGATAATGCTGAATCCCTTACACAGAGAATGCCCAGTCCCTTACACAGAGAATACCCAATCCCTTACACAGAGAATGCCCAGTCCCTTACACAGAGAATGCCCAGTCCCTTACACAGAGAATGCCCAGTCCCTTACACAGAGAATGCCCAGTCCCTTACACAGAGAATGCCCAGTCCCTTACACAGAGAATGCCCAGTCCCTTACACAGAGAATGCTCAATCCCTTACACAGAGAATGCCCAGTTCCTTACACAGAGAATGCCCAATCTCTTGCACAGAGAATGCCCAATCTCTTACACAGAGAATGCCCAGTCCCTTACACAGAGAATGCTCAATCCCTTACACAGAGAATGCTCACACCCTTACATTTGGGAACGAGCATTCTCCTTTCTTTGCCCTGCTTTCCTGATTGGTGTTGTTTAAAAAAAAAAATCAACTTTTGAGATTAATCCAGCGATTTGTTGTTTTCCATCCCTGAATGTTTCTCCATTTATCTATCAACAGGTTTGGGTAATTGGTCCAGCAGACTGGGAACGATTTGGATTTTACGTTCTGAAGCATGTCGTCGGTGTCTTTACCTTTCTACCAGAAACATCACCGGCACTATGACCGCGGTTACCGCGACACCATGCTGTCCTCCACCATGCAAGAATACCGCCAAGAGGAGAAGCGCAGTACTGCATCTCACTCCCACAAGTAAGACACAAGTTCGGGTCAGACATATCCACACACATACTACCCGGGCACAACCCGGGACCCCAGATTCCACAAAAAATTATCCACAGATGGAAAGATGATAACGTTGCATTTCAAAGTATATTAATGAGCAATTACCACGATTTAAACTTCATGAAGGGCCGCCTTCTTGACCTTGCCCCTCGCGAGGTGTGGGGATCCTCAGGTTAAATCAACACCACTCAGCCCTCAAAGGAAAAGCTGCATGGGGTCCTCTGGGTTATGGCGACTTTACTACCACAATTTATACCGATATATATACACATGAAAAATCTGTGGTTGCTGGGAATCCAAAATAACTCAAAATGCTGAATAAACCCAGCAGGCCTGGCAGCATCTGTGGAAAGAAAATCCGTCCCGTAGTTAAAACAAAATCCTTATAATTTCATGGGGCGGGATTCTCCATTAGCCACTCTGAAATCGGGAAAGGCGATTTGGCGGCGAATAGTTTCCGACACTGAAATTACGGCGGATGCCGATTTGACGCCAAATCGCAATTGTCTGGCACCTCAAAAACGGTGTCAATGCGTTTCACTCCGCACGTACAGTAGATACCGCTTGCATATCATTAGTGGGATCGACCCGGCATTTTCCACCTCCAATGGGCTGAGTTTCCAATGGCATGGTTCACTTGTGCTTTTAAAAATGGTGAAACCGGTGTGGCGGCTGCTGAGGGAGAGAGAGCGGGTACGGACACTGTCCAAACATCACCACAGTTTGCTGTCAGTTGTGCCGCTGGCCGCGGTCCTCTGCCTGGACTGGGGGGAGTAGTGGGGGGTGGCTAGGACGTGGGCAATGGGTTGGGGCGGACGGGTACGGAGCAACATTGCTGCAGCCGGCAAAGCATCCATGCAGCTGCGCACACCGCTAACGGACTACTTTGAACCTGGTGTTATGGTCGTATACGTATCCCCACAGGGCACCCCGTGAGGCTCTCTGGCCCCAACCGACCCATCAGCTGTATGGACATGCCCCAGCACAACCCGTGCCATCTTTTTGGTTCGGATGAGTGTGTGTGGGGATTGTAATGTGTATGTGCGGCTGCAGCTTGTCAGCCTCCCGAGTGTCGATCATGGACCCGGCATATCCCGCATCGTTTTTCAGTGGAATCGAGTGTGTTCCCACGGCACCAGTGCTAGCCCCTCAACGATAGTGGAATTGGTCCAGGTGCGGCACCTGTTTTTCTGTCGTAAAAGTCCAATGATTCTCTGTTGCGGTCAACACTTAGTCTCCGATTTTGAGACTATGTCCGGAGCCTGTGACTGGTCTTACGACCAAAACGCCGGCAACACCCCCGTACCGATGCTCCGCACGGTAGGGGGCTAGCAACCACACCACGTACCTACAGATATGGATGGAGAATGGCCGGGTCCGTGGCAGCGCTGAACACAGTCCGCAGCTGCCACGCGAGGTCCCCGAAAACTGTGAGCACACGCAACCGACGCCGTCGGGAAGTCGGCCCATCGGGGGCGGAGCATTGGGGGAGGGCCTCAGGTGACATCCTGAGGCTGCCCCGACGGCATGAGGCTTACTCAACGATTACGCCAATTTTGCCATAAAAATGGATTCTCCGGCCAATCGCGATTTTGGCGTAGGTAATCGGCGAATCCTGCCCTTAGTCTCAGAAACGGAGACTCCCACCTGGGATCAGTTGTTTGGATCTCGATTTCAGGGAACTATAGTATATAAATTACATCAGGATTTTTTTGGGGAAAATGTACTTTGTCCATAAAATCTCTGAAAGAGACATTACAAAAACACATCAAATTTCATAACAGTTCGGGGGAACCATAGATTTGAGGCGGGGAAGTGGGATGGAAATTTTCGGAGATGGGAGGAGAAAGGAATTAGGACACTAAAAAATTTGTTTCTTGGGGGTCGGTTTGCAGGATTGAAGGAACTGGGAGCGAAGTATGGCCTGGAGCAGGGAGAAATATTGGGATACATGCAGGTTCGAGACTGTGCCAGAAAGGAGATACAGAGCCTCCCAGCTGCTGGAGGAGGTGCTGATGACACCAGGACTGGAGAAAGGGGTAGTATTGGCGGCTTACGGGGCTATTTTGGAAGAGGAGAAGGCACCGCTGGAAGGGATCAAGGCAAAGTGGGAGATAGAGTTGGGAGAAGGTATAGAGGAGGGTTTCTGGTGTGAGGTGCTCCGGAGGCTGATACAGCTGAAGGTGGTATATAGAGCACACCCTACAAGGGAGAGGATGAGCCCGCTCTTTGAGGGGCTAGAAGATGTGTGTGAATGTTGCGGGGGGGGGGGGGGGGGGGGGGCGCAAACCACATTCATATGTTTTGGTCCTGTCCAAAGCTGGAGGATTACAGGAAGGAGGTGTTTAGGGTAATCTCTAAAGTGGTGCACGTGAAACTGGACCCGTTCCCTCGGGAGGCCATATTCGGGGTTTTGGACCAGTCAGGATTGGAAACAGGTGCGGAGACGGATGTTGTAGCCTTTGCCTCATTGATAGCCCGAAGGCGGTTCCTGTTAGGATGGAGATCAACCTCTCCACCCTGTGCCCTGGCGTGGCGGGGGGACCTGCTGGAATTCTTGACTCTTGAGAAGGTCAAATTTGAATGAAGGGGAAGGATGGAGGGGTTCTATAACTCATGGGCGTAATTTATTATGCACTTTCGAGAATTAGATTACATCGAACCTTGGGTGAGGGGAGGCTGGGAGAGTTGGGGGGAGAGGGACTGTATGTGTTAATGGTGACTATGGGTGTTTCCTGATTCCTTTTTGTCATTTGTTTATGCTAACATGCGGGCTAATGTTTGGGGTTTGGTAGGAGGATCGGATCGTGGTTATTGATATGGGGATTGACATTGCATTCGTTATTGATTATTGTTTATTGTCAGGTGTAAATTTCGGAGAAAATGTGAAAAAGGAAGAGAATAAAAATATTTTTTAAAAAATTATCATAACAGGAAAGTACAATGATATTCACGTTTTCCCCAGAGGTCAAGATGTACTCTGAGGTGCTTCAATTTTGTAATGAGAACAGTACATCCATTTCAATCACAGAGGGTACAGTTCCTTTCAAATTCCTTCAGGACTTCTCCTGCAGCTCAATATAAGTTAAAAAGCTCAGAAAACTGTGGAGTAATGTGGAAAACGTTTATTGCTGGCCTTAGATGAACTTTTATAATAGGTTAACTATATTTAGTTGGCTGTCCTTGAGATATGTGAAGTTATGATCGATTCATAAAAAGAGTCCAGCAGCTTTGGCAATTTCTTCTAATTAAACTGTCTAACGTAGGAAAGTGTTACTTTCTGTCTGGTCCTGTTCATTTACATGTTGCTGGCCCCTGTATTCCACTCAATTTCATTGGATAGATTGGCTATTTTGAATTTACATTGCGATTTGAAAGAAATGCGAGCAATCTGAATGAAAAGTAGAAAATGTTTAAAATGCAGTACTTGGAAAAGCAAAGAGCAAGCTAACCATTTGGGCCCAATGATTCTCCAGGAACTGAGTTCTGATGAACGATCCCATCCAAAAATGATAACCCTATTTTTAAGATGCTGACAACCCCTACTGTATACTTTTAGCATTTCTTGTTTTGAATTTACGTCACGGTTCTTTGTTTTATATGGATTGTTAATCCTACGGTAGTCTATTGTGGATTTTAAGTTAAAATTATGTTATGCAGCACCCAAATGCATTCTAGCCTTGAGACGAATGCTGTGCAGTGAAGCTACCCCTGCACCACTCCAACTATGGTCAACCTCAGCACCTCACCAGACATAATACCTTGTCTGCTTGGTTGATTGCCAGACTCTACACCTGCCCCCCCCCCCCCCCCTCCTTACCCCCACCCCTTCCCACACACACAATAATGAAACATATGGATAAATCATCCTTTGTGCATCTGTCAAGCAGAACAAGTGGTGCACCAGCTGCATGTGGAACAAGGGCAACACCAGGCTTAGCCTAAGAGGGAATGAAATTCGGTTAAAAAATGCATGTATGTGAATACATGTGATAAATAAGATTGTTGTGCTGCAGACACAGATAGACACATAGGCTTATGATCTTGTGGTGAAAGTGGAGACCTACCACAAAGAAGGGAAATACTGGGTGATAAATTTTCCTGTATACAAGGTGTTCAGGAAAGACAGGGAAGAGAAGAAAGGAGGAAGGGCGGCGGTGTTAATTAAGGAGAATGTTACAGTGCTGGAGAGAGAGATGTTCTAGAGGGGGCATCAATAACAGAATCTGTTTAATTAGAAATTTGGAACAATAAATGTACCATTATACTATAGGATGTATTCTATAGAATATCAATTAGTGGGAAAGATATAGAGGAACACGTTAGCAAGGATATTGCAGAAAGGCGCAAAAACTATTGAGTAGTTATGGAGCCGTAATTATCCTAATATGGTAGAGTTTGGGATAGTAATAAGGACAGAAAGGGGAAAGAGTTTCTGAAGTGTGTTCAGGAGAGTTTTCTTGATCAGTATGTTTCTAGCCCAGCAAGGAAGGAAACATTTCTGAATCTGGTTCTGGGGAATAAGGGGTGGGATTCTCCCCTACCCGGCGGGGCGGGCTGTACCGGTGCCGAGGAGTGGCGTGAACCACTTCGGCGTCGAGCCGCCCGGAAGGTGTGGAATCCTCCGCACCTTCAAGGGCTAGGCTGCGCCGGCGGGGTTGGCACCGTGCCAGTGCGGAAGGGCTTGGCGCAGTGCCAACCGGCACCAAAGGGCCTCCGCATGCTGGCACATGCGTGGGAGCGCCAACGTGTGCTGGCTTCATCCCAGCTCATGCGCAGGGGGGCTCTTCTCCGTGCCGGCCATGGCGGAGGTTGACAACAATCAGCGCGGAGGGAAACAGTGCCCCCACGGCACAGGCCCACCCGCGGATCGGTGGTCCCCGATCGCGGGCCAGGCCACCGTGGGGGCACCCCTGGGGCCAGATCCCCCTGCGGCCCCCTCCCCCGAGGACTCTGCAGGCCGCCCGTAGAGCCAGGTCCCACCTGTACGGACCTGGTTTGATTTACGCCGGTGGTACCAGATGTAAACGGGCGGCCGCTCGGCCAATCGGGGGCCGGAGAATCCAACCCGGCGGGGGGTCAGAGAATCCCGCCCAAGGTGTGTCAAGTGGATCAAGTGCCAGTAAGAAACATATGGGATGGTGATCAAAGTGTCATAAGGTTTAGGCTAATAATGGAAAACAATAAGGAACAATCCTAAAATACTAAGTACATTTAAATGGAGGAAGGCCAATTTCAGTGGGACCAGAATGGACCTGGACCAGCTATATTGGAATCAAAGAATGGGAGGAAAAACTGCAGTGGAACAATCGGCTCCCTTTAAAGAGGAGATAGTTGTGTACATTTGCATGGACGGGAAAGGCATGACAAAGAAAATCAGCACTCCCCGAATGATGAACGAGATAGAGAGCAAGATGAAGCAGTGTGTATGACTAATGTCAGGTTGATAATATAAGTGAGAAACAGATTGAACATAGAAAATTCAGGAGAGAAATTAAAAATAAATAAGAGAAACTAAGAGAGAATTTGAGAAGGGATTGGCAGTTAACATAAAAGGGAATACAAAGTCTCTCAGCATAAAAATACCGGGCTGGATTCTCTGGCTTCTCAGTCACGTGTTTTTCAGCAGTGCGGCACTCGCTGGCTGTGGGATTCTGTCTTCCCGCTGCTTTTCAATGGCATTTCCCATCGAAGCCACCCCACGCTGCCGGGATACCCTGGGGTCAGGGTGCGCTGTCGGTGGGAAAAGAGAATCGCAATGCCCGGAGAATTCCAGCCACTAAAAGGGTGGTAAAAGGAGGATAGGACTGATAAGGGACCAAAAAGGGTATTTACAAATGGAGGCAAGGGCATGACTGAGGTACTAAATGAGTACTTTGTAGTTGGCTTTCCCAAGGAAGAAGATGCTGCCCAAATGATAGTGAAAAAGGAGGTAGTTGAGACAATAGATGGACTAAAAATAGATAAGAGGAGATATTAACAGGCTAGCTTTACTGAAAGATAAGTCACCAGGTCAGGACAATATGCATTTAAAGATATTGAGCTGGATTCTCTGGTTCCCCAGCCACGTGTTTCTCAGCGGCGCGCCTCTTGTTGGTGGTGGGATTCTATATTCCTGCCGCTTTTCAATGGGATTTCCCATTGAGGACCACCCAAACCCACCGCGAAACCCACAGACGGGGTGCGTTGCCAGCTAGAAAAGTGAATTGCAACGGCCGGAGAATTCCAGCCATTGAGGGAGGTAATTGGGAGGCATTGACCAAAATCTTCCAATCCTTCTTAGATATAGAGGTGGTTTAAGGGGATAAGAAAATTGCAAATGTCATATTGTTGTTCAGAAACGGATGTTAGGATCAACCCAGCAAATAGAGATCAATGAGTTTCAACTTTGGTGGTGGGAACGCTTTTAGAAATCCTAATCCTGAACAAAGTTAACAGTCACTTGAACAAATATGAATTAATTAAGAAAATTTGTTGAAGGCAATTTTTGTTTAACTAACATGATTCGTTATTTGAGGAGGTAACACAGAGGGTCGATGAGACTAATGCAGTTGACATGGTGCACATGAACTTACATGATAAGGTACTTTATAACAGAAACTTAAAGTCCTTGGAATAAAAGGGACATGGATACAAAGTTGACTTTGTGACAGGAAATAGAGAGCAGTGGTGATTGATTGTTTTTTGATATGGTGGAAAGTATACAGTAGAGTTCCCTAAGCTTGGGACTAGGACCACTGCATTTCTTGATCTCTACTAATGACCTAAACTTGGGTCTGCAGGTCACAAGTTCAATACTTGCAGATAACACAAAATGTGGATGTATTGTGAATTGTAAGGAGGAGAGTGACAATCTCTAAGAGATGATAGACAGATCGGTGGAATGGGTAGACATATGGTGAGTGGGAAAGTAGAGTTGCCCAACAAGACTACTTACTTTCCCTCCTTCCATATTTCATGACACCCCTATTCATAAACATTCTCACCCTAGTGCAGAGGGTTTTATAGTTCTGTACCATCATCAATGTATTCACCAATAATCATGGTGTCGCATGCAGACTAAACTTACTCCACATTCTGTGTTTGGCAATGACCCCCTAAAACATTAATGTAAATTCCTGTGCATCTTAGGAAAGAGAACATAATAATAGTCCAAAGATGTGCGGGTTCAGTGGATTGGCCATGCTAAATTGCCCCTTAAGTGTTCAAATCTGTGCAGGTTAGGTGGGGTTGTGGGGGATTGGGTCTAGGTAGGGAACTCTTTCTGCACTGTAGGGATTCTATGATTAGAACTTGCATTTATTTAATGCATACACCATTGATAAAAATCCCAAGATGCTTCACAGGAGTACAATCAAACAAGGTTTAACAGTGAGCCACATCAGGCGATATTAGGACATGTGGTAAACACCACTAATAACACATTGCATGTATTACGGTACTGCTACTCTATTACAGGTACAACAGTAAATCCCAACCTGTTGGCTCCTCCCAGCAGGCGGCGTATAAAAGTGTATACTCTCCTGCGCTGCTCCCATTCTGGTTCCAGCTGCAGGAGGCTCAACACCTTGTGCAATAAACCCTCGATTGTTTCAGCATTCTCGTCTCGTGGTAATTGACGGTACATCAGGACAGGTAACCAAAAACTTGGGCAAAGAGGTAAATTTTAAAGAGGATCACACAGTAGCTATTAGAGAGGGAATTCTGGGTTCTTAAGGCCCACACGGTGAAGGCCCACACAGTTGAAGGCATGACCCAAAAAATGGTGACCCAAAGACAATATGGGATGCGCAAGAGGCCAGAATTGGAGGAGTGCAGAGATCTTGGGGAATTATAAGTCTGGAAAAGATTATAGAGATGGGAAGGAGCAAAGGTCATGGGAGTTTTGAAAACAAGGATAAGAACGGTTCCAGGGATGAGGAACCTCAGTTATAAAGATAGGATGGAGAAGTTAGGATTATTTTCCTTTGAGAAAATAAGGCTGAGAGGGATTTGACAGGGCTATTCAAAATCATGGGGAGTCTGGACTGAGTAGGCAGGGAGAAACTGTTCCTACTTGTGAAAGGATTGGGAATGAGAGGGCACAGATTTAAAGTAATTCGTAAAAGAAGCAAAAGTGACACAGGGAAAAAATGTTTCCATGCAGTGAGTGGTTAGGGCCTGAATGACTCTGCCTGAGAGTGGGGCGGTGACAGGTTCAGCTGAAACATTCAAAACGGAATTAGACTGTTAACTGAAAAGAAAGAATGTGGCAGGTTACATGGAGAAAGTGGGAAAACAGAACTAGGCGGAGAGCTGGTGCAGACGTGATGCGCCAAATGGTCTCCTTCTGCACAGTAACAATTCTGTGACTCCGTGAATTTTAAAATCAAGAATTTGCCAGATTGGGTGTAGGTCAGTGAACACAGAGGTGATGGTAAATGGTGCCTGATACAAGTTAGGATACAAAGAAAATTATGAAGAGAATGGAAATTCCACTTTGAAATATTAGTAAAAAGTATCATTCTATGTTTGTGTTAAATTATTTTCTTTAACTGTTCTGACAAAGGTATTAACCTACTTTTGAAAACATTTTTATAACTAAAACCATGCAGCATGTCAACCCCTTGATATTGATTTATTTTGTATTTGCCTTTATTATTTCTATGCATGACTATTCTCATGCATTTCTGGTCAACCTTGCAGTCATCTAAAACCCTGTGGCCTGCGTCCTAACTCAGACAAAACCCAATTCACCCTACACCCTGTGCTTGCTGACCTATATTAGCTCCTGGTTGAGAAATATCTTGATTTTAAAATTCCCATCTTTGTTTTCAAATCCCTCCATAGTTTCACCCTTTCCGATCTATGTAATTTACTCCAATCTCCGAGATGTCCGTGTTCCTTCGGTCCTGACCTCTTGAGAATCCCTGATATTAATTGCTCCACTACTGGCAGCCATGTCTTATTCTCCCGAAGCCTCTCCACTTTTCTTCCTCTTTCCTTCTTTAAGATGAGCAGCATGGTGTCACAGTGGTTAGCACTGCTGCCTCACGGCACCAGGGACCCAGATTCGACTCAGACCTTGGGTGACTGTCTGTGTGGAGTTGGCACATTCTCCCCAATGGGTTTCCTATGATGGCTCCGGTTTCCGTGCAGGTTAGTTGAATTGGGCATGTTAAATTGCCCCTTAGTGTCCAAAGTTAGGTGCGGTGGAGTGGCACAGTGGCGTAGTTGTTTGCACTGCTGCCTCACGGCGCCGATGACCCGGGTTGAATCCCGGCCCCAGGTCACTGTCCATGTGGAGTTTGCACATTCTTCCCCTGTCTGCGTGGCTCTCATCCCCACAACCCAAAGATATGCAGGGTAGGTAGTTGGGCCACATTAAATTGCCCCTTAATTGGAATATTAAAAAAAAAATGGTTATGTTCAGTTGCAGGGGAGTGGGACTGTGTAGAGTGCTCTTTCAGAGGGTCAGTGCAGATTTGATGGGTCGAATGGCCTCCTTCTGCAATGTACAGATTCTTTGATTCTATGCTCTTTAATACCTGCTACTTTGTCCAAGATTTAGGGGCAGCACAGTAGCATTGTGGATAGCACAATTGCTCCAGGGTCCCAGGTTCGATTCCGGCTTGGGTCACTGTCTGTGCGGAGTCTGCACATCCTCCCCGTGTGTGCGTGGGTTTCCTTCGGGTGCTCCGGTTTCCTCCCACAGTCCAAAGATGTGCAAGTTAGGTGGATTGGACATGATAAATTGCCCTTAGTGTCCAAAATTGTCCTTCGTGTTGGGTAGGGTTACTGGGTTATGGGGATAGGGTGGAGGTGTTAACCTTGGGTAGGGTGCTCTTTCCAGGAGCCGGTGCAGACTCGATGGGCCGAATGGCCTCCTGCACTGTAAAAATTCTATGATCAAAAAAAAAAATTCTATGATCTATGATTTAGGTTTTCTGCCCTAATATCTGGCTCACTGAAAATTTTGTTTCATGACATTCCTTTGAAGCAGCTTGGGATGTTTTGCTATGTCAAACGTAGTACAAAAATACAAGTTGGATCTATTGTTGTTTGCATTTGGTGCTAAAAGCTACAAATAAAAAGGAAAATCAAGCATTGATTCTCCGCACTCACGCCGGTTCGGAGAATAGCGGGACGCGCAAATTTTCACGGCGACGCTGGTCGGACGTCCTCCCGCTATTCTCCGAACCCCGCACAAACTACACGTCGGGATTCCCGGCAAAGGCCTCGAACGCGCCCCCGACATGACCAGAATCGCTACTTACTGGCCCCCCGCGATTCTCCGGCCCGGATGGGCCGAAGTCCCGACGTCATCACGCATTGTTTTCACGCCGGCCAACACACCTGCTTTTCAAGTTCGTCAACCAGTCGTGCTGGCTGACGAGAGCTTCGATTAGCTGAGCGCACTGCTCAGCGCACTGCTGGAGTCTGGCGACAACGGGGACGGCATCCCCGAGAACGGGAGGGGGGTCCAGAGCGGGGGGGAGTGGGGGAGACTGAGGGGGGAGTGGGGGAGACTGAGGGGGGGAGTGGGGGAGACTGAGGGGGGGAGTGTGGGAGACGGCGGGGGGAGTGTGGGAGACGGCGGGGGGAGTGTGGGAGACGGAGGGGGGGGGAGTGTGGGAGACGGAGGGGGGGGGAGTGTGGGAGACGGAGGGGGGAGTGTGGGAGATGGAGGGGGGAGTGGGGGAGACTGAGGGGGAGTGTGGGAGATGGAGGGGGAGTGGGGGAGATGGAGGGGGGAGTGGGGGAGACTGAGGGGGGGAGTGGGGAGTGAGGGAGACTGAGGGGGGCGTGTGGGAGACGGAGGGGGGAATGTGGGAGACGGAGGGGGGAAGTGTGGGAGACAGAGGGGGGAGTGGGGGAGATGGAGGGGGGGAGTGGGTGTGGGGGGGTAGGGAGAGAGTGAGCGAGGGACCTGTCCAACCCCGGTTACAAAATGTCTGCCACCATGCCATGGCGTGCCGGTGGTTGCCCTGTGGCTTACGGACACAGGCCACTGACGCACCGGTGAAGAGGACGTAGTTAACTGCCCGTTGGATGCAGAAAGTAATCAGGGGTTAGGCTGCCCGCGTGTCAGCTGCGCGACCAGGCCACCGGGACACACAGGTATCCCGTAGCAGGCGGCTGCCGAGGTGTCGACTAACCTCCGTCTAACATGTCCCGTTTCTCTGCCCCCCACCACCCTTCTGTAGGTTAGCACAATGCCTGTGAACAGAACGACTATGTTCTGCGCAGTGGTTGGGGCCGCTGCACTGCATTTGGCGATGCAGCAGCATCCACACCCACAACCCGCAGTGGATGCAGGGCCAGCTGCAGCAGCAGAGGGAAGGGCCGAGGAGTTGCCAGTCGTCGAGCAGCATGGGGGGGAGGAGGAGGAGGAGGGGGAGGAGGAGAGAGTGAGGGTGCAGCCACGGCGCCAGAGGCGACGACCAAGGCCGAGGGTGTACCATGCCCGAATCTCTTTCCTAACAATGACGGACATCACCTGCAGGAGGAGACTCCGGCTGCGTAGGCGGACGGTGATACATATCTGTCACCTCGTGGCGCACCTCGCCCCACGTGGAACGGGGGGAGGACACGTGATCCCGGTTGCCATCAAGGTGATGGTCGCTCTTAACTTCTATGCGACCGGCTCCTTCCAGTCTCCGAGCGGGGACCTCTCCGGGATCTCCCAGGCATCGGTGCACAGGTGTATCCGGGATGTGACCGACGCCCTCTATGCCATCGGCGATCGCTACATCACCTTTCCCGAGGACCGAGCAACTCAAGACTCACGAGCTCGTGGATTTGCCAGTGTTACCGGGATACCGATGGTGCAGGGGGCAATCGATTGTGTTCACGTTCCCATGCGCCCGCCTGCAGGGGACAGGGATGTGTTCACAAACTGGAGGGGGACATACTCCATGAATATCCAGGTGGTATGCGACCCCCACATGAGGATCATGAACGTCTGTGCAAGGTTCACAGGGAGTGTGCATGACTCCTACATACTGGCGCAGTCGTACATCCCTGCGATGTTTGAGGGGCGTCGCCCCCGGCTGAGGGGCTGGTTGCTAGGCGACAGGGGTTATCCGCTGAGGTCTTGGCTGATGACGCCTATACGGAGGCCTCAGACCAATGCGGAAACACGATACAACGAGGCCCATGCAGCAACCAGGGGTGTGGTGGAGCGCTGCCTTGGCCTCCTGAAGATGAGATTCAGGTGCCTGGACCGCTCCGGAGGGGCCCTGCAGTACCAGCCCGACAGGGTCGCTCGCATTGTTGTGGTCTGCTGTGCGCTGCACATCGCGATGCAGAGGGGAGATGACCTGCTGCATGAGGCGGAGGGAGAAGCCAGTGGCAGTGGTGCCAGCACAGAGGAGCAGGAGGAGGACCAGGAGAGGAGGAGGAGGAGAGGGAGGAGGAGGAGGAGGCTGGCGGAGTGGTGGGAGCAGCATACAGACATGACCCAGGTGCTGGTGATGTCCAGGAGGCGGCACGATGGACCCAGCGAGGACGGCACGGTTCACGCGTCGTATGCGACGTCCCCGCTGAACACCAAACCACCACCTGCATCGCTAGTCGTGCAGAGGGTCAACACACAACTGCCACCACCACAGCCCCCCCCCCCCCCCCCCCCCCCCAATCCCCTCTCAGTGTACACTGCACCACTTCGACATCACCCTTACCACTGGGTCCAGATGGTATGGCACAACATTGATGGCTGTGTCAGCGGGTGTGATCAGTGCCATGTGGAATGATGACAGCCCGCTCTGCGAAGAGCTGTGAGCTCAGAATCGTTAGAGAGAGTCTGACCCATGGCAATAGCTGAACCATCCACCTTGGTGGCCGCTGAGTTTGTCATGGACACTCCATCACGTGCCCGCGTGGGCTAGCTGTGGGAGGGGGTTGGGGGTAAGGGACTGCACACCCGGCACCGAAGTTTCACCGCTCATCAACCTCAGCGACACTCGGTCACCATCACGATTCCTGTGGCTGTGGAACAATCACACGATATTACAAGTAAGGTGGAACAGTGCGTTTAATGTGAACAAACATTTACAGGTGCCCTAGCCCCCACAACTAAACTATGCCCTTCACCCGTGCCAACTTACTCAGTGTCTCTCTTTGTTGCCTTACGGGCCCTACCACTACGTCTAAGTGATTCCCCAGATGATACAGCAGGAGTGGAGGAGGATTGCTGCGAATCGCCCCTTCGACTAGTTTCTCCTTCGGCAAGCGTTTCCTGGGGCGACCCGGCCTTGATGGGCCAGGCTGCTCTACGGGCGTCTCGGGTGACGTTGTGCCACCCTGCTCTGCCTGCTGCCCACCCGATGCACCAGGGATGGGACGGGGGGAGGCTGAGAATTCCGGGACGTCCCATGATGGAGTTGATGGGACGGGCCCCGAAACCACCTCCTCCCTCGGGGAGCCCGGTGGCCCCCGGGCCTCACTTTGGGACAGAGGTGCGAGCGGGGAGGTGCCCCGTCGCGCCACTGACACCTGGCACTGCCAGTCCTGGAGGCCTGTAACGGTATCCACCAGGATCCGAAGGTTTGCAGAGACGGAGTCCAGGGAGTTAGACATTCCCGCCAGGGACTGTGCGATCTCAACCTGTGAGTGCATGACACCATCCAGCACATGTGTCAGGCGGTTGATGCTCTCCGCGACTGACTGCTGGGACTGTGCCATCGACTTCTGGGACTATGCCATCGACTGCTGTGACTGTGCCATGGCATGCTGAGACTGGGCCATGACCTGCTGAGACTCGGCCAAGGCCCGCAGCGTGCCGGCAATGTCGTTTTGGCTCTGGCGCATTGCTGCCTGTGAGAGGGCAACCCTGTCCAGGGCCGAGGATGATGCGTGCACATTAAGCCCAACACCTTGCATAACCTGACCCATTGCCTCCACCGCGGATGCCACCCGTGTGGTATCGGCCTGGGTTGCTGCCATGAGCGGCACCACTCCCTGCTCGTGGTCGCGGTTCGACTCCTGTAACAGCGTCTGCAGAGTCTGGAAGACAGCCCTCATCCCGTCATTGTTACCCTGGGTTTCTTGATGCATCGGCTGTGCGGGTGGGTTGAGAAAGTCCAGGAACTCTGAAAACGTCTGGGAGCCAGCTGCATGCTGGGCCTGGTCTGGCCTCCGCCAGTCTGGGCCCTCGGCTGCTCTGACCTCCACCTGCTGTACCTGCTCAGCTGTGATGTGCGACCCAGACTGTGACCCAGGAGCCTCATCACTAAATAGGCCAGCCGGGGTGAGTGTCTCTGGGATGGTGGACGGTGTGGGAGATAGCTGTGCTACAAGCTCGAGGTCATCTTGGGTGGACGCCTCCTCAATGTCATCGACCCGCTGAGAGGCCGCAGGGCGTTCGTGGACCATTTCTCTATCTTGCAGTGTCGCCGCCCTCTGGGCGTCCTGCTCCATAGATTCTGTTGGGGAGGATGGGACTCCCCGCTGATCAGGCACCCTCTGTCGTGCGGCCCCGGGTGAGGTGGGGGCAGATGCCTGTGTCCGTCTGGAGCCAGACGACCCTGGTCGTTCGGCATCACGTCCTAGGGAAGAGAATGAAACAGGTTATTTAGATTCGCTCGGCCGGGCGCTGGACGGTCCCAGTGGGCAGGGTGTGAAGGGACAGAGGATGGGGGAGGTGTCCCAGTGGGCAGGGTGTGTGAAGGGACAGAGGATGGGGGAGGTGTCCCAGTGGGCAGGGTGTGTGAAGGGACAGAGGATGGGGGAGGTGTGCCAGTGGGCAGGGTGTGTGAAGGGACAGAGGATGGGGGAGGTGTCCCAGTGGGCAGGGTGTGTGAAGGGACAGAGGATGGGGGAGGTATCCCAGTGGGTAGGGTGTGTGAAGGGACAGAGGATGGGGGAGGTATCCCAGTGGGCAGGGTGTGTGAAGGGACAGAGGATGGGGGATGTGTCCCAGTGGGCAGGGTGTGTGAAGGGATAGAGGATGGGGGAGGTGTTCCAGTGGGCAGGGTGTGTGAAGGGACAGAGGATGGGGGAGGGTGGGTGTTTGTCATGCAGGGTTGTCTCACTTGTTGCAGCTCCGCCAACCTCGCATTGCGCGATCTCCCGAGTGTCAGATCCGCCAACAAGGTCCAGTGCCCTCTGCTCAAAAGTGGTGAGGGGCCGCAGGATGGGCGAACCCCCTCCGTCTTGTGCCTCTCACGGGTGTTGTGAGCGGTCTTGTCCTGTTGGGGGAGGGGGCATAGGTAGATCATTACAATACGGCAGGTATCAGCAGTCCGTTCAGATACTGGCACAGTTTGGGGGTCAAGTTGTAATAAGACCATTGCATCTCTCCACGGGGGCCAGAGCGCTGGGTCTGTGACAACATTGTGAACCACCCTTAACTCACTCTGCCCCAATCCTCCTCCACCCCCCGTGCCGGGGGGGAGGTGGGTGATTAAGTAAAGGGGGGGGAGGGATGGTTGTGACCTGGGGGCACCCTCTTGGCACTTGCCCTGGTGAGGTCGTGCATCTTCTTCCGACATTGGTCAGCTGAGCGAGGGGTCTGCCCCACAGCACTGACGGCAGTAGCAACCTCACGCCAGGCTTGGCACACCTCGCTGGCAGGGTGGCGATGCCCTCTACGCGGGCAGATGATGCCCCTCCTCTGCTCGATGAATTCGAGCAGCATCTCAACATCAGCCTCTACGAATCGCGGGGCTGCTCTCCTCAGCTCCTACATCCTGGCATAGTTTCTGTGCTCGCCCGCGCCTTTTTACGGCGTCGGGCGGCGTCACGTGGGCGTGTTCGTAGCGTCGCCGCGTTACTGCGTCATCCCGCACGTGATTGACGCGGCTCCATTCCTAGCCCATTTCCCGGACGTGAATACCTCGGGAAATGGGCCGTGTCGGGCCGTCGCAAAACTCGGCCGTTTTCACGGCCAACTTCGCGATTTCCCGCGGGTGCGGAGAATCGCGCCCCTTATTTTTTGGGCAGCCAGAGCCTTTGTTCTATGCAGCCTGTCCATTTAAGTGCACAAGCCCTTTAAATTTCTTTGCACGGCCACACATGGACAGTACTTAGAGGGGCTAACTTGCGCTTGGCCTGTGTGGGAACGTTTGGGTGGTCGTGCAGCTTAGAGGAAACGTTGTTGGTCACATATGGAATTAATATTTTTAAAAAAAGTATTCGCCCTATTTAAAATTTAGCTGAAGTACCAAGTGCTCCCAAAATAATACAGCTGTAGTATGGGCAGGGCAGGAGTGCATAGTTAGAGGGAGACATTGTTGGACAAAAATGTAAATGGGTTACTTTGCCAGCAGGATGATGAAGGTGCGACTACATAGAGCCACCTACAAAATATAATAAAGCTATTGCAGTTGAATCAAGAATTTTAGACATTGAGTAATGGGATTATGGCAAGGCACTAACAGATCAAAAAGTTGCATTAAAGTTATAAAGTGATTGGGCCTTGCTTATCTTGCCACCACCAATATTGCGTACCTTGATATGCACACTCTCACTTTTGCTATATTTTCGCATGAAGCACACGTATCCGACTATCAGAAACAATTTTATTAAATTCTTGGTCAACCTTTTTTCAACCACCGGAGTTAAGTCAGACACTGCTGTCCACCAAGTTTCTATCGTTAAATGACATGATTTGAACTGGAATATTATTACACCATGTGAAGAAAAGCAAAACCAGTATGAGCATTTATGCAATCTGAATTGCAGTGACATTAGGTTTCATTTTGCAGTATATTTTCCCAGGAATAACAATTGAAATCACAATAATATGGCAAAAGTGTTTAGGCAGCAGGTATAGAAAGACCAGTTGCTTTAATTCCCGAACAATCTGTGCATGAACATTCTTTGATGTATTAAAACACTGAATAGAACTAGTTTGCTGAGCAGTTGATATGAAAATAATGGGCCAAATTTTGTACTCAGTGACTAAGGAACTAAGGAACCGAGCCAGTTGGCTCAGTTGCCCACAGACGTTCTATGGGGTTTGGAAATGGAAATTGGTGTGATTACAATGCCATTTGATGCAGTGCCTTCTACAAGGGATTTTGGACATGTATGAACAGGGCAAACAACTGTGCATTCCCTTACCCTATCAGACTGAAGAATCATAAATGAGCCACACAGAGTCAGACCAGGAAGTGACATTAAACACTTTTAAATTTGAGATTAAGTGCTACTCAAAAAATGAAATAATTAGAGGGAATACATTTAGGATTAAGAAAGAGATAAATGAGACAGAAAGAAAATGTGTAAAAAAAAAAAATCTCCAACAGTAATTAAAGTCTAAAGGAATAAATTAGGGAAGCCCTAACTTTCAGTGTCCTTCGTGTACATTTACTACAGGAGTACAGCAATTTCACACCATTCTATGTCTTTCAATGCTGAGTCTCTTCGCAAGATATTATTATGGTGCAACGTCTGGGTGAATAAGGTAACTCTGACAGCAACTTCCTGATTTCTGCATTTAACTGTGTAGCAACCTCCTACAACTGCATATGTTATGGTTTATGCGGTTAAATTCATAAATCAGGAAGATTCTCTGATATTTTTCTTCTGGCTTCCCTGGCTTGGCCAATATTTGTTGCCCATCCCTAATTGCCCCTGAGAAGGTGGTGGCGAGCCACCATATTGAACTGCTGCAGACCTTTTGGTGTAGGTGCATCCATAATTCCATTAGGAGGAGAATTCTAGGATTTTGACCCAAATACAGTGAAGGAATGGTGATTATAGTCCCAAGTCAAGTTGGTGTGTGGCTTGGAGGGGAACTTGTTAGTCCCATGCATCTGCTGTCCCTGTACTAGATGGTACAGGTTGTGGGTTTGAAATGTGCCATCGAAGAGGGCTGGTAGGTTGCTGCCGTGTATCTAGTAGCTGGTACACACTGCTGCCACTCTGCATCAGTGGTGGAGGGAGTGAATGTTGAAGGTGGTGGAAGCAGTGTCAGTGAAGCAAAGCAGGCCGCATTGTCCAGGATGGTGTTGATTTTCTTTAGTGTTGTTGGAGCTACACTCATCCAAACAAGTGGAGAGCATCCGATCACACTCTTGACCTGCTGCAGAACTCCCAGTTCTGACCTGCAACCTTTAGCCAGAGTATTTATATGGCTGGTGTAGTTCAGTTTCTGATCAATGTAACCAGCAGGATGTTATTAGTGGGGGATTCAGTAATGGTAATGCTATTGATTGTCAAGGGGAGATGCTTAGATTCTCTCTTGATGGAGATGGTTATTGCCTGACTTTTGTGTGGCAGGGATGTCATTTGCCACTTAAAAGCTGAAATCTGAATGTTGTCCAGGTCTTGCTGCATTTGCTCTTTAGTAATGGTGAGTGCACCACACTTCAGAGGTATTTTCCAGCAATGTCTGGCTCGATGTTCAAATATAGGTGATGTTAGTAATTCATCTTATTTTTGAAAAAACAAATAACGTCAAAAAATTACTGTTTGTCGACGTGGCCCATTTCAAATGACCAGGAAAACAAAGGCCCGATTCTCTGTCCACGCCCGCCTGCAACCGGAAAATCCCGCTTGAGGTCAATGGACCTTAAATTGTCCGCATCCCATCTGTGACGATCTCGCGGCTGATGATGCAGAAGAATGCAGCCCAAAGTCTTTACAATATAATTTTCAATTATTCTAGACAATAGCATTCATTATTAAATTATGTAAAGCACAAGAATATGTGACAACAACCTAGGCTAGGACACGGTCAATTCCAGCCCTACTTGACCTGGAGTTGTAACACAATTGAATTGACCAATAATCCTCAGAACAATACCTGGGGTGGGATTCTCCCCTACCCGGCATGACGGGGGGGGTCTCGGCATAGGGAATTCTCCGCACCTTTGGGGGCTAGCCCCACGCTGGAGCGGTTGGCACCTGAAGACTGGCGCCCCCGGTAGTGGGGCTGGCCGAAAGGCTTTCGCCGGTCAGCGCATGCGCGACGTCACCACCGGCGCATGCGCGATGTGGGTTTCTCTTCCGCGTCCGCCATGGCCAGGCCGTGGAAGAGAAAGAGTGCACCCAGGGCACTGGCCCGGAGTCTGAGTGGGGGGCCCCGATCGCGGGCCTGGCCACCGTGAGGGCACCCCCGGGGTCCGATTGCCCCCCGCCCCCCCCCCAGGACCTCGGGGGCCCGCTCGCGCCGTCGATCCTGCCGCCACCAGAGGTGGTTCAAACCTAGGCGGTGGGCGAGGCCTCCCAGCGGCGGGACTTTGGCTAATCGCGGGCCGGAGAATCGCCGCAGGGGCCTCGCCGATCGGAGTGGCGTGATTCCCGCCGCCGCCACCTCCCGGGTGGCGGAGAATCTCTGCCACGGCGGGGGCCGGATTTTTGGCGGCCCCAGGCGATTCTCCGACCCTCCCAGTTTTTGACCCTTGGCTGTCCAATAACTACAGTCAGCAGGTTTGTAAATTTAAACATAAGTACTTTTTATTAATATGAAGAACTATAATGAAATATGGTACAAATAGAAGTGGTTAACTGTTATCTAATTCCTAATCCCACTTTAACTTACCCCTCAGCCGTCTATACACACGTGACAAACAAACAGAGGGGAAGAGATGGGTGAATATTGATGAGTAAAAGGAAAAAAAGTATTTGTTTCAGATGGTTATCTTTAGCACACTATCCTTAAACCAGGCTTTCAAGTTGCGATTTCTGCTTTCCAGCCTGTAATGGTTTTCATGGAGATTTCTTCAGGTCCCTGCAGTTTCAGAAATACAGCAGCTCACAGCATTCCTGGAGAAAACACGAGGGAGGAAAGAGAGCAGGGTCTTTTCTTTGTGCGTCCAGGCCTCAACTCTGCTTTCCTTAGGTCTCTGGAAATCATCCTACCCAGGCAGGATCCAATCACCACCTGTTACCAGGCAGAATACAGCCTTTTGGCCAGTTCATTGGTCGTCAGCCGACCAATCAAACCGAGCTACAAAGTCTGGGTTCTGTTGTCCAAAGCTAGCAGCACCATATACAATGTTGCAACCTCTTGAATTCCTCATGCTCTCTGCTGCTTGCTTAAAGATACATGTCCATTAAGCATCCATGGATCAAAAATGATAACGGCAAAATTAAAGAATGGGGAAATAAGGGAATCAGCAGGAAGGACCTTTAAAAATAGCATTATGAATTATTTGAAGAATGCAGATTAGGTATTCAGGCATATGAATCCAACCACATAATTTTTTGTTTATTAATATAATTCCTGCTGTTTGGTGCTCCACATGGAAGTCCAAGGTTGTAAAATTACCCTTCACATAAAAATAAATGGTTAAAATCACTGCTGTGTGATATGCTGACACCATTACGATGATAGTGAATAGGACTTAATTTGTTACTGCAAATTCTGCAAACTAATTTCAACCCAATGCATCTGCCAGATGTCTTAAATTAATTTAAGCTATCCAGGTTAAGAATTATCCAAAGGTTGAATTCAAATAGTACAAGTGAATTTACACAGCAGTTTCATTTGACAAAAATGAACTTGTCCCAGGGAATCGGCGATTCTCCGGCCCGCGATGGGCCGAAGTCCCGCCGCTGACAGGCCAATCCCGCCGACGTGGTTTAAACCACCTCTGTGCCGGTGGGATTGGAGGCGCGAGCGGGCCTCCAGGGTCCTGGGGGGGGCGCGGGGTGATCGGACCCCGGGGGGAGCCCCCACGGTGGCCTGGCCTGCGATCGGGGCCCACCGATCGGCGGGCTGGCCAGTGCCGTGGGGACACTCTTTTTCTTCTGCCGCCGCCACGGCCTCCACCATGGCGGAGGCGGAAGAGACCCCCTCCACTGCGCATGCGCCGGTGGTGACGTCAGCGGCCGCTGACGCCCCGGTGCATGCGCGGACCCACGCCGACTGGCAACCAAAGGCTGTTGCCGCCGGTTTTGGCGCCAGTCAGCGTAGCAGGAGCCACTCCGGCGCGGGCCTAGCCCCTAAAGGTGCAGAGAATTCCGCACCTTTGGGGAGGCCTGACGCCGGAGTGGTTGGCGCCACTCCGCTACGCCGGAACCCCCGCCCCGCCGGGTAGGGGAGAATTTTGCCCAGGATTTTATAAAAGACCAACCAACAGGTGTATTAAGTGACTGATTACATTCAAAATTCTTTGATGAAATAACAGAGAGGGTTGATGAAAATATTCCAATTAATATTGGATATATGGGGCATGATCTAATGGAAAAGTCATTTGCTGGGAGTTCCACTCCAGTTCTGTCGGCAAGTTCCCCACCGCTATCTACTCACACTTAGTCACTTTTTTGGACCCTGGAGAGTTTCTGCCCGGTGAAGCCCACAGTTAAGAATTATTTTCATCACTGGGAAGCTAAACTCACTGGCCAGACCGTCTCCTTAGTGATTGGGGCACTATTTTGAAATAGTGTCCCAAGCTCTGAGTGAGTTTGTGAGTCCCCCACACCCTCCACCATGGGCGATGTCACCCCCCCCCCCCCCTCCACACACATGGGTATTACACCGCACAACCAAAGTGGTGACACCCCTCTGGGGCATATTTTAAATTGTCGTCCCAATCTTCTCCTGCACTGAGGATTTCCGTCGAAAAGAGCCCCTCAGTGTAGGAAATGGGACTGAGTGCGGCCTCGCGGTGCGGGGTTGGGGCGGGGGGGGGGGGGGGGGGGGGGGGGGTAGTGGCGCAGGGGAGAAGAGTTCCTCGCTGAGGTCCCGAATCTACCTGAATGGGAACAGAGTCCCGTTTGATGGGATGAGGTTTCTCGGCGCTCCAAGCGCCAGGAAACACCTGGCTAAACACAAACTTTTCATTTTAAATTCTTATTTGCACATATATAGTTGAAACTGTTCACATTTGAAGTTTTAAGACTTTTACTGGAATGAACAAACTAAAGGCAACATCGACTTCCCAATATTTCAGTCGACAACTTACATTCTAAGCTACAGAAAAGATCGGCCATTTAAAACAACTGAAAATCTCCCCGAATAGCAATACTTTACTCTATCCCACAAACATTCACGTAATTCTCCAGGAACAAGTCCAAAGTGATTCTTAGCTCCTTTTCCCTTTTCCAGCTGGATAACTTGAATCCGCCAAACTGACTTTCATGGTGTTGGTTACCCTGGAGATATCTTCATGGAGACAAAGCAAAGTGAATCTTCCAGCCTCATTTAAACCCTCACAAGTTTGGTCTCTTCAATCCGGGTGTGAGCTCCCACACGTATATTTTATGGTGAACAATGGAGGTTTGCTGTCCCTACCTCTCAGCTCTCTTAAATTCTTGCAGATTGACCTTGTCTGTGAGGTTTAGTGATATTTAGGAAAATATACAACCTTATCCTACTATTGCTTCCTATGGACTCTTCCTGTCTCAAAGCCCATCTCCATGGTAACATAAACCACATGGCTCTTGTGTTCAGGGAAAATGCTCATTAGCTCTCCCCCAGACTTTTCAAACTCCATAAAACAGTTTAAAATATAACTACTTATAAAACCTATCACCTGACCATTAGTGATCCCTGGGATTTGAACCCAAGGACGCAATTCTCCCAAAAAGTGTAGCCTCTGTCGGGAAATGAGGTATGATTTCCCCTGGGTTGTTCGCCGTGATCCTTTTTTTGGAGCCAGTGGAGATTCACACTATAAAAATGTGACTTGTGGGACCCAAAATCATGGCAAGGTCAGATCGTCAGAGATTGGGGCACCACAATTTCAGAATAACCCTTGAGGCCCCCAAACTCTTGCTGGCAAAGACCCCTCCCTCCCTTCTCTCCGGTAAAGACCACCCTCCCATCGCTGTGAATGGGGTGTGAAATTTAATGTAAACAACCAAGTACAAGGGGATAAAAGCAGGCATAATGCAATGTTGAAACTACAGAGCTTATTGAAACTTCTTTTCTTTTAATTTAGGGTATTCATTATTGTTTTCCAATTAAGGGACAATTTTGAATGGCCAATTCACCTACCGTGCACATCTTTGGGTTGTGGGGGTGAGCCCACGCAGACACGAGGAGAATGTGCAAAGTTCATACGGATAGTGACCCGGGACGGGGATCGAACCCGGGTCCTCAGTGCCATGAGGTAGCAGTGCTAACCACAGTGCTACTGTGCCACCCCACCTATTGAAACTTCAGGGGGTGTGAAATACATCTCCAAGAAACAAGCTACATAATCGCTCTGTCCTGTGAGAGGATTTTCGGACAGGCAGGCTGCAGCTATGTGTGCGCTGTTATGGGGGTTAAACATGAAAGAATGCAGGCTCTAAGGCTGTACAGTCTCAAAGGGACCCCCATCCCAGGGGAGACTCCTGGCCTGGTTCCCTCCAGCCCAGTCTGAGCCCCTCCCAATCGCCAGCTCCCCTGAAAGAATCACTGCCCCCATGGCACCTAGCCAGCGGCTGCTGTGCGTTTGTGCTCCCCGGAGTACGTGGAGATGGGCACTGACCTCCTTGCTCCCTCCTCAGGGTCCATGGCGTCAGGCCCCCGCTTTTAGGGACCAGTAGTGATTTGTGCCCAGGTGACTTCCTGCTGGGGGGGGGGGGGGGATACTGGGAGGCTGCTGCATTTGTGTTTAATCTCACTAATGACATTAAAATGAATGCAAATGACCTACCATCAGTTTCTTGCCCTTTCTGGGTGAGATTCTGATTACATCAGCTGAAGTAGGCCAGCAGAAATGGAAACTACTTTGTACCCAGCGCAAATCCCATTTCGGGTATCTCTTGGAATTCTCCTGACACAAATGGATTTATGACAGGCACGACATGGCTGGGGAATCACTCTCTAAAGTCATTTCTACAGCTGCCTCAGGGCATTGTTTACACATGTGCACACTTCACACCTTCTTCCCAATAAAATAACCCCAGTCCCCTCTTCTACATCTAACAGCTAAGCCTCACAAGCTTGTTGCAGGTCGCATGGACCCCTTTATTCCTCCACCTCTTTCCAAATTAAAGACACAGCCCCAACAATAACAATTTTATAAAATCTTAGGCGAAATTCTCCAATCGGGAGATTAAGTGCTGACGCCGGAGTGAAAACCGGAGTGTTTCACTCCGGCGTCGGAGGCCACTCCCTGCCCTCTATTCTCCCACCCCCAGGGGGCTAGGAGCGGCGCCACGCCAATTACGCGCACCGGGTCTTGGCGCCGCGTGAAAGCGCCGCCGCGTAAATTACGCGGCCGGCGTCGCGTAAATGACGTCACCTGCGCATGCGCGGTTGCCGTCCTCCCCGCGGGCGCCCCGCAAACATGGAGGATTGATCTTGTGGGGCGGCGGAGGAAAAGAGTGCGTCCTTTAGACACGCCGGCCCGCCGATCGGTGGGTACTGATCGCGGGCCAGACCCCTACTGAGTGCCCCCCGGTGCTCGATCCTTCCTCCCCCCCACAGGCCGCACATGCTGTTCACGCCAGCAGCGACCAGGTGTGGTTGGTGCCAGCGTGAACCCGTCGGATTGGGTAGGCCGCTCGGCCCATCCAGGCCGGAGAATCGCCGCTCGCCCGTTACGCAATTCTCCGACCCCCACACCAGGTGTGAGAATCGCGGGAGTGCCGGGTGATTCCCGCCACGCCGCCCTGGCACCCCTCCAAAGTGGTGTGCCGCGTTTCACGACAGGCCGCTCGAAGAATCGCTGCTCGCTGTTTGTAATGGTCGAGCGCCGATTCTCCGGCCCGGATGGGCCGAGCGGCCTGCCCAATCCGACGGGTTCACGCCGGCACCAACCACACCTGGTCGCTGCCTGTGTGAACAGCGCGCGAACGCTGCGTGTGCGGCCTGTGGGGGGTAGGGAAGATCGAGCACCAGGGGGTCGCTCAATGAGGGTCTGGCCCGTGATCGGTGGGCACCGATCGGCGGGCCGGCGTCTCTAAAGGCCGCTCTCTTTTCCTCTGCCGCCCCGCAAGATCAATCCTCCATGTCTTGCTGGGTGCCCGCGGGGAGGACGGCAACCGCGCATGCGCGGGTTGGCGCCGGCCAACGTGTGCATGCGCGGGTGACGTCATTTACGTGACGCCGGCTGCGTAATTTACGCGCCGCCGCTTCCACACGGCGCCAAGGCCCGGCGCAGCGCGCAATTGAGGTGCACCGCTCCTAGCACCCTGGGGGTGGGAGAATAGGGGGCAAGGAGCGGCCTCCAACTTGGAGTGAAAAACTCCGGTTTTCACTCCGGCGTCGGCACTTAGGGCGGAACGCTCCACTCCCGCGATAAATCGGGAAGGCCGTCGTGAACTCGGCCGAGTTTCACGTTGGCCTCGGAGGCCGCTCCTCTCACCTTATTCACCCCCACCCAGGGGGCTAGGAGCGGCGCTCCGTAACTCTCAGCCGCCGGGCCTTGACGCTTGTGTCAATGTGGCGCGCCGAGAATGATGCGACGGCGGCGCCTAACTGACGTCAGCCGCGCATGCACAGGTTGGGCGGCTCCAACCAGCGCATGCGCGGCTGACATCACGACGGCTGACGGCTCAAACCCGCGCATGCGTGGTTGCCATCTTCCCCTCCGCTGCCCCGCAAGACGTGGCGGCTTGATCTTGCTGGGCAGCGGAGGGGAATGAGTACGTCGCTTTGAGACGCCGGCCCGACGATCGGTGGGCACCGATCGCGGGCCAGTCCCCTCCCGAGCACGGCCGTGGTGCTCACTCCCCTCTCCGCCCCCAGAAGCCTCAAACCAGCATTTGACGCCCATGTTCACGATGGCAGCAACCAGGTGCGGTTGCCGCCGTCGTGAACTGGTCGGGAACGTCTGGGCGCTTGGCCTATTCGGGCCGGAGAATCGCCGCTCGCCGTGAATAACGGCGAGTGGCGATTCTTCCGAGCGGGGGGTGGGAGAATCGCGGGCCGCACCAGGGGTGTGTGTCGTGAGTCACCCGGCCCTCCATGAAAGGATCTCCAAAGTCAACCCAAGGTCTACCAGGTCTCATTCCCATGGGTGCAAAGGGGCAGCAGAGGACAAGTTTCGATGTTCCTGACATTGGTCACATTGTTCAACTATATGCATTATATTGATGTCAATGCCGGGCCACCATACAAAGTCTCTTGCAAACATTTTAATTTTAGATATACCCAGGTGGACGTTATGTAATTCCTCCAATAATAATCGTCTTCCGGGATTGGGACCAACCACAACCCCCAAAGCAGCACCTCATCTTCACAGCTCACCTTTACTGGTCAAATAAGATTTCATAGCCTCTTAAAGTTTGACCATAGAAACTCCTGCTTAATACCATATTCTTGATTTTCGACAAATCAGGATCTGAGTTCTAATTTATTTTGCAGATACAGGCAGCATTTCTAAGAAAGTTAAAGTGATTACAATCTCTTCAGGTCTGGTGGGGGCGTTGAACTTACGGCTAATGGAAAGTGGCTTAAAGTATTGTCGTTAGTTATCTGGGTCCCCGGTTGATGCTCCAATGTGTACTCGTATGCCGAGAGCTTTAACGGCAGACGCTCTAACCAGGCAGTGTCAATGGGAGGGATTGCCATATCTTCTTTGAATAACCGTTGAATATGGTCCGGCACAATTGTGAAATGCCTTCCATATATGTATTGGTGCAATTTCATTTATGTTGAACACAACCACTAACCCTTCTTTGATTTGGGAGTATCCCGTCTCAGCCTTGGAGAGGGTTCTCGACACGTAAGCAATCGACCTCTCTGTTCCATCATTCAATCTATGAGAAAGTACAATCCAATTCCATATGGAGACGTCACTGGTAAGGTCAAGCTCCTTTTTTTGGGTTGAAATGGACCAGTAAACTAGTGGGCAGTATTTGTTGTTTTACATAATTGAAAGCCTCATTTGACGTGCCCTCAAAACCACTTTTGGTGTTTCTTCGCCATGGTATCCAAGGTGCTGACAAGGTGTCCAAATCCGGATGAATTGACCGCAATAGTTTGTCCTCCCCGAGAAGGACTTCAGCTCGATAGTATTTTTGGGGGCAGGTGCTTTCCTTGTGGCTCTTTCTTCCAAGTTTGCAGCCCTTTTGCATTTACTTTGTAACTCAATTAGGTCACCTCTCTGGGTTTCTCTCTCCTTAAACACACACTAGCGTTCATGAACTTCTTTAATACATCATCCAAGTTGGTTATGTGCTCCTCTCCTGTGGAACCGGTAATATGTACATCATCTAAATAAACTGCAACTCTGGGCGATTCCTGTAGTAAATCTTCCATTGTGTGTTGAAAACTCCCACACATCGACAATATCCGGTAAACCGGTATGGTCATACCTGTTGATACCACACACTCTTGGGATAATTCATCTAATTCCAGTTGCAAGTAAATGTGACTCACATCTAATTGATTAAATGTGAAGCCACCAATGAGTTTAGCTTTAGATCCTTGATCTTGGGTATGGGATATCTGTCTAAGTGGCTGCTCGATTGACAATCAGTTTGGAATCCCCTCAAATGCAGACTGTCTTGTTCGGTTTGACAACAGGGACGATAGGAGGAACTTCTAATCTTCACCCAAAGGGTTGTGAATCTATGGAATTCCTTGCCCAGTGAAGCAGTTGAGGCTCCTTCATTAAATGTTTTTAAGGTAAAGATAGATAGTTTTTTGAAGAATAAAGGGATGAAGGGTTATGGTGTTCAGGCCGGAAAGTGAAGCTGAGTCCACAAAAGATCAGGCATGATCTCATTGAATGGCGGAGCAGGCTCGAGGGGCCAGATGGCCTACTCCTGCTCCTAGTTCTTATGTTCTTATGTGGCCACAGTGTGAACTGCATTAGTCTCCTGATGCCTAGGACTTCAAAGGTGCTTAGGTTCTGCATCCATCTTTTCCAACATGGAATAAGGGACGGGCCTCACCCTGTAAAATCTCGGTGTGGCTTCAGGATCTCAGTATATCTTAGCTTGGAGCCCCTTTATCTTTCTCAGGTCTTCTTGGAAGACCTCGGGATATTCCAGATGACTTCATATAGACTCCCCCCTCGCCCAGTTTGAATATTTCTACCTAGTTGAATTTTATATTTTGGAGCCAGTCATGCTCCGTTCAACTTGGTCCTTGTACCAATAAGCAGGAGCGGGTTGACAGCTGTCTGTAAGTTATCAGGATCATCGCGGTCCCCTTGATTTTAAGTGCCTCTCCCGGATAAGTGGCTAGCCTGGCCATGGTGTTCTCCAGCCTCAATGTTTGGCCCAGTCCCGTAAATAATGGCAAGTTTGTTGCCCAATGATGGTGGCCGAAGATCCACTGTCCACTTTCATAATTGAGATGCAGATCAATAGTGATCTAATGGAGCTGCAGTTGAACTTGGGGACCAAATGGTCTACTACTGTTCTTATATTCCTAAAATAGCAATCAGGAATGAGTAACATGGGGGACTTTTCTCAATCTCAGTCCAGGGACATTGAAGCCAATTGTAATATCTTGTGATCAGCTAATACAGCTAAGGCCGCTCCCCCCCCTCGCCCCATTGTTCGCACCCTCCACTACCGGGGAACCCGCAGTAGGGGGGGGTCACCATTGTTGGGTCTGGAAGATCCCACCGGTGGGAATGGCCAGAAAATCCCAGCCATGCATGACTTAAACTCTTAATCAGCTCGGTTTCAAAGTAAGTATTTGTTTGATCACCTGAGAAATTAGGGAGTCAGGCTATAACCCATCCTAATCATACTGCAACTGGGGATGATGCATGGATAACTTGAAATCAATTAAAAAAATCAATAAAAACATTAAATATTCTACCACCAAACAGAATATTTTAGTTAAATTTAGGAATTCAAAAGCCATTAGCTTTGGGTTTGTATTTCAGGTTGGTTGTGTTAAAACAACAAATTGTATTTATATAGGACCTTTGACATGATAAAATACATCTCAAGCAGCTTCACAGGAGCATCAAAGCAAAAGTTGACACCAAGCCACATAAGAAGATGTTAGGGCAAAGCACCAAAACCTTGGTCAAAGTGGTAGACTTGAAAGAGCATTTCATTACTCCGAAAAAAATCCTCACGATTATAAAAATTACCCAAGCTATGAAAGATAAATGAGAAAAATACCCACCAACCATCATTTTCTGGGTTGTCACATTTTGAGATCACATGGCGAGGTTGGTCTGCTTTGGAACCACAGGTTGGATAGCTCTTTAGGTGCTGATGTCTATCCCCAGTTCCTTCTCTCTCCCACTCCTTTAGGTGCTGATATCTATCCCCAGTTCCTTCTCTCTCCCACTCCTTTAGGTGCTGATATCTATCCCCAGTTCCTTCTCTCTCCCACTCCTTTAGGTGCTGATGTCTATCCCCAGTTCCTTCTCTCTGCCACTCATTTAGGTGCTGCTGTTCAATTCCAACTCCTTCTCTCTCCCACGCCTTTAGGTGCCTCTGTCTTGTTCCGGGCTCATCCTTTTTCAGAATCAGAAGATGCGGGTATCTTGGAGGGTTGTGGGGCTGGAGGAGATTACAGAGATAGGAAATGAGGGATAAGGCCACGATACATTTGACTTATGTATGCAACAATGAAGAATGCCACCAATAAATTTTGCTTGATTTTGTTTCTTTGCAGAGTACGATCCAAATATTCAGATGAAATGCTAGAGATCTCTTCTGGAAGCCCTCAAATGAAGAGAGCAAAGCAGAACTACTATTCGGAGGGGTAAGAGAATGAAGCTGTTGGTTATACAGTGTCTGTCTTCAGAGGATGAAATGCCTGAACACCTCCAGTATAACATAATTATGCAGACAAGGGAATTAGAGATTCTATTGCTGTCTTAGGAATTAGAAAAGTATTTGAGAGAGTATTCTAGAATCCGTAGATGCATATCAAGTCTAATTGAACATTCCAGAGATCACAGATGTGTTATTGGCAGTCTATTACAGTCATTTGTTTTATAACTGTGAAAACACTACAATTTCCAGGTCTGTACATGTTCCAACAGTTAACTATTGGAGGTGGTCAATTCTCATTGAGAGAAGCACCACTTCACTCACAAAGCACCACTTCAACTGATTCACTGGGGTGGGCAATGCTGTGTGCCACTACCTGCGGCATTCTCCATTGACACCAATGAGGAACACCACATGCAGCACACAAGTAGCAGCCTGCGACACTGTTTGCCAATGAGTCGTGGGTAGAGGCCCAAGTGGAGCATCAGTGTCTTGCAGGTGATGGGCTTCGGGGGAACATGGTTGAATTGAGGAACAGACTTCTTCTTGAAGCTTCTTGAAGCTACTAGTCTTTTCCTTCTGGAACCTTGCACACTCTGGTGAAGACAGGTGGATTGGAGAGAGTGAGAAGAGTGTGTTGGACTGGTATTTAAATATGGTGCTGGGACCTTCAAACTCATTAGCTGAGGGCGGGTGGACGAATCCGCTGCTGGACTGCCAGCAGAGTCAAAGGCAAACTCGCCTGTGCATAATTACTGAGGTTCCAAATGCAGAATCTGGCATGAGATCCCCTCATCCTGGTTGGCGGGGAAGGCGCCGCTGGAGCCACTCGTCACGACACCTAGTTTTCCCTCAAATTCTGCCTTAATGATAAATGGGGAATTTTCCAGTTGACAGTCTGTAAGCAGTAGTGTCACAAGGATCAGTGCAAGGACCTCTGCTATTCACTGTCATCTCTTAGATGAGGAGACCAAGGGTGGAAGTTTATCTGTATTTGGTACAGTGTGACAGTGGGTGGGAAAAGTGGCATTGAAGCCACCGGCACCAATGGCTGCTTTCTCTGCCATTGGCAAAAAAATGATAAAGGGCCGGTCCAACTACACCAAGCAGCAACTTAGTTTTAAAAAATTGGGGCACCATTGTAAATGCCACCCAGTGAACATAAGTTCATATGGATCTCCCCCCCCCACCCCCCACCCGCTCATACATAGAGACTTGGATGTCCTTGAACAAGGAACACAAAAAGCTAGCATGCACATACAGCAAGCAATCAAGAAAACAAATGGCATGTTTGCCTTTATTGCAAAGGGATTGGAGTACATGAATGAGGAAGTCTCGATTGAATTGTACAGGGCTTTTATGAGACTACACTTGAAGTACTGTACAATTGTAATCTCTATTTTTAAGGAAGGATGTACTTGCAATGCAGACAGCACAGTGAAACTTCACTAGATTGGTCTCTGGAATGATGGGTGGAATTCTCCACTCCCCACGTGGCGTGGAAGAATCGTGGGAGGGTCTCCCGACATTTTTTACGCCCCCCCCCCCCGGCACCCCCCGCGATTCTCCCCACCCTCTCGGAAAAATCGCCGCTCGTCGTTTTTCATGGCAAACGGCGATTCTCCCAGCCCGATGGGCCGAGCGGCCGGCCCTTCACCCACGTTTCACCATGGCAGCAACCACACCTGGTCGCTGCATTCGTGAAACGGGCGGCGGATGCCCGTTTGGGGCATCCAGGGGCCCGATTGGGACGGGATGACATCCGCGAAGCGCCATTTGGGCGTCATTTCCGGCGGCCGAGGTCGCAGCCGGGAACGACGGAGGCCCGCTCCTAGCCCCCCGGGTGGGGGTGAATTAGGTGTGGGGAGCGGGCCCCGAGGCCGTCGTGAACCCCGGCCGAGTTCACGACAGCCTCCACGATTTTGGCCACCAGCGGAGAATTCCGCCCGATAGGTTTGCTATCATTGAGAGGTTGAGTAGACTGGGTCAATATTCTCTGGGGTTTAGAAGACTGAAAGGTGATTATATACCTTGAGAATTTTGATCCCTCTGGGAAATCAAATGATAAGGGGAATAGGCAAGAAAGTGGAGTTGAAGCTGAAGATCAACCGTGATTTTACTGAATGGCAGGTCAAGCTCAATAGTACATATTATCTACTTCTGTTTATATTTCTTATGTTATTTGTTGTAAAAGATCAGCATCCTCTTTCATCTCATAATGCATTTCCAACCCCTTATCCTCCTTGACACAAAAAATAAAATTGTAAGATCTAGTAGCTGTGTTAGCCCATTAAACCATAAGATATAGGAGCAGAATTAAGCCATTCGGCTATCGAGTCTGCTCCGTCATTTGACCATAGCTGACATGCTTCTCATCCCCATTCCCCTGCTTTCTCTTTATAACCCTTGATTCCCCTAGTCACGGGCACAAATCCAATAACAGCCACTAAATCTTGTGAACGGCCAAAAATGGGATTTGCACTGGCGAGATCTCAGTTTGAGGTCATCTCCGCCCTCCGCCGTTGATGTGATCAAGTTGATGCCCAGAAAGGATGTGAACCTGATTTCCATATATTGTACTAACATATTGTACTAACTATCATATCATTACCGGGTTTGAGGGCATAATTGAGGGCCTGTCCATGGTGCCCCTTCCCACCCCCCAGCGGCGTGACATCACGCCGGTGTGAATCACTACTGGTTTTCAAAAACAAAAACACATCGTGGTGACCATGTTGGGGGTTTGGAAGTGCCTGTAGCCCCCAAGGATTGAGGAACAGGCCTGGGCGTTGCCCACTGGCGGTGCCCCCAGCACTGCGGAGGGCAATACCAGTGGTCAGTGCCAGGGGGCAGTTACCCCCTGTTGTGGGGAAGCGGTCCCCCTTATCTATGGGGGAGTGCGTGTGTGTGGGGCTATCCCCTTCTGCATGTTGGGTGGAGGTTAGGGATGTTTCCCTTTTCTGCCGGTGGTCCCGATGTCTGTTGTGGGGGCATTAAATTTAACTTTGCGATAAAGGGTGCCCCGATCTCAGATTCCTGGTGTTCTTGGTGTTGAGGGCCTGCCCCTCCAGCTGGCTGTGATCCTCGCCAGCAGCATGAAATTGCAGAGTGCCGTTAACTCAGGAGAGAAAATGCGGCTGTGTAGCCTATGATTTTCACACAACTTTTTGTCGCCTGATCCAACACTCGTTAAAATTTGGGTAGATTGAACCCTAAATCTCTAATATTATCAAGCTCTGCCCTTGCATCTTTTTATCTGCCAACAAAACTCTTATCAATGCCCTTCTCACGTCCTCAATTTATTCTAACATTCTTCAGGCTAGCCTTCCATCTTCCACACTCCGTGATCTTCAGCCCTTTCAAAATACTGCTGTTTGTATCTTAAAGACCCATTGTCGCTCTCCTTGTTGACGTATATTAACTTCTGGTGATTCAATGACTCTATATTAAAATGATCACCCTCACATTTAACTCTCTTCCTTACCTTGGCCCTCTCTGTCTCACTAATCTTCTCCAGGCCTGCCACTCCCAAAAACCTCACATTTCTGTGACCTGGTTTTTATGTGCATTTCCCATTCCCTTTGTTATGCCATGCATTCAGCCATCTAACCCTAATAGAATTTGCTTTCAAAATCCCTTTGCCATTCCACTTCCCTACACTTATTGAAAACCATCCTGAAAATCCACTTCTTCAACCAAGCTACTGATCATCTAGTATTTGGCAGGTGTATTCTAGACTGTTATGATCTCCAGGGCCCAGCGGCCTGTTCTCGGTGGCCTGCTGTGGGGTAGGTGCATCTTCCTCGAACTTCACAGTTGGAGGCGGTTGAGGTCACAGACAAGGGGTGGGGATCGGTTGGATACTCTTGGAGTCATCAAGATACATGGACCCGGGGTCATCAGCTGCCGGTTCTCCTCCCTATGAGTGTCCGTAGGCCACTGCCTGACTCTGAGGAGAAGGAGCTCCTGGAGGGTGTTCAAGGTGCCCCACCCCCTCACCTAGCCTCTGCTGGTTCCCATCAATTTATTCTAATTATGGTCCCACCAATGCCCATAGCGATGGGGTGCAGGTCCATGTGGAAAACCGGCAGGACCAGGCTCTCCATAGCTGCCACCATTCTTCCCATGGAGACCTCGAGGTGATGGCATGATCTGAGATAGAATGCAGACAGACTCCTACATCCTTCTCTCTATTCTGTTAACTACCCCTCAAAATCTGCCTGATGTTGTCATTGCATCTCCAGCATGTTAGACATGGCTGCTTGCAATGGCTCATCATCAGACTCAGAGGATGCTGGCCTCTATCAGTTCTTTGAATGCCAGAGACTGGGTCATTACTGCCTCTGATTGCTGTCAGTGAGGTATTCCCCAGAATGTGACCTGAGCCTCATCTAGATCTATGATCCACTGGGGTGTCTATCTCTGCATGGATGGAGGGTACAGGTGAATGCATTGACAGTTTCTATATCTGATGCACCTTCAGCACCCTCCTCGAAAGTGGCCTGGGGGATTGAGCTTATTCATAGAATTTACAGTGCAGAAGGAGGCCATTTGGCCCATCAAGTCTGGACCGGCACTTGGAAAGAGCAACCTACTTAAGCTCATACCTCCACCCCATGCTGTAACCCAGTAACCCCACCTAACCTAAGGGCAATTTATCATGGCCAATCCACCTAACCTGCGCATTTTTGGACTGTGGGAGGAAACTGGAGCACCCGGAGGAAAGCCACGCAGACACGGGGAGAACGTGCAGACTACGCACAGACAGTGACCCAAGCCGGGAATCGAACCTGGGACTCTGAAGCTGTGAAACAACTGTGCTAACCACTGTGCTACCATGTTGCCCTTTTGGTTGGGCCTGAGCTCTGCCTGTGCCTGATGCCTTTAAAAGAGAGAAGATGGATTTAGTTCATAAGCAAGCAGAATACATGTCATTCGCTGTGATTATTGGGATGTGATCAACTCATGGGGGGCTCATCCTTACAGGCTTGCTGGGAGAGGCTGACCTCGCCTCCCTCATAGATCTTTGTCTTTGCCTGCCAAATCAAACTGGGACAGCTCTTGGATGTTTGTCATTTCTCCTCCCATCTGGGATATTGCCCTCTGGTTATGGGCGAGCTTGGCTTGCATGAAACGATGGAATGTGATGAGAAGAGATGGGAGAAGAGGTTGTGAAGCATGCCAGCGGCTGTGTGTGCTGATCCCTCCCCAGTAAGAGCTGAAGATAGAGTTTGTGCAGTATGGTAGATGAGATGCTGGTGATGTTAAGGTGTTCTTGAGACACTTTAGCAAGGGGTTGTCTGGAGCCATCCCTCAGGCAGAGGACATCCTGGTGTCCACAAATGAGTGCCTTTACGGAGTCATTGCTGAACTTGAGAACAGTTTTTTCTTTGGTGGAACAATATCAAGAAACTTCCTGCACACAGCTGGTCTGCTGATAGTGAATGTGTGTTTGGGTGACATTTAAATATGGGCTTCGGTCCCATCAGGTGACAGCTGGGTGGGCGAATCAGTGCCCACCGAGCCACATGATTTGGAGAGCTACTCACCAATGCATAACTGCCATAACCGGTGTTGCTAGTTGTGCTTTTACTTAATTGCTCTGTTTTATAACCTTTGCTCTAGAGTTGCCAGGTATCTTTCTGATACCACCACGAGGTTCAAAGCCAAGTGCTGATCAATAACTCAATACACCAGTTAGTAAGTTTCAAATTAAAACACATTTATTATGCACAGTCAATCACTACTCATGCATAAAACTCTACTTACTAGACTATCTCTCACGCTAAAAGGCCTATACTTAGCTTTGGAAATGGCCCACCAGGTCAGGGGAACAATGGCCTTTCGTTCGATTCTGAGTCTGCAGGCTTCATGCTGGTATGGACTAGTAGCTAGGAGCGCCTATCTCGTAGCGTGCGTTGACTGGAGACTTGGTTGGTGCAGCTGCTGGGCAGGTCTCTCCTCGTTGAGAGTCACGGTTAAGAGTTGTTTCGAGCTGCTGAGAGACCCTGCCAAGAAGGACGAATTGAACTTGGGGACTCTGTTTTATAGTCCTCAGGGGTTTTATGCCCTTTTGGGCGGACCCCGGGCCTGGTTCCAATCAATTGGACCAAATCCCAATCGCTTGAATCGATTTCTCCAATACTGGAGCTGTTCTCTGATCGCTGGGCGGTTCCTATGTGTCCGTTGGCCTTCCTTTGTCCTGGCTCCCGCTGGCACCGGGGAGTCTGGTTTGGCCCTGATCGTTTCAGTGTATCTAATTGTTCCCGGGGATCGCTCATTAATATGTAGATGGTTGCTGGTTTCGGTTCTGTCTGGGTTTTTGCAAGTCTTAATACACAGGAAACCTTGTACCTGCTTGTTTCCCTGTGCCTGACCACTTTTCCCTGTGTTCTTTGCGGGTCTCCATTTTGGAATCGGGAAGTGGCCAACCCAGGTGGCTACACCGGTGCACAGCAGACACCATCTCCCTGGCCCTACACTCATAACTGAAGCATCTTGACAACAAAGACTCCTACGTCAGACTTCCAGTCATTGACTACTACTCCGCCTTCAGGACCATTAGCCCAGCCAAGCTCAGATCAAAACTCCCAAAACCTAGTACTAGGCTCCTCCCTCTCAACTGGATTCTCGACTTCCTGATCCATAGACCACAATCAGTAAGAATAAACAACAACACCTCCTCTGCGATAGTCCTCAATATCCGGGCCCCGCAAAACTGCGTACTGAGCCCCTACTATATTCCCTATTCACACAGATGAGTCAGAGTACAGGAGGGAGATGGAGAACATAGTAGTGTGATGTAACAACAACAACCTCTCCCTCAATGTCAGCAAGACGAAGGAGCTGGTCTTGACTTGACTTCAGGAAGTGAAGTATCATACACACCCCAGTCTACATCAGTGGGGCCGAGGTGGAGATGGTACACAGTTTCAAATTCCTTAGTGTGCACATCACCAACAATCTGTCCTGGTCCATCCACGTCAATACTGCAACCAAGAAAGCACAACAGTGCCTATACTTCCTCAGGAAACTAAGGAAATTCGGCATGTCATAGATATCATAAATACCATAAAATTTACAGTGCAGAAGGAGGCCATTTAGTCCATCGAGTCTGCACCAGCCCCTGGAAAGAGCTCCCCACCTAAGCCCACACCTCCACCCTATCCCCGTAACTCAGTTACCCCACCAATGTCCACATTGACTCTTCCCAATGTTTACAGCTGCACCATAAAAAGCATCCTATCTGGCTGCATCACAGCCAGGTAAGGCAACTGCTTGGCCCAAGACTGTCAGAAACTACAGAGAGTTGTGAACACAGCCCAGTCCATCTTGTGAACCTGCCTCCCATCCACTGAGTCTGTCTGCACCACCCGCTGCCTTCGGAAAACGGGCAGCATAATGAAAGACCCCTCCCACCTGGGTTATTCTCTCTACCAATGTCTTCCATCAGGCAGGAGATGCAAAAGTCTGAGAACACACACTAACAGGTTCAAAAACAGTTTCTTCCCCGCTGTTACCAGACTCCTGAATGACCCTCTTGTGGACTGAACTGATCTCTTCACACATCTTCTCTACTGAGTAGTACTATACTCCCTATGCCTGTGCCTAAGTATTTACATTGTGTATTTATGTATGTCCTTTTTTTTCACGTATGGAATGATCTGTCTGGACTTCATGCAGAACAATACTTTTCACTCTACCTCGATAGACACGACAATAAAGCAAATCCAAATAATTAATGAGCTTCCAAGCATAAATCGGGCCTGAATTCCCACGCCGCCACCCAGCAGGAAATGTACCATGAAACATGCCTGCAGGCCAAAATAGAAAATTCCATCCAAAGTGTGATTGGAGCACCAAATGCTTTGTCACGTGGGTGAGGCATAAAGTTCTACACTCGCTATAGGAAGCTAGGATCAATACTTGAAGCAGAGGAGGATAAAGGCGGCAGCAGGCAATAGGGCTAATTTGTATTGGTCTAGTATGACATAATGAGATAAATGACTTCCATCAGTGCTGTAAAGTTCTGTAGTTTAATTTAATGGCTGTAATAGATCAAGAACAATGTTTGTTATGATGAAGTTTGCCTGTAATTACAGAAGAGCTTGTCCATTGGCAAATAAACGATAATGGAAGTGAAGTAACCAGTTACAACGTGAAAGTGAAATACAATGTTAAAGAAACTGGGGCAAGCTCTGCATGATGAATACTAATTGTTAATAAGGGAGATTTGACTTGGGTGTTGTTTTTCTTTGTTTAGCCAGGAGCATATCAGTGGAATTACTGCCAGAAGAGATGAAAGAATCAAACATCAAACAAATCTTTTTGCTGGAGAATCTTATTTTGCCGAAAAGGATGCTATTGAAGAACATAGCGCTAAGAAGACTTCAATGCACAAGTCAAGAAAAGTTGCCACCCGGGAGTCTGCTGAACGTATTTCGCTGAATAAACATGTGAGTATAAAGAGCAATATTCAGTCCAGACAGTGCCACCAGATACTGAACCAAAGCTTTTGTCAGTAAAAACATTCTGATTATTTCAGTGAAAGGTATAATAACATAAGAAATTTTAGTAGCAGGAAAATTTCAGGCAACACAAGCCCACCTCTTTCTGAAATGTCAGCCCATTTTCCCCCCAAATCCCACAATCCCTTTCTTTTAAAGAAGTACATCGAGTTGCCTCTGGAACCCATTAGTGGTAGAAAATCAATGGTCTTTACTGGTAATTATTTCTCAATTCTACAGCTGTTTGGGTAAAATAGTTTTGCCTTCCTTTCCTTCTTGCTCCTAACTCCCAAATTATAAATGTTTTGTGGCACTTACTTTCTCCCCTTTTCCTGTCCTTTTCCACTTTTGAAAAGCAGTAAACTCCCCTCACCTAAGCATTGAGAAGCATGGGAAATTTAAATCTCCTGGGACCCCACCTGCCTGACTTTGGACAGTTGCCTCCCCAAAACTGGCAGGAAACAGCAGATGGCCAGTGGATCAGTATGGAATGTTAGAGGTAGAATGCTGTCAGCCGGAAACACAGGAATATTTGCCAGTAATGAGCTAAGAGGAGGTTTTTTGGAAGGATCTTGCAAGTGGGTAGTGTGCAAAAGCACATTCAAGGGCATATTGTTGTAATGCGTTAATCTGCAATCTGGTTAAAATGAATGATGCTCTTCATTATTGCGTACCATTTACATATGTACAAAGCAGTAAATGAGGAATAATAACAAACAACTGGGGTTGAATTCTCCGCTGCCCAATGCTGGCAGAGAGATTTGTGATTGGACAAAGAATCCAATGCCGTAATAAAATGGCGCTGATTTGTTTCCGATGCTCTGATCCACCGCTGGCGGTGGAATTGAGCTTCACAAGGAGGATGCAAATAAGTTGAATTGACCCATTTCCTCCATGATTCTCCACACCTCTGGACTGGGATTCATGTGGGGGTGGGTTAGTGCAGGTATTTGTCAGCCCTGGTGTGGTGGACCTCACGGTGGGCCAATGGGGATAAGTCTTTAACGTAGGTGCCCCCAAAGTACATCGGAGGGCTCCCTCCCCCCACAATGCAAATTTTATCCACTCCCCCCAGAGACGCTTCAGTCCATCTTGACCGCATCAAAAGCGGTTAAGTGCTCTCACTTCCAAATGGAGAATCCAGCCCCAGATTAAGGCATTGCAGTTAGAAAGTGTAGAAACTAAGAAGGTGGAATGCAATTTCTTGTTACTATCTCAGTGTGTTAGTGACAAGATAACCTCTGATTTTACACTTTGTAACTTGAGCTGAATTTTTCCAATACATTTAAAACTGGTGGAGGCAGCATTAAGTTTCTGAACTTAATACCCTTAGTCAATTGAATGTGTCCTTTGCATTTTTATTTTAGTACTTTGCAATTACACAGCCTCTTTAAGCAGTGGGTATTCATTTTGAACACATTATTTCCCTGTTAGCAGTCATGGTTCTACCAACAATTCTGACACGCACTTTAGAATGACAGAACATGACAGATTACGAAGAGAGGCTGAGTAGACTGGGACTGTACTCGTTGGAATTTAGAAGGATGCGGGGGTCGGGGATCTTATAGAAACGTATAAAATTATGAAGGGAATAGATAGGATAAATGCGGGCAGGTTGTTTCCACTGGCGGGTGAAAGCAGAACTAGGGGGCATAGCCTCAAAATAAGGGGAAGTAGATTTAGGACTGAGCTTAGGAGGAACTTCTTCACCCAAAGGGTTGTGAATCTATGGAATTCCTTGCCCAGTGAAGCAGTTGATGCTCCTGCATTAAACGTTTTTAAGATAAAGATAGATAGTTTTTTGAAGAATAAAGGGATTAAGGGTTATGGTGTTCGGGCCGGAAAGTGGAGCTGAGTCCAAAGAAGATCATGATCTCATTGAATGGCGGAGCAGGCTCGAGGGGCCAGATGGCCTACTCCTGCTCCTAGTTCTTATGTTCTTATGTTCTTATCCCATTGCTCTCCATTGTTTAATATCAACCCAAGACAGAAATAGTTTAGAAAGCTGAAAGCTTGGCCAAACAGCTTGGTTTAAGGGTGGTTTTGGAGGTGGGGAGTGATTTAACAAATTGAAATGGAAATGGGTGTTAGTGATAAAGTACTATGACTGCCACATGTGGTAACACAAGTAAAATGGGGTAACTTAACTAACCAGGAATGGACGGATGGAGGAGGCAAGCTGGGTATAGGCATTGGGAAAGGTTAGAGAGGCAGGATGAAGTGAAACCAGAGTTTTGAAGTCAGTCAAATTAAGGAATGGGGAGTTGTTAGCAAAGATACAGGGGAGATAGGAGAGAAGGACTTTGTGCAACTCAATATAGATAGCAAAGTTCTGGATGTATTAAGAGCTGGATCAGGCATAGATGTATTTTTAGAATTACAAATAGATAGTTCTGTAAGGATGTGGAGTTTGAAGTTCAACTTTGGATTGAAAACGAGACTGAGACTTAACAACTTTGGGGCGATCTTGATTGATAATCCAAGAAGGGGGATAGAATCAGGACATGAGGCACAGAATCCAAAACACCAAAGGTGGGGCTTTGATCTCCACTGTTGAGCTGCAGGAAGTTCTGGTTCATTCATGAATTGATCTCAGTCAGGTAGTCAAGTAGCAGAGAACTGGTCAATGAATCAAGGTATTAGTAAAGCTGTCAATTGTTGATATGACTGCTAATGGGGATTGTCACTGAGGGGCAACATAAGAGGACCCATGTGGATGAAACAACAGGTGGTCCACATGGGTATAAAAAAAAGAAGACATTGCAGGAAGTGCGCTGGGTGCAACAGGAAAGCTAGAAATAGAACCATGTGTAGACAATGCCACAAAAGCTGATAAATAGAGGCACGGCTAGTGGATGATGGTATGGTCTATCATACAGAATGTTGCAGAGGGGGTTAGTAGGATGGTGATATTCTATGATCATAATCGCACATAACATTATAGTGACTTTAATTAGGGTGGTCTTGGTGCCGCAGCCAATTGAAAGCAGACTGAAGATATTTGAACAGGGAGCAGTGGAGCGGTGAATATTCAGCTGGGTAGTCTGTTAGAGAGGAAGGAAAGGTTGATGATGGACTGGGCACCGGGATGGAGGACAGACCTTTTTTTGGAGCAATTGCAAAAGTGCGAGGAGTCTCTTAAGAATGAATGCTTACAGTAAGGAGAGTAGGCTTTTTAGAATCAGTCCTATTAAAGATCGCCTTCTATGCATTGATTTGGCTCCAACCAGCGGAAATGTTTCTTGTGCTGACCTGAAATGCATATTACAGGCATGTTGTAAATGGTGTGGGTGACTGCTGGCAGCATAAAACTGTTACTAACCTTGAAATTTAGCACAGGGTCAAAGGCACATCAATGCTGAGGATATTGGATGATGGGAGTGTGGGGTTTAGAAATTTTGCTCATCTCACTTCAGCCCTAGAAGGTCTCCCCTGGAAATTCAACCACTTCCTGGGCGTGATTCTCCGAAATGGAGGCAGAGAGTTCGCGCTGTTGTGAACACCGTCGCGTATCACGACGGCGCGAAACGGGCGCGGGCAGCACTGATTCTGGCCCCCACAGGGGGCCAGCATTGCGCTGGAGCGGTTCACGCCACTCCAGCCTCCCTTCCCAGCGCCAAATGGACACTGCGCCAACCCGCGCATGCGCAGTTGGGCCGCGCCAACCCGCGAATGCGCAGGGGACTTCCTCAGCGCGCCGGCCCCGACGCAACATTGCATGGGGATTCAGAGGCCGACCACGTAATAAAATAGAGCCGGGGCTGGAGAGGCTGGCCCACCGATTGGTGGGCCTGATCGTGGGCCAGACCCCCCCCCCCCGGTGAAGGAGCGCTTTTCCCCACTCCACAGGCCGCCCCCCGACCCTACGCGTAGCGTTCCTGCCGGCTGCGAGGAGGTGTGAACGGCGCCGGCAGAACTCTGCCGTTTCCGCTCGGCACATCAAGTCCGGAGAATCGCGGACAGCGGCCCGCGACCGGCGCTGCGCAAATGCCGCCAATTCTCCGCTCCTCGGAGAATCACCTGCCGGCGTCGGACCAGTGCCGCGGGAAAAAATGGCACCAACGGCGATTCTCCCATACGGCGCGGCATGGGAGAATCGCACCCCCGCGTCTAGAAGTAGCAACATTGACCTTGTACAGTTGAGAAAAAGACACACTATATTTTCTCTGTGAAATATTAAACAAACAAACAACTTCTGTGATGCTGTGAGGGTTGGGCCCAATATTTCAAGGGCACCCAGACGAGAAGGATGGAAAGTTAGCCCCTTTTCCCATTGGCCCTGTAGTGGAACCTATAATCACTGCAAGCATATTACAAAATGTTAAATACAAAAGTGGTGCTCCCAGTTTGCAGATCTTAAGCACAACTGCCACACTACAGTAAAATTTGAATGTGAAAGCTGAATAAATTTTATAAAGGTAAAATAGTAGAAATGAAAAAATACAAAGATTGGCCAAGGTGTATATTTGCACAGTTGGACCTTGGGAATCACCAATTTCATGAGCAATACAAATCATTCGTCCTTTATGTTGACTTCACAATGGTTGGGTTTTTCCATCCCTCTTATGCAGCATATTTTCTGGTGACGGAGGCAGCTTGCCATTAGTCGCCAGTGTGATCTTCCAGTCTAGCCAAAGTCGTCACGCCACTGGGAAACCCATCACGGGAGGTGGGGTAAGGGGGGGGCTTGGAAAATCCTGGCCTATGTTTTTGACAAGACCCATCGGTAGTCCTGTCATTATAATGAGATCTACAGAGCTACAAATTTAATTGGGCTTGCTCATTTTTTTTTTTTGCAACCCCTGGTTAGGCCGCCTCCCATCATGGAAAATCTGAGACAGGCAGATCACCTCAGGATAGCCCATTTTTCCGAGAACACCAGAACAGGTGTTATGCCTATCAGCTGTATATGGAAGGGCCCGGACATCTGTTTTAAATAGTTTGCCCTGTCATAATATACACACCAGTATATCATGGTGCAGACACACACTGATTGACACACAGCAAGACCAATCAACACACACAACATCACAGCCAATCACCAGTTAGAGCACACTCACTATAAAGCCAGAGGGCACTAGTTTTCCCACTCATTTGGGATGCAGCCTCAGAGAAGGACAGAGCTCACAGCTTGTAACACAGATCTTTACCAAGTGCTGATAGTATAGACTGGTCAGGATAGGCATAGGTCTTCAGTTTAATCTAACATAGTGTCGACCCACAGTGAAAGTATGTTTCAACAGTTTCTAGCTTAATAAAATAGTGTTGTACTATTTCAAGTGTTGGTAGCCTGTATGTGTTACTGCTGAGGTAAACACAGTCTCCACGGATCCAGAGTACCCAACACATCATGCCCAGCTACCTAAACAAACAGTTATGTAAAAATCCCTGCTGAGTGAGAACCGACTGGGTTTTTCAACCAGCCCAATATGACTGCCCACCTGCCGCAAGCAGGGTTAAAATACTCCACAATAGGGCAGCACAGTGGCGTAGTGGGTTAGCACTGTGGCCTCACGGCGCCGAGGTCCCAGGTTCGATCCCGGTTCTGGGTCACTGTCCGTGTGGACTTTGCACATTCTCCCCGTGTCTGCGTGGGTTTCGCCCCCACAACCCAAGATGTGCAGGCTAGGTGGATTGGCCACTCTAAATTGCCCCTTAATGGGAAAAAATGAATTGGGTACTCTAAATTTTTTATTTTTTTTAAATACTCCACAATGACTCAATGTCATGACACTTGCATCAAGACATTGGCCAGGATTCTCCGCTATCCGGCGGGGTGGGCCATACTGGCGCTGAAAAGTGGCGTGAACCGCTCCAACGTTGGGCCGCCCGGAAGGTATGGAATCCTCTGCGCATTCAGGGGCTAGGACGGCGGCGGCAGGGTTGGTGCCACGCCAGCCAGTGCCGGCGGGGTTGGCGCCGCGCTAACCGGCACCGAAGGGCTTCCGCCGGCCGGCGTGAGTTGGCACATGCGCGGGAGCGCCAGCGTGTTCTGGTGTGATCGCAACGCATGCGCAGGGGGTTCTTCTCCATGCCGGCCATGGTGGGAAAGAGTGCCCCCACGGCACAGGCCCGCCCGCAGATCGGTGGGCCCCTATCTCAGGCCAGGCCACCGTGGGGGCCCCCCCCGGCGGGGCCAGATCCCCCCGTGCCCTCCCGAGGACTCCGCAGGCCGCATGCAGAGCCAGGTCCCGCCGGTAAGGACCTTGTTTGATTTACGCCGGCGGAACTGGCTGAAAACGGGCGGCCACTCAGCCCGTCGCCGAGTGGAGAATCGCTGGGGGGGGGCCACTGCCACGGCCCCCAATCGGCGCGACACGATTCCCGCCCCCGCCAAGAAACCGGCGCTGGAGAATCTGGAAAGCCGGCATCGTGGCGGCGGGGCGGGATTCACGTTCATTGTGTACTTATGGACAGGTCACAGTAGATGTCCACATACCTTTCCATAAAGAATGTGAAGAATACCAACTTTTCTTAATTGCAGGTGCTAATATTTTCTTTCGGAATGCAAACTTGCTTAATCTATATTAAAAAACCGGATGAACAAGAGTTAAATGATAGTGCGCGGAATTCTCTGCTCCTCCAGCTGTGTGTTTTTGGCAGCGTGCCTGGCTTTGGTGGCGGGATTCCATCCACCCTCCAATTGTCGATGGGGTTTCCCATTGAAACCACCCTGCATCGCCACAAAACCCGCTGGCGGGGGAACATGGCCAGCAGGAAAAGTGAATCCCGACCACCGTGAGCACCGCTTTTGCATTTAACATTTTGCTAATGCTGAAATTCTTTTGCATTGGATCAGCCTCATGTTCTTCTGCGTCTCATCTCAGATTTACGAAACTCAAGAATTTCACAAAAGACTGAGGGAGGACAGCCTGCTTCGTTTGCCTGAGTTTATTATCAAGCCAAGATCGCACACCGTCTGGGAGAAGCAGAACGTGAAGTTACATTGCACTGTCTCAGGATGGCCTGAGCCTCGGGTAGCATGGTAAATAAATACCTCTATTATATTCAGACAATATATCACCTCTGCCACAACATCCCTATTTGTTTACCAAAGCAAGATAAAGTTCTACCTATTTAGAGAAAGTAAAACAGTAGTCAGCTCTACATTTTCTTTCTAAATATGTTGCTGAGATATTATGGATTTAAAAGGAAAGCTTCAGGCTAAGTATTGTAAAGTGCAAGGATATGGCTGTTCAATTTAATCTATGTAACAGGGTGAAACTTACCACTGGTTGGAGGGTCAGTAACCAGAGGACACAGATCCTAGAATCTTAGAAACTCACAGCTCAGAAGGAGGCCATTCAGCCCATTATGCCTGTCCTAAGTCTCTGAAAGAACAGTTGTACTTAGCGCCACAGTCCAGCTTTTTGTTTGTTAGCCTGTAAGATCCTCATCCTCAAGTACCTGTCCAATGGGGCAATAAATGCTGGCCTTGTCAGCGATAACGACATCTAGTGAATACATTTTAAAAAGTCTCCCTTTTAAAATTATTTATGAAATGCATTTTCTTTTCAGATAGAGGGATAACAGCACCCAACAACTCAGTGAAAAAAATTCTCCTGATGTGTTATCTCGATCTTTTGTCAATGGTTTGGAATCTATGGTTTCAGTTATTGACCCACTTGCTAGAGGGAATATTTTTTCTCTATAAAAATGTCTCATTATCCTGGAAGCCTCTGTTAGTTAACCTCGTAATTTCTCAAGGAGAACAGTCCTAACAGTTCCAAATTCTTTTCAGATCTGAAGTCTCTCATCCTCCATGGTTTGCAATATTGATCACAAAGAGTCAGTGTGTTGCCCAATCTTTACAATTTTTATAAACAACCTGGAATTTCATTTGGAGAGGAGCAATATAAAATTTGCAGATGATTTGTAACTTGGTGAAGTGGTAGTTAATGATGAGGATAGTTAAAGGCTTTAGGATGACTGGATGGTGAAATGAACAGAAGCAAGGTAGGTGTGACATGATGTAGTTTGGGAGGCTGACGTTGAAAGATAGTGTACTGTAATTGACAGAATTTCAAAAAACACTGATAAACCGACAAACGTTGGTGTCCAAATCCACAAAGGTGATAGGGCATGTTGGTGAGGTGGTGATAAAGTATCTACATCATTCATGACAATCAGCACCATTCAGAACAAGCAGCTCGCAGAGTATACCCATCGACAAGATGTGCTGCAAGAACTCACCAAGGGTCTTGAGACAGCACCTTCCAAACCCATGACCGCCACTATCTATAAGTATAAGGGCAGCAGACACATAGAGACACCACGACCTGGGAGTTCCTCTCCATTCGACTCACCATCCTGACTTAGAAATATATCACTGTTCCTTCACTGTCGTTGGGTCAAAATTCCGGAATTCCCTCCCTACACAGCACTATAGGTGTACCTACACCACATATGCTGCAGTGGTTCAAGAAAGCAGCTTAAAACCATCTTCTCAAGAGCAACTAATGATGGGCAATGAGTGCTGGCCTAACGATGCCAACATTCTAATGAAAGAATAAAAAAAGTAAGGCCATGAATTTATGACCCCACCATGGCATTTCTCCCCCCTGGCAGATGTGGTGGACCATTTAAATTGCCTTTCTGAATTAAGTGCATTTGTTTCACATTTCCACTTTCTCTCCCAGTTATTCTTATGTCCAGTCTGATTATAACTGCCACTTCTGGGCCAGTGCCCACTAAAATCTGGATTGATGTTGCTTCAGAATATTACACATAGGATTTAGCAGAACGTTAACAGGAGACATTTCTTAATAAAATCAAGTTACTGAGCAGTACTTGACAACATTTTATGCGAGTTATTGGTGTTGATATACTTTTTATTTTTGTATTCATGAGTTTACTTGCATATATAATGTTTATGACTGGAAAATGTATCAGTGTAAAGCAGTTGTGATACTTACCATCTTTACATTTTAACTAAATTTTTATTCTAACACGCAGGTACAAAAACAATGTGACCATCAATGTCCACACTCATCCTGGGAAATATGTAATCAACAGTAAATTTGGCGTTCATTCTTTGGAAATTAACAAGTGAGAAGCTGTTTTCTTTCTTCAATCGCAATTATAGTTTGTGTTAAAAGAGGAAGTAATGTTGGTAATTCTGTAAATGACACAGTAACAGCTGCAGAGTGACTCAGACATTAATGGAGGTAGAAAATTATATCTAACAGGAGTCCACCAGCAGTCAGATGTTTTACTAAGAGTCCTGACACTTGCAAAGTTCTTTTTTAAAATAAACTTGAAGTAGTCAATGCTGATAACTTGTTCAGCTAGGGATGCAGGGTGTGCACCAGAGAAAACAACAACATTTCCTTAACCTAAGAGATTTAACAATTGTGAGTTAAACAGAGGAAAAACTGAGAAAAAGGGTAAATTAAACTGGGTGAATTTAATGTCAAATTGGTACAGAAAAATAAGGGGCAAGAAAGATTTGATTGAAAGAGAAAAGCAAAAATGGAAAAGTAAACAAAAAGTTTAAATAGACCTTTTTAAATCTCCCCAAAATATTCAAAACTTGAAGGACTAAAACTGCATACTTGCAAAAATTCATTTTCAGTGCTAGAGAAATTTATTGGCAGCAATTTACGTTTATTGTGTCAATAAAAATATTCTTACATAGGTCTAAATATACATGGTAGATTTAATTTATTTGTACCACAACATACAGTAACTATGTCACATTCAATGCATGTTGATGCCGAGCTTTGTGCAAACTGCATTTTCGCAAATGGCAGTGGTGCAAAATCGACCAGCAACATTTGAATATTTGCCTTTAACCGTGAATCTGCTCCTCACCTGATGTTGCTGCATCATCTTCCCATAAATAATGGTGAGCTCCATTTAGCCGTACCGTTAATTTGACAGCCAAAACTGGCCAATGTAAATTTGATAAGCAGATAACAAGATTGTGAATGGTGCAAATGCGCTTGGATTTTGCATTGCAGTAAAATTGACAATTGCACTGTTATAATGGGCTGCTGAATTCGGCCAGTTGTAGGTTCTGCCTTTACTTTTAAAAAATAAATTTAGGGTACCCAGTTCTTTTTTCCCAATTAAGGGGGAATTTAGTGTGGTCATTTCACCTACCCTGCACATCTTTTGGGAGTGGGGGTGAGACCCACACAGAGACAGGGAGAATGTGAAAACTCCACACTGACAGTGACCTGGGGCCAGGATTGAATGTGACGATCGATCACTGATGTGAGGCAGCAGTTCTAACCACTGCGCCACCGTGCGGCCCCAGGTTCTGCCTTTACAAGTGACTTGTTCACCTCTTTTCCAGGCTGAACAAAGGACGCTTTCCAAATTGTTACATGTAAAGAGTTATCTTGCGCCACAAATGCGCACCAGAAAGTTGTAGGGCATGTTCCTGGCAGACTTTACCTGACTTGAGTACAAGCACATGGAACATCAACTGTAAGGAAGGAATCTGGGTAGCAAGAATGCCTTGAAATAAGTAAAAAGAAAAGTGTTAGAAATTGTCACTAATTTGAAGGCAAGATACAATAGTTAGAATTGAATCGAGAACATAGCCTGACATAAATTTAATATTTAGATTCCTTGTACCCTACTTTTTTTTAAAGAATAAAGTCATGTTACAAGCTACTGTCAAATATGACATGAAACAATTATAACTATGATCTTTAAATTACTCAACATGAATCTGAATATTATACACTTAATGCATATTGTTATTTTAACTGAGACATAAATCCTTTCATTAAAATTCTTGTGTTAAACAAATGGGAAAATAAAAAAAAAGCATCTTTTAAAAAAAAAGTATTTTTATTAAGGTTTTGCAGAATTTTTCATAATAAAACAGTAGTACTGTAATACTAATAACAAAACAAACTAGAGTGAACATTAACATAGTGCGAAAAGAGAATATACAATAACAATTAAATAGACATTACCCCACGCGACTCAGTGTTCTCACACCATCCCAATGAAGCACTCCCCCCCCCCCCCTCCCCCCCCCACGGATTGCTGCTGCTGCTGACATTTTAATTTTCCCCGAGAAAGTCGACGAACGGCTGTCACCTCCGAGAGAACCCTAGTGTAGACCCTCTCAAGGCAAACTTTATTTTCTCAAGGCTGAGAAACCCAGCCATGTTGTTAACCCAAGTCTCTACACTCGGGGGCTTTTCCGGGCTACTCACCATTACTGGGAATGTCCTGTCCCACCAGTAGGAGAGATGCAGCAGAGGTGGCGCACAGTGGTAAATAGTTGGGAGGGAGTTGCTCTTGGAGTTCTCAACATTGAGCCCAGATCCAATGATGTCCTATGGCATCAGGTCAAACATAGGCAAGGAAACCTCCTGCCGATTACCACATACTGTGCCCTCTCAGCTGATGAATCGGTAGTCCTCAATTCTGAACATCACTTGGAGGAAACACTGAGGGTGGCAAGGGTGCAGAATGTAATCTGGGTGGCGGACTTCAATGTCCATCACTAAGAATGGCTCGGGAGCACCGCCACAGACTGAACTGGTCGAGTCCTAAATGACATAGCTGCTAGACTAGGTCTGCGACAGGTGGTGCGGGAACCAACAAGATGGAAAAACATATTTGATCTCATTCTCATCAACCTGCCTGCCGCAGATGCATCTGTCTAACACAGTATCGGTAGAAAGTGACTAACACACAGTACTTGTGGAGACAAAGTCCCGTTTTCCCATCAAGGGTACCCTCCATTATGTTGTGTGGCACTCCCATCATGCTAAATGGGATAAATTTCAAACAGATCTAGCAACTCGATACTGAACATCCATGAGGCAGTGTGGGCCATCAGCAGCAGCAGAATTGTATTCAACCATAATCTGCAACCTCATGGTCCAGCATATCCCCCACTCTACAATTACCACCAAGCCAGGGGAGCAAACCTGGTTGAATGAAGAGTGCAGGAGAACATGCCAGGAGCAACATCAGGCATATCTAAAAATGAGGTATCAACCTAATGAAGCTACAGCACAGGACTACTTGTGTGCCAAAGATCATATGTAGCAAGGAATAGACAGAACAAAGTGAATCCCCAATGAACGCATCAGATCTGAGCTCTGCAGCCCTGCCACATCCAGCTATGAATGGTGGACAGTTAAACAACTCACTGGAGGGTGAGTCTCCAGTATATCCCCATGCTCAATGATGGAAGAGCCCAACACATATGTGCAAAAGACAAAACTGAAGCATTCGTAACAATCTTCAGCCAGAATTGCCGAGTAGAATATCTCGGCCTCCTCCAGATGTCCCAACGTCACAGATGTGAGCCTTCAGCCATTTCAATTCATTCCACATGTTAAGAAATGGCTGAAAGCACTGAAATGGCTATGGGCTCTGAAAATATTCCAGCAATAATAGTGCTCCAGAACTGGACGTACCCCTAGTCAATCTGCTCCAGTACAAGCTACAACACTGTCATCCACCTGGCAATTTGGAAAATTGCCCAGCTATGTCGTGGACACAAGAAACAGGAAAAATCCAACCTGGCCGATTACTGCCCCATCAGCCTACTCTCGATCATCAGCAAAGGGATCATCAATAGCACTATCAAGCAACATGCACTATTGTATTCACTGAGGCATCCATTTAAAAAATATTTTCTGTTGCAATTAATGGGTTGCATTTGTCAACATTAGAAATCTTTTCACTATTCAGTATGATATATAAATCATAAATTATTGCCCTGAAGTTTTGTGTCTATGAGCACCAAGGGTTAAAAATCCACGATGACTTTGAATTAGAGAAGCATAAAATGTAATGCAGCAAATATAAATAACCCAAGCATCCGAATTCTGACACAACCATTAAACCAATAACCTGCGCACAGACACTCAGTTTGGGTTCCGCCAGGGCTAATCAGCTCTTGACCTCATTACAGCCTTGGTTCAAACATGGTCAAAAGATCTGAATACCTGAGGTGAGGTATATATAGGGGAATTATATTACAGGGAATTATAGACCAGTGAGCCTAACATCGGTAGTGGGGAAAGTGCTTGAATCCATTATCAAGGACTTTATAGCGGAACATTTAGAAAGCAGCGGCAGGATCAGTCAGAGTCAGCATGGATTTATGAAGGGAAAATCATGCTTGACAAATCTGTTGGAATTCTTTGAAGAGATAACCAGTACATTCGACAAGGGGGAACCAGTCGATGTGGTATATTTGGACTTTCAGAAGGCGTTTGCCAAAGTCCTGCATAAGAGATTATAGTGCAAAATTAAAGTGCATGGGATTGGGGGAAATGTATTGAAGTAGATAGAAAACTGGTTGGCAGAGAGGAAACAGAGTAGGGATTAATGGGTCCTTTTCAAATTGCAGGCAGTAACCAGTGGGGTACCACAGGGATTGGTGCTGGGACCCCAGCGATTCACAATATATATTAATGATTTGGATTAGGGAACAAAATATAATATCTCAAAGTTTGCAGATGATACAATTAGGTGGGAGGGTGAATTGTGGTAAGGATGCAGGGATCCTACAGCAAGATCTGGACAGGTTGGGTGAATGGGCAAACCAATGGCAGATGCAGTATAATTTGGATAAGTGTGAGGTTATTTATTTTGGAAGCAAAGACAGGAAGGCAGATTATTACCCGAATGGTTGTAAATTGGGAGAAGGGAGTGTGCAGTGGGATCTGGGTGTTCTTGTGCACCATTCGCTGAAGGTAAGCATGCAGGTGTAGCAGGCGGTAAAGAAGGCTAATGGATGTTAGCCTTCATTGCAAGGGGTTTCAAATATAGAAGCAGGGATGTGTTGCTGCAATTGTACAGTGCCTTGGTGAGGCCACACTTGGAGTATTTTGTGCAGTTTTGCTCTTCTTCTCTGAGGAAGGATGTTCTTGCTCTCGAGGGAGTGCATCGAAGGTTTACCAGACTGATTCCAGGGATGGCGGGACTGTCATATGAGGAGAGATTGACAATGTTGGGATTGTTCTCGCTGGAGTTCAGAAGAATGAGGGGTGATCTCATACAGGCGTATAAAATTCTAACAAGACTAGACAGGGTAGATACAGGGAAGATGTTACTAATGATGGGTGTATTCAGAACCAGTGATCACAGCCTGAGGATTCAGGGTAAACCATTTCAGACAGAGACACTACCACCTGGATGCTTCCCTCCAAGTCATTCACTATCCTGACTTGGAAGTATATCACCATTCCTTCACTGTCGCTGGGTCAAAATCCTGGAATTCCCTCCCTAACAGCAATATGGATGTTCAAGAAGGCAGCTCACCACCGCCTTCTGACAGGCAACTAGGGATTGGCAATAAATGCTGGCATTGCCAGCAATGCCCACATCCCCTAAATGAATACAAAAATTAAGGACAGCCTCTAGATTTGGCATTACTGCTATAAAGAAGCCAAATATGTTAGTGTCAGACTGGAATATGCAAAGATTGTCAGTACCACAACTTCAAGGAAGATGTAAGTTGTGCCCCTTTCAGTTCCTATGGTTCAATGGTTCTGTCAGAATTTGGATGTTTGGTATATTTATAATTTCCGCATTATATTTTATGCTTCTCTAACTCAAAGTCAATGTGAGTTTTTAACACTTGGTGCTCATAGACACAAACCTTTAAGGGCAGTGATTTATGATTAATGTATCATACTGAATAGGCAAAGGATTTCTAATGTTGACAAATGTAACCCATTAATTGCAACAGAAAATATTTCGAAAATGGATGCCTTAGTGACTAAAATAGTGTAAGGTCTGTACCTGTCTATTCCCTTATTTTCCCCCTTTATTTTGTTTTGCTATTACAATTTTGATCCATGGAAGATTCATGGACCTGTGACTTTCCCTTTAATTCCAACACAGATTCAAGACGGCTGTGCTGTTTTAGGCTGTAATTCCAATGAATGAGCTGAAAAGGCAGTATTCTGCCCTGCAACAGGTTATTAGATATTTTTTGTCTACGGTGCTTTTGAGTCACAAGGCTGATTTTCTCATTTCACTGTCAATTCTTCAAGCTGGATGGAGGAATACTAACTCGCTCTCCAAAAGATCTGACAAATTCTCACTAAAAACCAGTAAGGCTGCATGTCATTTTATGCAAAGGATTGAGATTAAAACTCAGGCTGGAAGCTGAGTTTGATGTGAGACAAAGAATCTTAAGAGAGAAGTAGACTCAAGGGTGGACCTTTGAGTTGAAGGTTCTGTTTAATAAAGGCTAAGGTACTCTACAGAAGAAAACCTACTGCCTGTGAATACTGAATGAATGTTTTAAAAAAAATAGTTCATGAGATATGAGTGTAGCCGGCTGTGCCAGCAATTATTAACCATCCCCAATTGCCCTTGAAGAGGCAGTTTAGACTCAACTGCATTTCAGTGGATTTGGAATCACATGTAGTCCAGATCAGGTAAGGATGACAAATTTCCTTCCCTAAAGGGCATTAGTGAACCAGATGGGTTTTAATGACAATCAACAATGGTTTCATGGTCATCATTAGGGTTTTAATTCCAGATTTGTACTGAATTCAAATTTCACCATCTGTATTGGTGGGATTTCAACCTGGGTCCCCAGCGCATTACTCTAGGTCCCTGGTTTACTAGTTCAGTGACAATACCACTATGCCACCTCCTCCCCTTTCTGCTAGAAGACCATCGGCAACTATGCAGCAGTGGCTTCCATCAATCAACATGCTGGGAGTAAAGCCTACGGCAAAGAAATTCAACATCGAAAGCAAGAACTCTTATCCTTTTACCTTAATCCTTTTTACTTTCACTCCTTTTCACCCCTCTGTGTTTGCTTGTCTTGTATGTGTGTGTGTGGGTAGAGGGTGGGATATTTAAGGGGGGGGGGGGGGTGGTAGAAGGTTAGCTTGCTATTATTCCATTGTATTCCCTGCATATTTCTGCTTTATTTCTGTTATTAATAAACAGTAACTGCGTTTAAACTTATAAACCTGGTGACTGTAAATTATTGGGCAGCCAAGGGCCAACGTTTCAGGAATTTTGAATTATTGATTAATTCACTTGTGTTGGGACTCCAGGGCTGGAATCGACCGCGCACTAGTTCGGGGTGTCATAACAATAGCAATAAGATATTTCAACACATATATAACTATGACGACAGGACTTGATTTCAACACAGCAAGGATTCTTCAATCCACGTTCATTATTTGCAGGCTGGCAAGTGAAGGAAAATTTAACCTCGTGGTGGATCCTGATGAGTCTTTTTTTAATCTGCCAGAACTAAAATGATTTACTATATAGCACTGTCCAATATTGAAATTCATTCACCCATGCTGGCATTTCCAAGGCCCACCTTAATGAAAACTGCTAAGCTAACACCTTGCAGTCAATTGGTGCAGGAATATATTACCACCAGTTATAAATAACCGAATGATATCAGAACTACAGAACTTCCCTGTTTGTCTCATCAAACCGCTTATTCCTGGTTTAGGCAATGCTCATTTAGCTGCAAAGGTACGACTTTTAAACATGTTCACTGATTTTCCTTTCATGTTTCTATTCATGACATATCAGTTCTACCTGTACTGATACATGCCCCTTTGTTGTATGAGTGCCCAATTGATTTGCGTTTGTAAAATTCCAAAGTGGGATTGAAATGCAGACACTGTTGTAAGGCAAGGAAACACAATAGCCAATTTACACACAGAAATGTCCCTAAAACAGCAGTCAGATAAATAAGCAAAAATATTCTGGTTCAACAATGTTGGTTGGAGGATAAATGTTGGTTCACACACGAGGACAACACCCATGCTGCTCTTCAAATAGCGCTATTAGATTATTTATGTTGGCGTGAGACAGTACACAGTGCCTTGGTTTAACATTTTATCTGAAAGGCGGCACCTCTGACATTACATCACTGAGTACGACATTGAAATGTTAGCTTAGATTATGTGAAGTCTCAGAATCGGAAAGGATGTTCCCACTGAACAAGAAACATTATACTGCTGCAGTTACATTTCTTAACTATGTCGCCTCCTCCAAATGTGGCTCTGATTTTTGCCCTTGCCTTTTATGGGCTGCAGACCATTTACTCCACTAAGAGAGTCAATTTATACAGTAAAGCCATAGAAGCTCTGTGATGAGCAAATTAAGATTTTGCGCAGTTATCAGGATCAAAGAGAAACTACGGATTCTGTCTAGCTGCCCTCAGATACATTAGAAAATTATGCATTAGAAACATTAGTGTATAAAGCAGTAATACACATAAGGTATCCAGTAGCTAGCACCCATAGGAACATAGTGGAGGATGTCATTGCAATTGGCAAGTAATGGATCATCAGATGGCACGCTTAAGTGGTGGCTAAACACAAAGTGCCATTTAAAGAATCTGAGTTGTTAAGTGTGATTGCAGTGCCCCTGTCACTTCGACAGCTAACATACACAGAGAAAATGCAACTATAGGCAGTGCATTAACTGCGCTAACTGGAGAGCTTAACATGTAATTTCATTTTAGAAATTGAACAAAATCAAAGTTTTAGGACTTACCTTTTGAAAGACAGGGCAAATTGAGCTGCTAAATCATGACCAGCACTTATGCAACCCTATCCCAACTAGTGGGGTCAGTGTCTTCTGGAGAGGAGGAAAGGGAACAAAATAGTGAATTGAAAAGCTAACTGTGGAGATATCTTTGCCAAATTATGCATTTAGTTTTGGTTTCTTTTGTGTTTAATTCTGCAATCTGCTTCCATTTCAGTTGTGACTTTGATGATACTGCCCAATATCGGGCTTCAGCCATGAATGTAAAGGGAGAACTTTCAGCTTTTGCATCAATTGTGGTGAAAAGTATGTCCACCAAATGGATGTTTCTTGTTAATCAGCTTTACTGGCTTGGATACAGCTTTGTACCAATAATCCTCCATCTGTTTCTTATTTGTTTCAGGATTCAAGGGAGATCTTGGTGATTTCTCATTCCATCCTGGAGGATTTGCACCTCCTTCTTGTAGGTATCCTGCTTATTAGTATAACTATCTTTAATAGAGATACCTACTCCTGGATTAAAAAAACAGGATAATGTCTGCTTAAATGTTGACATGCATTCAATAATCTGTGGACTTTAAAACCTGAAGCATGGCATTGCCTAACCAATATGTCTTGTAATGTTTTCTGCTCTTTTCAACTTTCTTGATACTCTGTTATAGTTTTCTCAATTAAATGAACAGTTTTCTCAATTAAAAATAATACTGCTAAAAGTTTAGAATGAATTCTGTGGTTGCTGAAACTGGACCACTTCTAGTTTAAAGAGGGTGCAATGTGCAAAGTACAACCAAAATATCATAGGACATAGAACATTACAGCACAGTACAGGCCCTTCCGCCCACGATGTTGTGCCAACCATTTATCCTAATCTAAGATCAACCTAACCTACACCCCTTCAATTTACTGCTGTCCATGCTTCTGTCCAAGAGTCACTTAAATGCCCCAAATGACTCTGACTCCACCACCTCTGCTGGCTGTGCATTCCACGCACCCACCACTCTGTGTAAAGAACCGTCATCTCCCCTATACCTTCCTCCAATCACCTTAAAATTATGTCCCCTCGTGACAGCCATTTCCACCCTGGGGAAAAATCTCTGGCTCGCCACTCTAGCCATGCCTCTCATCACCTTGTACACCTCTATCATGTCACCTCTCTTCCTTCTTCGCTCCAGTGAGAAAAGTCCTAGCTCCCTCAAATTTTCTTCATAAGACATGCCCTTCAGTCCAGGCAGTATCCTGGTAAATCTCCTCTGCACCCTCTCCAAAGCATCCACGTTCTTACTATAATGAGGCAACCAGAACTGGACACAATATTCCAAGTGTGGTCTAACCGGGGTTTTATAAAGCTGCAGTAAAACACGGCTCTTAAACTCAATCCCTCTGTTAATGAAAGCCATCACACCATACGCCTTCTTAACAACCCTATCAACCTAGGTGGCAACTTTGAGGGATCTACGTACATGGACCCCAAGATTCCTCTGTTCCTCCACATTTCCAAGAATCCTGCCTTTAATCCAGTATTCAGCATTCAAATTCGACCTTCCAAAATGAATCGCTTCACATTTATCTAGGTTGAACTCTATCTACCATTTCTCAGCCTGCTCTGCATCCTGTCAACATCCTGTTGTAACCTGCAACAGCCCTCAACACTATCTACAACTCTACCAACCTTTGTGCCATCAGCAATCTTACTAACCCACCCTTCCACATCTTCATCCATGTCATTTATAAAAACCACGAAGAGCAGAGGTCCACGAATGGATCCCTGCGGGACACCACTGGTCATCGATCTCCAGGCGGAATACTTTCCATCCATTACCACTGGCGTTTTATAGGCCAGCCAATTCTCTATCCAGACAGCCAAGTTTACCTGTATCCCATGCCCCCTAACTTCCTGAATGAGCCTACCATGTGGAACCATATCAAATGCCTTATTAAAATCCAATATAATATCAGCCTGTTTGAGTCTATTAGTCTGGTTCACACTGTTCTCACGAGCAACAAAGTCCCTCTCTCCAGTGAATACTAAAGCAAAATATTCATTTAGCGCCTCCCCTACCTCCTCAGACTCCAGGCACAGGTTCCCTCCACTATCCCTGATCATCCCTACTTTCACGCTGATCATCCCTTTATTTCTCACACTAGTGTAGGACGCCTTGGGATTTTCCCTAATCCTTCCAACCAGGGCTTTTTCATGCCCCCTTCTAGCTCTCCTAAGCCCATTTTTGATATTCTTCCTGGCTACCTTGCAACTCTCAAGATCCATGCCAAATCCTTGCTTCCTCAACCTTATGTAAACTTACTTCTTCCTCTTAATTAGAAGCTCTACTTCTTTTGTCATCCAAGGCTCCTTCACCTTACCATTCCTTCCTTGTCTCAGTGGGACAAAACTATCCAGCACTCGCAACAAGTGCTCCTTAAACAACCCCCACATTACTGTTGTGCATTTCCCACCGAACAACTGTTCCCAATTTAAGCTCCTCAGTTCCTGTCTAATAGCAGTATAATTTCCCCTACCCCAATTAAATACCTTCCCATACTATCTGTTCCTATCCCTCTCCATGACTATGGTAAAGGTCAAGGTGTTGTGGTCACTGTCACCGAAATGCTCTCCAACCGAGACAACTGACACCTGGCCTGGTTCATTGCCAAGCACCAAATCCAATATGGCCTTCCCCTGAATCAGCCTATCTATATATTGAGCCAGGAATCCTTCCTGTACACACCTGACAAAATCTGCTCCATCCAAACCATTTGCACAAAGGAGGTTCCAGTCAATATTAGGGAAGTTGAAGTCACCCATGACAACAGCTCTGTTACTTCCGCACCTTTCCAAGATCTGCCACACAATCGGTTCCTCCATCTCTCTGCTGCCATTGTGGGGTTTATAGAAAACTCCCAATAAAGTGACTGTTCCTTTCTTGTTTCTGACTTCCACCCATACTGACTCAGTAGACAACTCCTCCTCGACTACCTCCTTTTCTGCACTCCCTAATTAACAGTGTCACTCCCCCTCCTCTTTTACCTCCCTCCCTATTCTTCTTAAAACATCTAAACCCCGGAACATCGAAAACCATTCTTGCCCCTGTGAAATCCATGTCTCCGTAATGGCCACAACATCGTATTTCCAAGTACTGATCCTTGCTCTAACTGGGCAGCACAGTAGCACAAGTGGATAGCACTATGGCTTCACAGTTCCAGGGTCCCAGGTTCGATTCCCCGCTGGGTCACTGTCTGTGTGGAGTCTGCACGTTCTCCCCATGTCTGCGTGGGTTTCCTCCGGGTGCTCCAATTTTCTCCCACAGTCCAAAGACGTGCAGGTTAGGTGGATTGGCCATGGTAAATTGCCCTTAGTGACCAAAAAGGTAAGGAGGGGTTATTGGGTTATGGGGATAGAGTGGAAGTGAGGCTCAAGTGGGTCGGTACAGACTCGATGGGCCGAATGGCTCCTTCTGCACGTTCTATGATGTTCATCTCCCTTATTCTTGACACTCCTGCATTGAAACAGACACACTTTAACCCATTCCACTGAGTGCAATTTTGCCCTATCAACTGTCTATCATTCCTCATAGACTCGCTGCATACTATTTCTGCCTGTTTAACAGCTACCCTATCCTCTGATCCATAGCTCTGGTTCCCATCCCCCTGCCAAACTAGTTTAAACCCTCCCGAAGACCTAGCAAACCTCCAACCCAGGATATTGGTGGCCCTCCAGTTTAGGTGCAACCCATCCTTCATGTGCAGGTCCCACCTTCCCCAGAAGGTATGTTAATGATCCACATATCTGAAGCCTTCCCTTCTGCACCAGCCCTGTAGCCACGTGTTCAGCTGTACTCACTCTATGTTCCTTGCCTCACTTGCAGGTGGCACTGGTAGCAATCCTGAGATCATTATTCTGCTTGTCCTGCTCTTTAGCTTCCAACCTAACTCCCTAAAATCACTTTTTAGATCCTCATCCCTTTTCTTAGCTATGTTGTGGTGCCTATGTGCACCACCACTTCTGGTTGCTCCCCCTCCCCCTTAAGAAGCCTGTAGACTCACTCTGAGACATTCCTGACCCTGGCACCTGGGAGGCAACATACCTTTTGTGAGTCTCGTTCGCAACCACAGAATCTCCTATCCATTCCCCTAACCATTGAGTCTCCTGTCACTATTGCTTTTCTATTCTCCCCCCTTCCCTTCTGAGCCACAGAGCCTGACTCAGTGCCAGAGACCTGGCCGCTATGGGCTTCCCCTAGTAGGCCCCCCCCCCCCCCCCCGCCTCCAACAGCATCCAAAACTGTATACTTGTTTTGAAGGGAAGGGCCAAGGGGATCCCTACACTGACTGCCCATTCCCTTTACTTCCCCTGATTGTAACCCAGCTGCTCTTGTCCTGAACCTTGGGTGTGGCTACTTCCCTGTAACTCCTCTCTATCATCTCCTCTGCCTCCCGGATGATCTGAAGTTCATTCTAAGTAATTGAAGAGAAAAGACGAAGATATGCGGGCTGTAGAATGTCAAATCATTAGTTGATATTGTGAACTTTATTCAATAAATGAAACCCAATCATTTCATTTCAATAACCCTTGAAAAAAATTTGACTTCAACGCTAGACAGGTTGGGAAAAAAAATTGGTAAAGGTGAATCAGCAATATTGAGGCACCGTTACTTTAAAAAAAAAGTGAAAAAATGAATGTTGTACATCTGAAGTAAAAACAAACTATGCTAGAAAAGTACAGCTGGCTGATCAGCATTTTGAGGAGACCTATAGACCGATGTACTTGGTTTCCTTAACTGGTGAACATGCAATGGACACAGCAAGTCAATGGCATACATCAGATTAGAATTGTTGGTGACTACTGATTATTCTCCTCTACCCAATGGTTTTGCGCTATCCCTGTAGTCTAACAAAAGGGTCTCTCTAGCCTAACTCTACAAACTCTGAACTGATCTAAAATATACATCTTTCTTTCTCTTTCAACTCGCGGATCAACTTGGTTTCAACTCTAACCTTTTATTTTGGACCTTTTTGTAACTTTCTATATTTAGAGATGATATTTTAACAGAAATAAAGTAGTATCATTATAAACAAAGTTTGATTTTGTTTTGCAGTCTAGTGGTGTTTTATTGTATCTGAATTTACTGTACAAAATGTTGGTGATTTATCTTGCCAACTGGGATCAATATGGGTTTTTAAAACTCTATTCCTTGAAGTTTAGGTTTCACAATCATGCATTTGCATTTAATTTAAGTGAATAAAGTAAAAAAATGCCTTAATTCGAAATCCCTCCAAAAAACTCTGGGCACAATCTGTTGAACAATTTATTCCATGTAATAAATCGGTTACCAATATCCCTAGTACTTTGAATGTTTCTAAATGTGTGCCCACATCACACTGGTTTAGCACACTGGGCTAAATCGCTGGCTTTTAAAGCAGATCAAGGTAGGCCAGCATCACGGTTCAATTCCCGTACCAGCCTCCCCGAACAGGCGCCGGAATGTGGTGACTAGGGGCTTTTCACAGTAACTTCATTGAAGCCTACTTGTGACAATAAGCAATTTTCATATTTCATATTTCACTGATAGAATTGGTTCTAACCTCAGCCTTGCTAACTCACTGCAGTAGCTGCCAAAGGCTTAGAAAAAGGAAAACAAAGAGGAGACCCTCTCTCGTATTGGACAGATCTGGCAAATCCTGTACCGAATTGTAAACCTTTCACGAGTTGCTAATAATACCTGGGAGAATGCAATTCACCAACCCTTTGCAGAATATCCCACTTCCAAATAATTACTCGCAGGGTCCTCTATCAATAATTACTTATGTGAATGGGACCAGTGAAAGAAAATGAAACAAAACAGTGAAAGAGAAGTGTTAAAAAAAACTAATTTGATCTATTTTTCGAACAGACGACTTTTTCCCTGGTGATCCTCACATGAAGTTTGAGGTGCACATCGTTGAGAAGTTTGATGTGTCATTTGGTAAGGAAGGCGACACAATAAGTTTGGGCTGCACTGTCGTCGTTCACCCCAGCCTGAAGCGATTCCAGCCAGAGATTCAGTGGTGGCGCGATGGTAAGTGTCGTATGTGCATGGGGGAACCATCATGAAATTGCAGTTGGTAAGAAACCGAAGATCAAACCACTTTTAAAAGGTTCCTTAATTACCTCCTCGCTTCTCTCACAGCATGGAATATTACTGTAGTATCTGCGGTGTTTGCACATTGGCTGCCAATCCTCCATCCCTAACTCCTCACCACCCCCAACTCCCGTGTCTTACCAAAGAGGTTCTTTGGCTGTGGGATCTTGCCATTACATCCAAACCCTCATCACCTGAGGATAGATTTCAAGAATCCATCAGCATCAAGAATGGCATTTGATAGGTGTTAGAAACAACATCTCCGCCTGGCTTGCCAGTTCCCCGCTTCCATCCTACCACTGGACCATTTTCCTGGAGGCAGGATAGGGAGCTGCTGGGCTATCTGCCGTTAAGTAATGAGAAGCCCACCAAACTAATTAAATCTCATTTAAGGCCAATTGAAGGAGGCAAACTGGGATTTTTCAGTAAGCCTCCAGATATGTGGGGAGAATGGAAGTTATTTTAGCTGCCCTGAGGCAGCAACGGACCAATATTCCAAGCTAGGCACTTTCTTCCAGCATGGACCTAACAGCAGCTGGGAGTCATTATAATAAGAGGTGTCCTGGTGGTTTGTATGCGAAAACCTTTTTTAAATTTAAATTTTGAAAAAGTTGGAGAGGGGGTGTCTCCATTTTGAAGCGCATTATCTGGGAGAACATTGCACTACTCTTTCAATCATTTCCCTTACCTTGGGAGCCTCTTCTCGATGTGAACGGACATTGAAGATGGAATATAATATCGACTTCAATGCACCAGTGCAGTCTTCGGACACAAGAGGAACAGAGTGTTCAAAGATTCAGACCTCAGATCCAGCACCCAGCTCAAGGTCTATGGAGCAGCTGTGGTCCCCGCCCTCCCATATACATCAGAAACATGGACAATGCACAGCTGACACCTCAAATGCCTGGAGAGATATCACCTTGATTGCCTCCACAAAATTCAGCAAATTCACTGGCAGGGTAGGTGCACCAATGTGAACGTCCTCCCCAGGACAATATCCCTGGTTTCGAGGCACTGGTCATACTTGACCAGCTGCGATGGGTGGGCCACATTGTCCGCATTCCCGACATAAGACTCTACTCTGAGCTCAGCAATGGCAAGCAATTAGTAGGAGGACAGAGGAAACGCTGCAAGAGCACTCTGAAACCCGCCTTCAATAAATTAAACATCCCCTTCAATTTGTGGGCATCGCTTGCATTAGAACGCACAAACTGGAGAAGAAGCATCAGCGAAGGTACCAATCACCTCGGGTATCACAGAGTGGAGCACGCAGAGGCCAAGTGTAAACAGCGGAAAGAGAGGGCAGATTCCAGAGTGTCCCACCCACCCACGTCATCAAACACCACCTGCCAAACCTGTGGCAGAGTCTGCGGATCCAGGATTGGACTATTCAGCCCACAGCACAAAACCCACCACCCCGGAGTGGAAGCAAGTCATTCTCGACCCCAAGGGACTGCGTAAGAAGAAGAATGGCACCAGAAGTGAGGGCACAGGTGCAGGCTCAGGCAGCAAATGAGTGGGAAAAATCAATAGAGGGAAAAAATCACTGAAAACTGAAAATTTAAGCAGCATACGAGTAAACCAGAGTGCTTTCAATATGGGGGAAATCAATCCCCAGAAGTATAAATTCAAAGGAGCCGAATGCTACAGGTATGGGAAAAGAGGCCATCTAAGGCACAAATGCAGAAGCAAACAGGGCCAGCCAATACAAACAGAGCAAGTAATCAAGCATTGGTAAATAACATGGGGGATTGGCCAGTGGGAGAACATATGTCTTGTCCTTAAACAAGGTAACCCCCATTACAGCCGTGCTGATGGTAAATGGTGGGCCACGTGAAATGGACACGGGGCATCAACTATTGTTATAAACAAACGCAGTTACCGGTATCTGATAGAAGGAGTACAACCCCTAAAGTTACTGATCACTACAGCAAAATTAGTCACGTATACCGCAGAGGCTATAATGAAAGTAGGAACAACTACAATGCCTGTGAGTTATAGACAGCAGTCAGCACAGCTTCCACTGATGGTGGTTTCAGGCCAGGGACCGAGCTTGATGGGACATGATTGGCTCTGGGAGATAAAATTAAACTGGCTGGAGGGATTTCCTCAGTGGGAGGTAGCCAGAAAACCTGGAGGAAACCCACGCAGACACGGGGAGAAAGTGCAAACTCGACATGGCTAGCTTTCTCTGCTCGGAGAAAATCAAGTTTGCCTTGAGAGGGTCACTGTTAGGGTTCGCCCGGAAGTGGCAACCATTCATCGACTTCTTTGTGGAAAATTAATCGTCAGCAGGGGGTGGGGGGGTTGGGGGGGGGGGGGGGGTTGGGGGGGTTGGGGGGGGGGGGGGGGGGGAGGTGGTTACTGTAGATTAGGAGCTTAATTAATGGTAGGACCTGTTGAGGAGGGAGGTGATATTTGCACTATGTTTATATTTTCATGTGCATTGTTAGTATTTCTGCTGTTATAATGCCAAAAAAAACCTCAAAGAAATGTTTATTTAAAAAAAAAGATTAAGTACATTACATTGTATGAATGGCAAAATGTGAAAGTTCCTGAAAAGATGAAGCTGCATCAGCTCAGAAAGAATGAGTTTATTTGCAAGGATGGTGTCATCCTTTGGGGATCTAAAGAAGTTATCCCGAACGAGGAAGATAGTTGTTGCTAGAAGAGTTACATAGTGCCCATCTGGGTGTATCTGTTAGCAAGGAGTTACGCCTGGTGGCTGGAATTGGTGTAGACATAAATGGTAAAACAGTGTGACCAGTGCCAACTACAACAGAAATTACCTGCCACTGCTTCCTTATACCCTTGGGAGTGGCCAGGTCGGCCATGGGTGAGTGTCCACATTGATTAGGTTGGCACTTTTACAGGCGCAAGGGGCAGGATTCTCTCAGCCTGGGGCTGGGCTGGAAAACCGGCGCGACCGGCGCGAATCACGCCACGTCGCCCTGATGCTGGGACGTGATTGTCCGCAGAGCGGAGTATCGGCTCCATTGGCACTGGCGCGGCACCAGTCGGGGGCCACTCTACCATTCTTCGCCCGGGATGGGCTGAGCGGCCATACCGAAAAACCCGAGTCCCGCTGGTGCCTTTCTAACCTGCTCTTAGTCGGCAGGGCCACAGCGTGGAAGGGTCCGCTGGTGGCATGTGGGGGGGGGGGGGACCCCAAGGGGGGCCCTCTGCTGTGGCCTGGCCCATGATTTGCGGGCCGGCCTCTCTGGCTGGGGGTCTCCTTTCTTCTGCGCCGGTCCCTGTAGCCCTACGCCATGTTGCGTTGGGGCCGGTGCGGAGAAGGGAGCCACTGCGCATATGTGCGTTGGCGCCGGTGCCACTGCCAATGTGCGGACCCCGTGGCGCCCAGTTGACGCTGGGGTCGGCAGCTGGAGCAGCGGGGTCTCTTCCGTGCCGTGCTAGCCCCCCTGTAGGGGCCAGAATTGCTGATCCTGAGGCCATGTTGACGCCGTCGGGAAACGCAACGGCGTTTACGACGGCGTCAACACTTAGCCTCAGGATCAGAGAATCACGCCCAATCTTCCTGTTGCTGGTGGATGCCATGCAAAATGTATCGAGGTTTTCAAAATGAAGTCTGCAACATCCCATGCTACACTTGACTTTGCTTTGCTCCCCATGGTGTGCCAGAGGTGCTAGTTTCAGACAATGGCACAGCGTTCATTAGTACCGAGTTCCAAAGGTTCATGGCCTTCAATGGCATTAAACACATTTACACAGCACCTTACCACCCCTCATTGAATGGGTTAGCTGAACGTGCTGTTCAAGTATTCAACGTTGGCATTAAAAAACAATCACTTGCTACAATGGAGACTAAAGTGGCATGTTTGCTCCTGGCTTACACAACCACCCCGCGTACTACGATGGGAATAACTCCAGCCGAGACAGTACTGGGCCGTCACTGAAGAACCAGATTAAGCCTCATACTTCAGAATTTCGCAGGGAGGGGGAGACGAGGCAGAGTTGTCAAAAGAGGAACCACGATTCTTCAAAAATAGAGAGAGGGCAGTTGAGGTAGATGACATAACCTTTGTGAAAGATTTTGGAAGTGGTCCAAATTGGTTTCCTGGAGGACAGAACGGGGCCAGTTTCTAATGAGGTCCAAGTACAAGGCAAGTTCGTGAAGAAGAATATGGACCATTTGAGAAGGCAGGAGCCATCCCGAGAGCGAGTGCTACTGTCTAACCCAGTTGTTCCCTGAAGTAGCATGGTGGGTTGTTCAAGAGATGAAGTGGCTGATCAGCCAGTGACAGGCTGGATGAAAGTGAGACACAGATTCCAGAAAGCATACTGCAATACCTTCTAAGGAAAGTAAAACAGCTGGGTGAGTGCAGTTATATATTTTATTAAAAGCAAATTACCGTGGATGCTGGAATCTGAAACCAAAAAAGAAAATGCTGGAAAATCTCAGCAGGTCTGGCAGCATCTGTCAAAGGGCCATCTGGACTCGAAACGTTAGCTCTTTTCTCTCCTTACAGATGCTGCCAGACCCCTGCTGAGATTTTCCAGCATTTTCTCTTTTGATTATATATTTTATTATATGTTGTACAATAACAAGGAGCAGAGAAGAAGGGCCCTAGTTAATACTGGTTAATATTATTTGATATCAAGGGATGGGGTAAGACATGGAAGCAGACCTCCAAGCCGTGGTCTTCTCTTCATGCTCCATGTGGGAGACAGAAACATTTCCAGTTCCCAGGACCAGCTTGTGTACGGGAAATGTCTCCAGCTGCAGCTCCTGAAAGCCAGGGTTTCAGAGCTGGAGTGGTATCTGGGGACACTGTGGAGCACCTGCAAGATGGAGAGTATCAGGGATAGCAGGTATCAAGGAGTGGTCACACCACAGCCTCAGACTCCAGAGGCAGGAAGGGAAAGGATGACCACCAGGCAGAGTAAGAGGGCTAGGCAGGAAATGCAAAAATCCCCTCTGGTTATTCCCCTATAAAACGGATATACCATTGTGGATACATTGCAGGGGGTAGGGGTGGGGGGATGGCCTCTCAGTGGAAAGCAGCAGCAGCAGCAGCCAAGTCTGTGGCACCAACAGTTGCCTCCGCTGGACAGCAGGAGACAGAAAGGACAAAGTGAGCTATAGAGTTGGGGGATTCAATTGTGAGGAGAACTGAAAGGTGTTTCTGTGGTTGCGAGCACGACTCCAGAATGGTACATTTCCTCCCTGGTGCCAGTGTCAAGGATGTCACAGAGCGGCTACTGGGCATTCTGAAAGGGCGGGGTGATCAGCCAGAGGCCATAGTACATGTTGGTACAAATGACAGAGGTAGAAAGAGGGATGAGGTCCTGCAACATGAATTTAGGGAGTTGGGCAGAAGGTTAACAAACAGGACCGCTAATACTTCCTGTGCCACGGGCGAGTGAGTATAGAATAGGAGGATAGGTCAGATAAACGATGGCTGGAGGGATGATGCAGGAATGAGGGCTTTAGATACCTGGATCATTGGGATCACTTCTGGGGCAGATGGTATCTGTATAAGCAGGATGGGTTGCACTTGAATTGGAGGGGCCAAATATCCCAGCAGGGAGGCTTGTTCATACTACAGGTCAGGGTTCAAACTAATTTGGAAGGGGAATGGAATCCAAAGTAACAATACAGTGGGTGAGAAGATGGAGTCAACTATAGAGGATAAACCAGGCAAATCCAGTGGGCAGAGCACATGGGAGTATTGGAAGGCTAAACTGCATTTATTTCAATGCAAGAAGCCTGACAGGCAAGACTGATGCACACAGAGTGTTGATCAGCACATGGAATTACGATATTATTACAATCACAGAAACTTGGTGGAAAGAAGGGCAGAAGGCAGATGAACATCCCAAGGTATAGAGACTTCAGGCGTGATCGAGGGGAAGGTAAAGAGGAGGAGGAACTGCATTATTCATTAGGAGAACATCACGGCAGCACTCGGGGATGATATCTTTGTAGGTTCCTCAAATGAAGCCATAAGGGTAGAACTTAGTAACAAAAATCACAAAGCTCAAAGCTCACATTGCTAGGAGTGTACTATAGGCTCCCATATAGTCAGGGAGAGATAGGAGAGATATGGAAGCAAATCACTGAGAATTGTAAAAAGAATAGGGTAATAATTTTTGGGGATTTCCCCAATCCCCAACTTGCCCAATATTAACTGGGATAGTCAAAGTGTGAAAGGCTTAGAGGGGGCGGAATTCTTAACATACATTGTTATGGGCCAGGGTTTAAAGAACCCCAATTTGTTATGGGCCAGGGTTTAGAGCACCCCAAAGTGTATCATGGAGTTCACCTGACCCACAACGTTTAATAGATTGTGGTATGGGGAGCACACGGCCCACTCTATAGGTGTGGTACAGCAGAAATGGAAAAGTATTTTTTAAAGCAAAACAATGTTTATTCTATGAACTCAAGTTAACTTTTTTAAAACATAGTGATCGTCTTAGCAACCATTAATTCAAATACAACCCCCAAAGAATACAACACTAAGTAATCCTTCAGCTGTCCTTTTAACATCCATAAGACTTTAGAAAAAAAACCTTGAAACAGAAGCACATCAGGTTAAAGTCACTACTGAGAGCAGTTATTGGGTTTAAATCACCAAAGGATCGAGTTACAGTCTTTAGATTACAAAGAGAGAGGCTCATACACTTTCTGGCTGTGACTGCAGCTATCCAGCTCTGAAAACGAAACTAAAACACACTCTGCAACAAACAGCCTAAAAAGAATGTAAAAAGCTGACAGACAGCCCAGCTCCACCCACTCTCTGACTTCACTGCAGTAGTAAACACCCATTTCTTAAAAGGTACTTTCACTATAGATATTTATATACACACCCATTTATAATCACCTCACATGACAACATCCAGGAGAGCTTTTTATGCCAATATGTTGTAAGTCCTACAAGGGACGGGATGGTGCTGGATGTAGTTTTAGCGAATGAAACTGGGCAAATGGATACAGTTTCAGTGGGGGAGCATTTTAGAAACAGTGACCTTAATTCAGTAGAATTTAAGATAGTTATGGAAACGAACAAAGATGGACCAGAAATTAAGGTTCTTAATTGGAGGAGGGCTAAATTTAATAAAATAAGACAGGATCTGTCCAAAGTTAATTGGGAGCAGCTACTTGTAGGAAAATATACATCAGAGCAGTGGGATTCATTCAAAAAGCAAATAGAGAGAGTATGGGGCAAACATGTTCCCATGATAATGAATGGTGGGAGCAATAAGTCCAGAGAACCTTGGGTATCAAGGGATATCCATTGTTGGATAAGGAAAAAAAGGAAGTCCTTGAGGAATATAGAAAATGTAAGGGGTTACTTAAGAAATAAATTAGGAGAGAGAAGAGGAAACATGAAAAACCACTAGTGGGTAAAATAAAGGAAAATTTCAAGATGTTTTATAACTGTATTATGGGCAGGAGGTTGGTCCCCAATTGGGACCAATGAGGTAATTTGTTTGTGGAAACAGAAGGATATAGGTGAGGTTTTAAATGAGTAATTTGCATCTGTGTTCACTGCGGAGAAAGATTATGTAGGTATAGAAATCTAGGAGCACATTGTGATTTAGTTAAGAAACTTAATATTGAGAGGGAGGAGGCATTAACAGTTTTAACGGCGCATAAAAGTGAATAAATTCCTGGGGCCAGATGAGCTGAATCGCAGGCTGCTGTGGGAAACAAGGGAGAATATTGCAGTGGCTCGAACAAAAATGTTCAAATCTTCTCTGGCCACAGGAGAGGTCCCAGAGGACTGGAGGACAGCTAATGTGGTGCCACTATTCAAGAAGGGAAGTAGGGACCAACCAAGAAATTACTGTCCAGTGAGTCCAACTTCAGTGGTAGAAAAACTACTGGAAAAGATTCTGAGAGACAGAACTAATGGAGAGGCAAGAATTAAATCAAGGATAATCAGCATGGTTTTGTCAAAGGAGATCATGTCTTACAAATATGAATTTTTTGAGGTGACGAGGTGTGTAGATGAGGGTAGTGCAGTTGATATAGTCTACATGGACTTCAGTAAGGTTCTTGACAAAGTCCCAGATGGGAGGCTGATGAAGAAAGAAAGAGCTCTTGGGATCCAGGGAAATTTGGCAATCTAAATCCAAAACTAGCTTCAGTGGTAGGAGGCAGAGGGTGATGGTTGAAGGTTATTTTTGTGACTGGTAACCGGTGTCCAGTGGTGTTCCGTAGCGATCGGTGCTGGAGTCCTTGTTGTTTGCATTATAAATTACGGATCTGGATGTGAATGCAGGAGCTTACTTATTCGCAGATGACACACAAATTGGTGGTGTGGTAAATAGTGAGGAACAATGCCTTAGATTATAGAACAATATAGATGGGCTGATTAGATAGGCAGAAGCGTGGCAAATTAAAATTAACCATGAAAAGTGTGAGGTAATACATTTTGGGAAGACTAACAAGGCAAGGGAATTTCCAATGAATGGACAGACCCTCGGAAGTACAGAAGATCAAATGGACCTCGGTGTGAATGTACACAGATCTCTGAAGGCAGTAGAACAGGTAGGTAAGGTGGCCTATGGAATTGTTGCCTTTATTAATGGAGGTATTGAATACAAGAGCAGAGAGGTTATGCTGGAGCTGTATAAAATTCTGGTTAGGCCCCTGCTAGAGCACTGTGTACAGTTCTGGTCACTACACTAGAAAAAGGAAGCACTGGAGAGGGTGCAGAAGTGATTCACCAGGATGTTGCCCGAGCTGGATAATTTCAGCTATCAAGAGAGGTTGGATAGGCTGGGATTGTTTTTCCTTGAGCAGAGAAGGCTGAGAGGGGACCTGATTGAGGTGTATAAAATTATGAAGGACTTAAATAGGAATGTACTTGTTCCTTAGTGGAGGGTTGTCTATAGGCAGGAGGCATAGATTTAAGGTAATGGATAGGAGGTTTAGAGGGATGTGAGGAAAAGCATTTTCACCCAGAGGGTGGCTGGAATTTGGAACTCACTGTCTGAAAGGGTCGTAGAATTTGGGATCATCAACTTTTAAGAAGTATTCAGATGAGCACTTTAAATGCTATTACATACAAGGCTAAGGGCTAAGTGCTGGAAAATGGCATTAGAATAGTTAGGAGCTGGATGTTTTGTGCGGATGTGATGGGCTGAAGAGCCTCTTTCCATGCTGTACAACTCTACGACTCTATGGTCGGGATTCTTTGAAATCCCGGCCAAGTATTGACGTCGGCGTCAAAACTGGCGCAGGTGACTCCAGTGTCAACGTGCTTCCAGGCCCAGGCATTCACCCATTCCTAGGGGGCTAGTACGGCGCCGGAGTGGTGTCTGCTGTTCCGGTGCTCGAAAGCCAGCGCGCCACAGCCGGCGCGGATCCGCGCATGCGCGTGGGTTGTCGTCTCCGCGCCGGCCCCACGCCAGCAGGACTTGGCCGAACGCGCCGGGCATTTGGCCCATCGAGGCACGGGCGCGATTGGCGCCGATTCTCCGGTCGTTGGAGCAGCGTGGCGTGATTCTCGCGACCCCCAGCGATTCTCCGATCTGGCGCGGGATTGGAGATTCCCAGTCCATGACTCTATGAGAGGAGAAGCGTGGTGAGATAATTGCAGCAGAAGCTATCTAGACAGTCGAGCCGAAGCCAGAGTCGCTCCCAGAAAGAGGAAGAGAAAGCCACCTGACTGACTGAATTTCTGACGGACTGTGTACAAGAAGTGTTTCTCAATGCTGGTGTTTTGTTAATATTACAGGTATTTCATGTATTGTATAATAAGGGACTTAAAGTGGAGGGATGTAGGAGCTGGCCCCTTTAATGGGTGTGCTGGCCCTTTAAAGTTGTGTACATTGGGGTGGGGGGGGGGTCAATTGACCCCATCACCCTATGGGAGTCAAGCACAGAGATCTTGGTGCAGAGGATGGGCTTTTGCAACCAGAGTAGATCCTAGAGCTGGTAGTGGTAACATCATGAAAGACTGTGGGCACCGGCCACATTGCAGTCTCGCGTGAGCACGGTGTGGCCGGTGAATGCCGGGAGAGCCTTCTCGCAGACGTTCCGGCAGTCTTCGCATCTCGCAGGATTCACCCAATTCCCGCGAGGCATCGGAATCTGAAACATGGCCACAATAGGCAGAATGGCACCTGGGGGTCTCTCAGGCCATCAGACACCCCAGCATGGTCAGGGTAAGTGCAGGATTCCATCCTCCCAGAGGCCCCTGCTTAACTGCCTCCACTTGCCACCCTTCAATTTCATCTCCACCCTCCTTTCATTGGCATGGCCCCCTTGCCCCCTGGCCCTTGGCTCTGCCACCCCGGCACCCGGGCAGTTCTCCTGCCAGCTTGGCAGTGCCATCTGGTCACCTTGGTAGTGCAAGGGTGGCATTGCCAAGGTGCCCTCGTTAAAGAGGCAGTTAGCTGCTGGGGGGTTAACATTTTGTCTTCAAAAATATGAAAAAGTGAAAAGGAGGCATTAAAATTGAAAAGTGACACGCTGGTTGGAAAGGTGATGGGTGGGGTCCCGAAGGGAGGGAGTGCTGTAAGGGAACCTGAGGGAGGGCTTGAAGAAGGGTGACCCCCAGGGACCCAATAGTGTGGTGTCCTCACTTCAGGGGTGTGGGAAGTGCCCATATGTGTAGGGGTGCCGCCAACCCACTTAGAGATCAGGCACCCTTTCAAAATGGCTACCTGATCTCGGAGTTCAGCTCACAAGTGCTGAAAAGAATTCTAATTGTGGGCTACACCAGGGCCCAAAAAGGTGAGTAAGGATGGGATTCTCCAGCTGCATTCACCCAGAGACCGGAAAATCCCACCCGAGGTCAATGGATTTTTCCATTCTACGCTTCTCGCCTTGGCATTCTTACAGCAGACAGGGTGGGAGAATTCAGCCCTAAGTGTCATTGAATAGTGTGGTGATATGCATCACTGTAAATACACAAGGGGTTAATGTAAATACATATAGACTGGATAGACACTAGAGGGAGTACCAGAGACATGACACACAGACAGTCAACCAATAGGCCAGTAAGATAGGACACGACCAATGGGCATTCACGACACACACAGAGGTGACAGTACCACAGGAGGGCATTACACCAACCCATATAAAAGGACACAGCACTCATGATCTTCCTCTTTCCAGTGGAGACACTCAGTGAGTACACAGGGTTGATTTGAAACACATCACACCCACCATGTGGATTGTAGCAGACTGGTTCATCAGTCTGAGTAGCTATAGCAGGATTAACAGAGAGTCGAACCCAAGTAGGAGAATTGTTAACAGTTTAATAAATGTGTTAAAGCTATCTCCAAGTCTGAACCTTCCTTTGTCAGAGTGCACAGCAAGGAAGCAGCTTATGCTAGATCAAGAGCATAACAAATCAAATAGCGGTGGGGAACTCCTCGCAGAGCTGGCCACACCCGCCACAAATTAACTCTTTTTGGGAGAATCGCACCGTGTGTGTGAATACCGTTTGTAAATAAACCATTATAATTCACTACACACACTGACTGGTGGTCACCAATCCTTCCTTCACTACAGTTATTAATAGAACTTGAGCAAATAAAATGGTGCGGGGCTGGGACGTTGAGTGGGCGGGGGTGGAACACCCTCTGTCCTCTGACTTTCATTTGCTCGATATCCATTACATCGCTAACTTTTCCCAGTTCTGATGAAAGGTCACTGACTGAGAACATTAACTGTATATCCCTCTCCACAGCAGCTGACAGATCTGCTCAGTAATTCCAGCATTTTATGTTTTAAAAATGGCACTTTTTGTCTCAATGTTGTTCACTGTGGACAACGACCAGCAACAAGAATTGCAGCGGATTTTGTCATTTTCCCCTGTCCTAACCCAGAACATTACATAGTGTGCAACCGCTGGCCTGGGTGAGATCACCTGAGGCAGCACAGACCAGGGACAGAGTGTGGAGACTTCCTGGTCTGTACAGTTTAACACTACAGCGCACAATACTGCTTCGTGAGCTATTAGGAAAGTCAAATGCAGATTTTTATGATCAAATCAAATGGCACTGCTTTAAAAATGATGAGTCGCCATTATATGAAGGGGAGTGGGCCAGTGCACCCCTCAAACCTTTTCCACCATTCAATGCAATCATGGCTGATATGACACCTAATTCTAATCACCCACCTTTGCCTCATATCCCTGAAAGCCTCACAAAAATCTTACCAATCTCAGATTTAAAATTAATAATTAATCAAAAATCAATTGCCGTTTACAGAAGAGAGTTCCAAAATACTACACACTGTGGTTGGTGGAAGTGTTTCCGACTTTTAATCATGAAAGATTTGGATTTACGTTTATATGCTCCCTAGTCCTAGACACCGCAACCAGTGGAAATAGTTTCCCTCTATGCTATCAATTTCCGTTCATATCTTGAAAACCAGATACCCCTTTAACTCTTTAAATTCCAGAAAATGAGCTTTCCTTGTAACTTAACCTTTGGAGTCCTGGTATCATTATGGTAAATCTAGGCTGCAATTCCTCCAAGGCTAATATATCCTCTCTAAGATGAAGTGCTCAGAACAGCTCACAGTATTCCATGTCTAGTAACCATAAATGGATGGCCTCACATTTTATGACAGTGCCATAATTTTACCCATGCTCTTAATGTATTATAATCTCTTTGTAATTTTATGCTGCTTACAATACTGTCTGTCTTTTCAAGGGCAGTTATTAACTGTTGTTAATCCTGTATATTTATGATTTCATGTTCAGTAGTTATAACTTGCAGCAAAAACCTAGCATGTACAAAGAATGGCAAGTATACATGTAAAGACAATAAATTTCAAACATCTAACATTGTAATGTCTTTGTATTAAACTCAATACCTGCTCCACTCTTACATTTCTAAATCTACTTTTCTCCATTTTCTTTGTCAGGTGTTCAGTTGCAGGCATCCCAATGGCTTCAGATGCACTGGAGTGGTGAAACTGCTACACTGACTTTTACTCACCTAAATAAAGAGGACGAAGGATTGTACGTTATGCGTGTGTTGACAAAGTCTGGCTATGAACAGCATTCTGCATATGTGTTTGTCAGAGGTATGTGTTCAGATAGACATGGCAACCCATATGTCATGTGAGAGCCTGGACAGTATCTACATTCCTACTATGTGAGTCATCAAATTTAGCCCAATCCTATTCTCATGCAGCTCCACATCGTGCACATGGAAGTCAGTAAATAATAAGAAGCAACCATGCCCCACAACTAGAGGTCCTGGAGCAATTATAACACTTGTGCCACCACCAAGGTAGCAACAACAAACTCAGCTTGAAGCAGTGAGCATAGTTGGTGTCCTTCTAGTCTGATCGGGAACATAGTAAGTGTATTTGACTGAACCATGTTAGGTATCTGCTATACCCATGACCTTGAGCTGTTGAAGCACAAGAGAGCAGTTTGCCTGTAAATACTACAGTCTTCATGAGAGAAATGCCTTGGACACTGTCTGATAGGAATATAGGAGCAGGAGTAGGCCATTCAGCCCATTGAGCCTGCTCCTCCATTCAGTCAGATCACAGCTGATCATCCACTTTAATGCCTTTTCCTCACACTATCTCCATATCCCTTGATGACTGAGCTTCTACAGTCCTCTGGAACAAACTCTTGAGTAAAAAAGCCTCTCCTCGTGAACTGGTCTCCAGCTCCTTGGACAATGACATGTCAGCTATGAGTCTGCCTTAGGGGAAGTAGAATGCATCATCTCCTCCACTTGAATCTGTGGATCTACGAAGTCCATTTCAGTGGAGAGTGGCCCATACGTTTGCTATATTGGTGCTGCATTTCCCAGGAATGAGATAAACTATAATGTAGTCATTATAATCAGAAAGCTTTTTGTGCCTCTTTTACAGATACTGATGCAGAAGTTGCAGGTGCCCCAGGAGCTCCTTTAGATGTCTATTGCCTGGATGCCAATAAGGATTATGTAATTGTAAGCTGGAAGCAGCCAGCAGTGGATGGTGGTAGCTCTATCCTCGGTTATTTTGTTGACAGGTGAGTGGTAAAAGAAATTGACGATTGGGATATTTCTCACGATATTAATTTACTGGTTCAATAAACAGAAATTCTGCAAAGGTGGATTCTTTTACCTTATTTGTTTTGTTTCTTTCCTCCTCACCTTAAAGTTTGGATTCATGTCAGAGTAATGTTCCCTGGGTGTCATCTTTCTTCCACAATTATAACCAAATGCTTTTTCCTTAGGTTTGAATATTTGTGGGCTCCAGGAAAAGTAAAAACAGGCATAGATCACTTGGCCCTTGTAGCCATTCAATGCAATCAAGACTGATCTGTTCATGTCAATGATTAGGATTTCTGATCTGGATGATTACTCTTACTCGTCTGCTTCTGTCTAAGCCACTGTCTAAGCCACTGAAAGCTACGAAACAGAGCAGCTCTCACTAGAGGGAGATTGTTCTTCCAGCTTTGAAATTAGTTACTAGCTTTCAATTATATTCTGCTGGGAATTGTCCAGGTTAAGTCGCTCAACACCAAATCGTTACGCTTAGGTCATCCTAATGAGTGTCTAGGAAATTTAGACTTATTCAATGTCACAAACACATTTATTTTTTTAGTGTGGTGTTATTACAAACATTTAAAAATACAAAACAAAGTTACAGAGTCTACGAAATTTAAGTCTGCGAACAATTTGTTATTAAAATTAGAATTAGAATTGGAATTAGAACAGTACAGCACAGAACAGGCCCTTCGGCCCTCGATGTTGTGCCGAGCAATGATCACCCTACTCAAGCCCACGTATACCTATCCCAGTAACCCAACAACCCCCATTAACCTTATTTTTTAGGACACTAAGGGCAATTTAGCCTGGCCAATCCACCTAACCCGCACATCTTTGGACTGTGGGAGGAAACCGGAGCACCCGGAGGAAACCCACGCACACACGGGGAGGATGTGCAGACTCCGCACAGACAGTGACCCAGCCGGGAATCGAACCTGGGACCCTGGAGCTGTGAAGCATTTATGCTAACCACCATGCTACCGTGCTGCCCACAATCTGGATATCCAGAAATTATCTCTACTTCAGAACTTTTAAAAAGTAAGAGAAACATACTCACAAAAGTCTTGAGAGACTTGTTTGACAAAACAGGCGGGGAAACAGAACACCTTGACTGTACCCTCTTGCAGGAGAGAGGAGTGAGTGCTCGTCCTATTAAATCTGTCTCTTTTTATACATTTTTCTCCCTTTCTCTAGAATAGCCTGATGATAAATAGCCCGGTTGAGGCTATTTTAGAGATGGCTATTCATATTTGTAGATTTATATTTTTTATAATAGCCTAATGGTAAATAGCTAAAGTGGGTCATCTTAAAGATGGCTATTCACAGGCAGAGAGACATTGTTTACAGGTCATGTTAGTTGTGTTTAATTGCGGTGCTGGTGTCAAAACATCTTGAAATATGACCAAACTAATGGGTTTGTGCAACTTGTTATCTCTGTGGGCCTCTCACTTAAGCTTTTACTAATGATGTTACAAATAATTTTATGTTTATAAATTCAAGATCTTGGAGTAAAATATATTTGCTTTGTTACATTTGATGTTTGGGATAGTTTGAACTATTTAAATCTTATTCCTAATTCTATTTGTTATGTTTCTATCCCAATGGACATTAGGGATTCTGAAAGGACTTGTATTATATTGATTTTACTTGTGTCACACGTGTCGTGCACCAGAATCATAGGAACTAGAAGCAGAAGTAGGCAATTCAGCATCTCGAGCCTGCTCCACCATTCAATCTAATCATGGCTGATCTCTTTCTGATCTCAAACACACCTCCATGCCTGTTCCCCATATCCCTTTAACCCATTTTTAAAATTAAAAATGTATCTATCTCCTTCTTGAAACGATTTAATAATTCAGATTCCTCTGCACTATGGGGCAGCAAGTTCCACAAATTCATCACACTCTGCGGAAAATAGCTCCTCCTGGTCATGAGTTTTGATTCTTGCAAAAGCTTTTATTTTATTTGACTCTGTGATCAGTGGAATATTCATCACAATTCTTCAATTCCACTTTTCCGCACTATCTCCAAATCCCTTAATCCCCTCAGTACCAAAAAATCTATTAATCATTAAGTTGAATTTTGACTGACTGAGCATCCACTGTTCCCTAGGGTAGAGAATGAAGAACCACAACTGTTTGAGTGAACATTTCTCTTCACCTCAATCCTAAATGGTCAACCCATGCTAACTCCTCAGGCAGCAAAACATCCTCCCAGCGTTTACCCCATCAAGCCGTTTTAAAAGTTTTATGCTTCTCATTCATCTAAATTCCTCAAAACGACAATTCCTTCTTCACAGAAATGAATCCAGTGAACCTTTGTTGAACTCACTCTCAGGCTTGTATATCCTTCTTTCGATAAGGAGACCAAAACTGTACATATTTCCACAAGTGTGGTCTCACCAATAATTGTAACAAGACGACTTCAATCTTATCCTCCAATCCGTTAAGATCAAAGGCACACATACCATTCACTTTCCTAATTGCTTCCTATACCTGCATGTTAGCATCTTGTGATTCATTTGCAAGGATATTGAGGTCCCTCTGAATGCCATCATTTCTAGTCTCTGAAAAATATTCTGCTTTTTCAATTTTTTCCTCCAGGAGAACTTCACACTTATGTTTCTTAGCAACCTCTTTGCATACTCCTCACAACTTACTTTCCAACCTAACACCTTCAGCAAAATTGGATGTGTTACACTCAGCACACTCATCTCAGTCACTGATACCCATAACCTTCAGGAGAGAAGAACGAATAGAAGAGAATCTGCAAGTGGCACAAAAAAAGGTGTTTAAACAATAAATAAATGTCCCGACATGTGTTGTGCAATGGTCACCCATGATGTTTTGTATAGTAGTGATGGCAGAATGAGTTTCAGAATGGTAAATGACTAGATTTTCTGTTTATTCCAACAAACAACTAAATTCCTTTGTTTACAGATGTGAAGTAGGAACCAGTCATTGGGTTCAGTGTAATGACACGCCAGTGAAGTTTGCCCGCTTCCCTGTTACTGGGTTGGTAGAAGGCCGTTCCTACATCTTCCGTGTGCGTGCTGTCAATCATGTTGGAATCAGCAGGCCATCCCGTATATCTGAGCCTGTTGCAGCCTTGGATCCTTCTGATAAAGCAAGACTGAAGGGTATGTCTTTTTTTTTACTGTTAACCCTGAGAAAGGAATTCTTTAAAGAGCAAGTCCTTTGGTACCTTCATTAACAGCTCGTGTTTGGTTACAGTCTTAATGTGAAGGACAATAGGCCAAATATTAACTCCAACTTCTGCTGCTCAGAATGAATTTGTATTGCATGCTAAGTAAGTAATAGAAAGAGAAAGTAGAACACACTCAAAGCTGTGGCAATCCTCTGTATTTATGGGAGCACAGTACATTAGAGCACCAATACGTGGTGCCATTGAGAAGGTGGGACATAGATTTGAACTACCAGGGGAATGAGTTCCAAAATCAGGTGAATCAGCCTGAGGGTAGGATCTCCCATAGCGATAGATAGAAAGCCAGGAGGATGAATTCCTGTCGATCTGATCTCTGGTCCAGAGCAGTGTAGGAAATATACCTGGTTTCTTGTCTTAAATCTTGAAAATATGCAAACATTGTGCCTATCAGTGCTAATTGACCTATCATTAATCTGCACAGGCACAGTCCAGGAAGTGTTAGGTATTTTGGCTAGTTTAATTCTGCTTGAGAGAATCTGGGAGCCAATGCACATGATAAGCATACAGCACCATTTTGTAGCCATTGCCTCCCCATTAAAACCAATTAAGAAGTTCAAATAAGCACTGATTAACTGTTCAAACTCCTGCTCTTTATTTCTTCTCTTCTGTACAGTTTATAGTCCAATTTCCTTGTCTTCCTCCATCCTCTCCTTTAACTTTCTCCAATCAGAGGGCCATAACACTATTTGCACCGGGGAGATCTCAGAATGAAATCTTCTCCATTCCCAGCCAGCGACACAGGTTCATGCCCAGCGAGGGTTTGAACCTGATTACCACAAATTTAACCGGTATTAAATATTCTTAAACAGCTTAACGCCACTCCTTCTGAGGTTGTCAGATGTTCCCACCCCATCAGTGATGTGATGCCGGTGGGAATCACTACTGGTTTCCAAAAGCGGAAATCAGTTGTGAGACTATGCTGGGGGCTCAGGAGTCACCCTGGGTGGTGAGGGACATAGCTGGGCAGTGGCCTGGCACAGGACCTTACCAGTACCAACCTGGCAGTGTCAGGGTGTGGGACCAGGGACAAGGCCTCTACGCAACACTATTATTGCCATTATATTGAGGGGGGTGAACAATGGCCCGGTGCCGGTGATGTGCAGGGAGTGTGGTCAGATCACCTTGATGCCTGCGTGGTAGGAGGGAGGGGGTGTGGGCGGGGAGAGAGGGGGTGCGGTGACCCGAACATTGAGGGATTGCCTCTCAGTCTTCTAGGTTTGGGGTTGTTCCCCTTGTCTGCCAGAAATCCCAATGTCTATGGGGACGGTTGATTTGAGGGTGGCCTTTACTTAGGGCGCAATTCAGTGGACTTGAAACAAATTCAGCTTTCAGGCACGTTTCACAGGGTGTTTCTCGACAGCTGCAGTGCCGAGATTCATCCCGCTCTTCACCGGCACTTTGCTAGTTTTTTGGGCCTCGGGGAGATCCTCAATGCCGAGTCCATTTCCTACACTGGTGAGCTGAACTCCCCACAGATCAGTTATTTTTATTGGTCTCTGCATCCCCCCCACTTTCAGATGCGCCCACACTTTCTGGACCCCTCCACTCCTTGTAGCCTCTGGAACTCCGGACCCCCCCATCCCCCACCCTAATGGACCCCTCTCCCCCTGAACCCTACCCCTGGCAGTGTCAGCCTGGAGTCCGGGCACTGCCATGGTGTCCAGATACCAGGGGGAATGTCAGGGCACCACCCTTCCCTGTCCCTGACCACCCGGGAATCACTAATGGCCTGCAAGACCCCCACCCCTCCCCCCATTCCCCACATAAGGTGCCGTCATGCCTGGTCAACATTTGTTGAATCCAGTGCTAAGCGGCTCCTGGTCAAGGCTCACAGGCACGGCCGTCTACTCCTGGGTGCAGGGTGAAAGCGGCGTCTGGGTATTTAAATTATGCTAATTTAAATATGCTGTTCTCCATCACACCCAGCAATGGCGAAATCCAGATCTCGGCAGGTGGAACGAGTCAGGGTGACTCAATTTAGGGCTTTCATGGATTCACCCATTGCACCCGACTTCACGCTGGATGCAATGCCGTGGCTGAATCGCGCCCTTAGACAATTAAAGGTGGCTTCCCGATCTCTATGGAGCCGGGCTTGCTGGCATTATCAGGCTCATATGATGGCACAAAACACACCTCTGCTTTTTTTGACAAAGTGTCAGAAGATCTGGGATGGGATTCTCCAGGAATCGGTGGGGCAGGCAGAAATGGCACAGTGGAGTGGCGAAAACAACTGAGGCGTCGGGCCGCCCCAAAGGTGCGGAATCCTCCGCACCTTCAGGGGCCAGGCCAGCGGCGCAGTGGTTTGCGCCCCGCCGGCCGGCTTGGAAGACCTTTGGCGCCTCGCCAGCCAGGGCCGAAGGGACTCCGCCAGCCGGCGCAGGTCCGTGCATGCGTGGGAGTGTCAGCGGCTGCTGACGTCATCCCTGCGCATGCACGGGGGGGGTTCACCTACGCGTCGGCCATCGCGGAGGCTTACACGGCCGGCGCGTAGGAATAGAGTGCCCCCACGGCACAGGCCCGCCCGCGGATCGTTGGGCCCCAATCACGGGCCAGGCCACCTTGGGGGCACCCCCCAGGGCCAGATCGCCCCGCGTCCCCCCCAGGGGGACCAATATTTTAACTGTGCAATTCAGTATGTATCTATTGGTAGCCCGCCCGTACCGCCAGGTCCTGCCAGTAAGGGACCTACTCCAATCTACGCCGGCGGGACCTGCATAGAACGGGCAGGTGTGATGGATATCACGTTCACCGCAGGATTCGAATTAAAATAAGGCATTAATACAAACAGCATTCTAATTCAAGATGGAATAAAACCACTCCAGCTAAAGGTCAGGTAGAGGTTATCAGCTGATGGGAGAGACTCCAAGCTGGTCACAAGGACTCATTAATATTAAACAATTAAAGGCTCTTTTTGGCAGACCAATAAATTCTATGAGAGAACTATGAGAGGGGGGGGGGGTTGTTGGGTTACGGGTATAGGGTGGATATGTGGGTTTGAGGAGGGTGATCATGGCTCGGCACAACATTGAGGGCCGAAGGGCCTGTTCTGTGCTGTACTGTTCTATGTTCTATGTTCTATAACTCCCTATACCTAGAAGTATTCAAAATATGAGAACAGATAAACAGGTACACAAATCCTTCTCAAACTATACCTTTGGACACTTACGATAACACCTTCACAAAAGGGTCGTTTTCTAATATCTGGAGAAAGTGACAACACTGAAAAAAGACAGGCACCAAATGGGGCCTCCCTTGCCAATATATTTTAGGACTCCTGACAATTACACAGACCCTACAACTATTAAAAGATCAATCAGTGATAGCACATCCAATTAGCCATTTGGCTATAGGTAATTAACCAGCAATAAATGCCAAGGTAACGGATGCCTTCCTGAACCGATAAGCAAGTTTTATGTATATAAGGAGAAGGCATTTTTGCAGAAACACTCTCTCTCTCCGATTCTGACCCCCCTTCGGGGTAGCAGTCAGTTCTGTTCTTAGAAACTTGCCTCGTCGAATAAAACCTCAGGTTGTAAGTATGGTTTTGTATAATTCCTTAGAAATGTATTAAGAAACTGATAGAGATGCTTTAGGATTATTCCATGTTTTAGATATCTCATTCTATTGAGAGAATTTAATATGTTAGCAGATAACTAAGGACTGTTAAAGATTTTGTATTAATAACAGATAACTAGATAGACTGTTAGTTCACTTATATTTTAACTGTGCAATTCAGTATGTATCTATTGGTAGTATTTTCACAATAAAGATACTTTAATTAAAATCATACTGTGTGAAAATTAACCTTGAAGTTAAGAATCCTAGACACTCATTCAGGAAGCCCTGAATAGGCGAGGACCCACGACATCAAGAGGTATCGATTTAGTTATGAGTGACGAATCTGAACTCTCCCATTAAAAAGTAACTGAGACCGTGTTTAACTGCTTGAGACCTGGAAAAGCATTCTCCCTTCGTGAGATCTATTCTGAGTCTTGGCAGGAAAACAGGTTTCCCTCTTTTGATAGGTTGACCTAGAGCATAGATTAGTAATAGAGTATTATCAGGTCCGAAATAACCTAAATCCACGACACGGGACTTCGGCACATCACGGGCCGGAGAATCGCCGGGCGGGGGCCGCTGTGAGCGGCCGCTGACCGGCGCGGCTCAATTCCCGCCCCCGCCAAATCTCTGGTGCCGGAGAATTTGGCAGCCGGCGGGGGCGGGATTCATGCCGGCCCCCCGGCGATTCTCTGACCCGGCGGGGGGGTCGGAGAATCCCGCTCCTGGTGTGAAAACCTGGCTGCGGCTGGAATTCTCCGGTCATTGCTGTTTATGTTTCCTGCCAGCAGCGCACCCACACCCGTGGGCTTCCCAGCAACATGGAGTGGCTTCAATCGGAAATCCTATTGGCAAGAGGCAGGAAGATAGAATCCTGCCACCAGCGAACGGTGTGCTGCTGAGAAACACGCGGTGTTTTGTTAATAACTGATTTTTCCTCCACAATAAAAAAGCTTTGAAAATTCTTCTTGGGGTTTGTTCAAAGCAATGTTTTATCTTTTTGTGTTATTTGATTATCAGGAATTCCATTACCCCCATGGACAGGACAGATTATTGTAACAGAAGAAGAACCAGCAGGTAAATACATCTTCTTCTAATCTGTCAGATCAAACACAACCTGAAACAGTGTGGAAATCAATCAAAACATTTATTTTCTAAAACCTGTATTTTCCATTTTCTTTTTCTCAACAGAAAACTCATAAGAATGGGTATGATCAGTCATAATTCGGGAGATTTTAACTTTTGGGTCCGTGACTCGTGGAGTCAGCCAGCTCCCGTTCCAGTGACAATGAGCCCCCCCCCCATCCAGGTTATAATTATAAGAGCAGGTGCCAAAGGGCGACAGTCGTTTTTTGTTGGGTTCAAAGGAGCATTCCTGCGACTGACAATACTAAGAAAGAGGAAAGGCCAAATTTGACGCGGTCAACTGCTGGACACGACAAATGATCTTAGCAACAACTGGCAAAATTTATATGTTTAATTAAGTTTTTAAAATCTTCCTTTCATTCCGCACCACAGCAATTTTTCAACTTCTCTCTCCTCCACGAACCCCCCCCCCCCCCCCCCCCCCCCCTTCATCCCAGCATGGGCAGCCCAGTTGCACTATATATGGGCCTAATTCCTCTGCCATATGCTTTTCATATGTAAATACACTGAGTTTAAAAATGTCCAAAATCAGGGATATGCAGACAAGGTGTGGGTAGAAGCCCCATCGCAAAACACCGCAGTAGCTGTGTGGGGATAATTAGACCCGACTATCTGCAGGTTTACGGAATCATAAAAGTTACAGTGCAGAAGGAGGCCATTCCGCCCATCGATTCTGCACCGACTCTTGGAAAGAGCACCCTACCCAAGCCCACACCCTATCCCCATAACCCAGTAACCCCACCCAACACTAAGGGCAATTTTGGACACCCTGGGCAATTTAGTATGGCCGATCCACCTAACCTGCACATCTTTGGACTGTGGGAGGAAACCGGAGCACCCGGAGGAAACCCACACAGACACAGGGAGAACGTGCAGACTCCGCACAGACAGTGACCCAAGCCGGGAATCAAACCTGGAACCCTGGAACTGTGAAACAATTGTGCTAACCACTATGCTACCGTGCTGCCCGTTTTGAGCCCAGCAGCATCAGAGCCTTTCTCTGCATGATGATCCGGAGGGGGAAATCCCTGGACAATTTTTCACTTCTAAATTCCTGTCCCATTCCTGTCTCAACAGAGGGAGTGGTGCCTGGACAACCTACAGAACTTACTGTGACTGAAGCCACAAAGAATTATGTTGTCCTCAGCTGGAAACCTCCTGGCCAACGTGGTCACGAAGGAATCATGTATTATGTAGAAAAGGTAAATATGTCAAGACGCATAAGGAAAAAAGTAACACCATTCCCAAATTTGTTAAAATGTATGGCTAAAATATTGCTGTAGAATATTAGCCCATGATCATCAAATTACTTTTGCATGAAACTCTTTTGACTGCTTCTAAAAAAAACACAGGAATTAAGCTATTTAAGAAAAATCAAGTCATGTTTTACTGATGCAAAATGTAACTGTAACTGTGGGCGGAATTCTCCGCTCCCCACGCCGGGTGGGAGAATCGTGGGAGGGCCGGGCGACTCACAACGCGCCCCCCCGCAATTCTCTCACCCCCCCTCTTGGATGAATCGCCGCTCGCCGTTTTACATGGCGACCGGCGATTCTCCGGCCCGGATGGGCCGAGCGGCCTGCCGTTCCTGACTGGTTCACGACGGCGGCGGCCACACCTGGTCGCTGCCATCATGAACAAGGCGCCAAATGCTGGTTTGAAGCTTGTGGGGGGCGGAGGGAGGAGTGAGCACCACGGCCGTGCTCGGGAGGGGACTGGCCCGCGATCATCGTCGGGCCGGCGTCTTTAAGAGACGCACTCTTTCCCTTCCGCAACCCCGCAAGATCAAGCCACCACGTCTTGCGGGGCAGCGGAGGGGAAGACGGCATGCGCGGGTTGGAGCTGTCAGCCGTCGTGACGTCAGCCGCACATGCGCGGGTTGGAGCCGGCCAACCTGCGCATGCACGGCTGACGTCACATAGGCGCCGCCGTCGCGTCATTCTTGGCGCAAGCGTCAAGGCCCGGCGGCCGAGATTTACGGAGCGCTGCTCCTAGCCCCCTGGGTGGGGGTGAATTAGGTGCGAGGAGCGGCCTCCAAGGCTGTTGTGAAACCCGGCCGAGTTCACGACGGCCTTCCCGATTTATCGCGAGAGCGGAGAATTTCGCCCTGTGTACTTGATGCAATAAATTGCCATTTTTCAAAAATGGCTTTAAATAAGTTATTAATATGAAGGGAGTACTTATTATCCATACTAAGCCAGTTTTCAACCCCCTTTTTATTCTGATAAAATTAATTATGGACAAATACAGATCCTTCCAATTTGGAAGCTTTTATTCAGCATCAAAGGGGCATCTTTGAAATCTTGGCAATTACTTTTATAATTATTTACAGATTAGTGACATGTTGCTAAATGTTGCATCAGATATCATTGTGTCACTTGTGCATGACATCATCAATGTGGTATAATACTCGACTCTTTCGGACTTTTTACATTTCTACAAACAAAATGTTAATTCTTCCAATAGGGCTACTCAAAAAAGGCAACCCATGACAATGCAAATACTACTCTGAACTTCCCAATAACATGCAGATTAATATGATCCCAGCAGGTTCACCAGTGGCTGTGCTCACAAGGAAAATCCAGCCTAACCCATATATATTTTAACGATTCCTAATTTGCCTTTTCTACTCCTGAATTTTTATGCTCATTTGTCCTTTCGTGGCTTGCTTGCATTAGTGTGTTGCAGGCACTGAGAACTGGCAGAGGGTTAACCCAGAGATCCCAGTGAAGTCTCCACGGTTCGCATTGTTTGACCTGGCAGAGGGTAAATCTTACCGTTTCCGTGTCCGCTCTGCTAACTCTGCTGGCATTGGTGAGCCTTCTGAAGCAACAGAATTTACTGAAGTAACAGATAAACTTGGTAAGTATGAACAATACATGAACCTTAACTCACCCGGCCTGCCTGCCTTACCGTAATTCCTTACAATGATTGTTGCCAGGATGTCACCGTTTCCTGGTCAGAATCGTGCACGGTACACTAGGTAGGGATTTGATTAAAGTGCTTTGTTAATTACCTGTGATTGATACTCTATCGCCCCGAATGTGCAGCCTAAATCTTGTTTGCTTTTTAAAAAAAAAAAAGTGCTGTTGCACACGCTTTCCAATGTGGCACCAATCTCCTTAAAACAGAATAATGAGGTTAGACTTGAGAGACAAAGAAGCTGGGGGCGACACGGTGGGGCAGTAGTTAGCAGTAGTGCCTCACACCGCCGAGGACCCGGGTTCGATCCCGGCCCCGGGATAACGGTCCATGTGGAGTTTGCACATTCTCCCCGTGTCTGTGTGGGTCTCACCCTCACAACCCAAAGATGTGCAGGGTAGGTGAATTGACCATGCTAAATTGCCCCTTAATTGGAAAAAAGAATTGGGTACTCTAAATTATAAACAAGGAAACAAAAAGAGACAAAGAGGCTTACGTTTGGCCCACAAATTCTGAAGGATGAAGTTTTAAAGTATTTTACTCTAGCATATTTCCTTTCGACTAAATGCCAAAAAATACAGTTGCCAATTACCTTCAATCTACGGCCACTTATACAGACTATGAAGCCTTTGAGACGAGTCGAAACGGCCACGTTCATTCCAGTAACTTTTTTTTGCCATTTTTCTTTCAGATATTCCAAAACCTCCTCATCATGTTGTTCCTTCAAGGAACACAGACACGTCTATGGTTGTCACTTGGGAAGAGTCAAAAGACGCAAAAGAATTGGTGGGATACTACATTGAAGCAAGCATCAGTGGATCTGGAAAATGGGAACCGTGCAACAACAAACCAGTGAAAAGAAATAGGTAGCGATGAAGGCGATTTGAGAGTCTGACAAAAACAAATCAAAATGAGTGAGATAGAGGGCGAATGAATATGTGTGAAGAGTGTTTGATTCAGAGGGTGGAATTCTTCGGCTGTTGGGATTCTCTGTTCCTGCCGGCAGTGCACCCCTGGCCCGTGGGCTTCCTGGCGGCGTGGGGTGGCTTAAATGGGAAATCTCATTGACAAGCGACTGGAGTAGTGAATCTGGCCGTGAGCGAAGAGCGTGCCACAAAGAAGCGCACGGATGGGGCTCAGGAGAATCCCATCCAGAATATGTTAGTAATTATTTGTGGGGAGGCATGGACTAGTAATCCACAGACCCAGGGTAATGCTTTGGGGACCAGGGTTCATATCCCACCAGAACAGATGGTGAAATTTAAATTCAAGAAAAATATGGAATTAAAAGTCTAATTAAGGAAATCTGCCATCCTGATATGGTCACGTGTGACTCCACACTCTTAAATGTCCTAAAAGGCAGTTAAGGATGGGCTATAAGTGCTGGTCCAGCCAGTTACACCTATAGGAGACGCTGATGTAATTTATGTCTAATTATATATGAAGTCAAGAGAAAAATGAGGTCTGAAAATCTTCTTGTTTTCCATATATTGCTTCAGTTACTGCTCTTCATATCTCTATAGGACATATGCTAGAAACAGAGAAAATGTCTGTAACACCAAACCCCTTCTCTTTATCTTGATGACTGGTTCAGCATAATGCACTCTTTTAATATTTTTCTCAGATTTCATTTACTTTTCACAGGGAATCGGCAGACCACAATCCAACTGGTGGAACACATTCACCTAATATCAATAGAAATTGAAAGCACATTGGTATCAGCTGGCAGGGTCAGGCTCTTTAAAATTGGTGTCCGATTGTTTCAAAGCTGCAACCCCCATTATAAAGGAGTACAACAGTGTATAAATTCTCAACATCAATATCATAGCTTCGGGGAGAGGAAAACAAAAAATTGTGTTTTGTTTGGACAGCAAGTTTTAATTTTTTCCTTTAATACCCTTTCTTTAAAACCAAACGGTGATGGAATAATATGAACACAAAGTTACTCCGCCTAACTTTCCCTTTCCCTGTAAACCTTATGAATAAAATCAACTCCCCCTCCCCCCTCCTCATTTAGGCTGCAGCACAAACAGGTTCAGGACCTGCTCAATCTCGAACTCCCATGTCCCACCTCGTCAACTTTGCCAACCTGGGAAATTTAGGTCAGTTAACATCTTTGCTAAAGACAAATCATTTCATACTAAAATATCAACATGTGGGGTCGCCAACCTCACTCATTTGTCAAGTCACCAGGAATAGAAGATTAATCTCCTGGGTACTGCTACTGCAAGCACCAGCGCAAAAAAAACCAAAAGTAGATTGTGATTTAGGCTAGCATGCAGCAGACAGCATATCCATGGTTTGTGTACGCAGGAAGAATCATGTGACAACCAGCCTTACACTCGGCCCACTCCATGTGTCAGAAAGGAGAACTCAGCTGTGTGGAACATTAAACATCAGGGAAATGGTACGGGCAACAAGCCGGAGGTTCCTAATTTTAACCAAAGAAGAGATGGGATAGCCAAAACTGGGCAAAAACCTAAATATACATGAACATGCCTAAATAACAGGGCATACCACAAGATATCTCATTCAACAATGTATGGTTGGATAATATTTGCAAACTGTGGGCAAATGATTAGACCTTCAGGAATGCATCTAATCTGAGTTGCTAGCCCTTGTTCATAAGCTACTACCACATTGTTTAGTTTCACCATAGTTATGTAACATTTGTTTTCATTTAATCTGCACAAAAGTGTGGGAAAAACAATGAAAATAATATTGTTTTGTAATATTGTTATCCATTGAATGAAAACACTTATGTATACAGGTACTTATAGCCAAAAAGTGTAAGAAAAATATGAACTGAAACATGAATAAACAACTACTGTGACACACCTTTATAAATCTATAAAAACAGTAATTGATGTTAGAAATGAAGTATTTTGTTTTACAGGTTTATTTGTCATGGGCTACAAACAGGACAGTTATACAAGTTCCAAGTCAGGGCTGTTAATGCAGCCGGACTCAGTCAATTCTCACCTGAGTCTGAGGCACTAGAAGTCAAAGCTGCTTTAGGTAAGTTGTAACATTTAAACTGTTGGCATACGCAGCAGTCTTTTCAAAAGTGCATTTACTTACTTTATGAAAATATATTTATGAAAATATATTTACTTATTTTTGAACTGGATTTAGTATGAAAATTCATCTACTTAATTTTAAAGTGTATTTATTTATTTCTGGAAATGAAATAATTTACTTTTGGAAGTGCATTTATTAATATGAATTTGCTCTTTAATTAATGACACACTATTTCCACAGTGTCATCTGTATCACTTTATCATCCATGATGCCATAAGTCGCTGTTCTGATCATGCACTGTGCCTGTATCACATGGAAAGCGTATTCTTATTCATTGAGCCATTAGCCACTGTAAGAAATCACACATGAGTCTGTCTCACAGTCATATGTTACAAAGCTTACCTGAACCATGGATTACCAACATTGCTCCAGCATAATGTAACGTATCTCATAACTCCACCATGTGCATATCTTATTCATACATAAAATCATCTAACTTCCTTTCTGATCTGCATTTACAACAGTTTTTGCTTATTGCCTGTTAACAGTACAAGAGCACACTTAATGTCTGACCCCATGACTGCCGATGCCTGCTTTAACAGATTGTCTTGTCTGATGGAAGTAAACATTGTATAAGCTCTATTTAGTGTGTGAAATTCTCACCTTGCAAAGTCCTGTATTTATCAAAAACTAATCCATGCACCTCTTACTCATTATCATTTACCATTTCATGTTAGATTTAAATGAATCAATTAAAGCGGTAATAAATATAAATTAGATGTACCGATATTTAATTATTAATGGACGTGCACCCCTTCAATGCAATTCCAGTTCAATCAGCAATTAGTTTACTGAGGAAACCTTGAGGTCATTATGCATTAGGTATATTGTGATGATTAGATTGCATTGGTGTAACCATTGGCATTATTAATGCAACTATTTGGAAGAGAGACTGAAGCAACTTATTTTCTTCATTGGCCAAATATTTTATGATGCTAATAAATCTGCCAGGGTGTTGCTCATGAATAGTTTTGCAGTATATAATTCCATTCATATTAACTGTACTGAACTGCTGTTGCTGATTTATTTTTCACTTGGGTGTTGTAGTTATCTTCAAAGACACTATTTGTCGGCATAGAAGTTGGACAAGGAAACGTTAGAGGTGAATTTTAGGGCTGAGAAGCTAGGTTTGGGCAGCACTTATTGATACTACTTGTGGAGCATGTAACACTTCTCTGAGAAGGAAAGCATATGAGAGTTTGGGCGATATTGGTGATTTTTTTCAGTCCATCTCAAGGGATTCAGAGTCCAGTGGAATTACTGCTTGTGACTGTGTACTGTAGTTCTGTTTTACTTCCTATGTCTTTGTGGTGGTCACCACTGAGGTATATAGAGGATGTAAGTGTTTTGTGGTAAGGCCCTGTACTGCATGTGCGGGGGTGGTTCCCTGCCTTCTGGCTCCACCCAGTAGGCGGAGTATAAATATGTGTGCTTCCAGTACAGCAGCCACTTCGCCAGCTGCTGTAGGAGGCCACACATCTTAATTTACTCTGTCTCTCTCCCCCTCCCCCTCGCCCTCTCTCTGTTCGTGGGTATTTTACGCCCCTATTCTGGGGGGCAGGAACAACAGAGGCAGCAGAGAATCAAGCGGGAGATCCAAAACGGCTTTACACCTGCAGGATATCCTCAGTTGACTTTTCCCACCCCCCACCAACAACAAAACGGGGATCCCGACATACATGTCATTAGCAAAGCAAGTCAGGCATTTATGCCTGATGGTCCCCCAATGTTGGACTGTCCATTCACATTGGTATGCAGTCATGACAGATCCCCCATGACAAGCGCCTGGCGGACAGAACCTGCCGGAAGCACACAGGTAGGTACGGTCCCTGGGGGAGAGGGTCATGCCTGGGCAATGTCCTGGCACTGCCCCTGGTGTAGACGTAGCACTGGCTGGGGGTACTGCCAGCCGACATTGCCAGGGAGTTCTGTGGGGTAGATGCCAGGTGTTCAGTATCCATGGTGTGGGGTAGTCTGTTCTGGCAGGAGGGAGGGAGGGCATTCTGTGGTGGGGTGGGGAATTGGTTTCATGGTGGTGAGGAGGTGTTCCTTGGCTTGTGGAACCTGCCTCCTTTTTTTTTTTACCTAAGTTGGCCATTCTACAGCCTCATAAAGCCTGGAACAGATCCCACTATGTCGGCTGAATTGTGGGAAGGTCCAGAAACGGGATTTGCGCCACCACAAAACAGTTTCCAATTCTCTCGGCCTGCTCCATCTAGCATGATCATGCTCTCACTCAGAAAGGGTGAGAAAATGATCACAGCTAATTTACATTCATTTTAATCACATCGGTGAGAGTAAATTCGAATGCAGTAGCCTCCTTGTATCCTCCCACCTGGAGCCTATCTGACCTAAACATCTCTCACAAGACAGAACTATTCTGCAGCTTGTTTCTTGGCGAATAGGTCTTGTGGTTTCAATGTTGCACAATTCCTTCTTTTATCCCTTTGTACTTCATTGTTTACAACTTGGTTGATTGAGAACTCTTGGTTTGTACTCATTGGAGTTTAGAAGGAATCGGGGGCGATCTTATTGCGACTCAAAGGATACTGAGAGGTCTAAATATAGTGGACGTGGAGAGGATGTTTCCACTAGTAGGAAAGACTAGAGCCTGAGGGCACAGCCTCAGACTGAAGGGGCGATCCTTTGAAACGGAGATGAGGAGGAGTTTCTTCAGCTAGAGGGTGGTGAATCTGTGGAACTCTTTGCCACAAAAGGCCGTGGAGGCTAAATCACTGAGTGAATTAAGACAAAGATAGATAGGTTCTTGATTAATAAGGGGATCAGGGGTTATGGGAAGAAGGCGCGAGAATGGGGATGAGAAATATATCAGGCATGATTGAATCGTGGAGCAGACCCATGGGCTAAAATGTTTAATTCTGCTCTTATGTCTTGTGGTCTTACATTAAATTTCAAACCTCATTGACTTTTACAAACCTCTTGATTGACAGCTGAAGGCTATCTCAAAGGAGGGTTAGCTTTGTTTGTTTTTATAGAACTTAATGGGCCAGTCACTCAGAAGTGCTTCCTCTTTTGAGCAGGTGTCCTGACTGACCGCATTTTTTCTGTAGTGTATATTTTTCTAATCTGCAGTGCTTCTTAGAAAGACTAGGTGCTCTGACTGAACGCTTTATTTTCATGATGGATTTTTTCTACTCTGAAGTGCTTCCTAGAAAGAGCAGGTTCTCTGTCTGACGGCAATTTTGTAGACTGGATCTTTCTTAACCTCTGATGCCAGAACAGCATTCCTCCACTGGAGGTACATTTCTACCATAGAAGCAGCTGGCACCACTCAGCCATTAAAGTACAAGGGTTCCTCAATGAGGACCTCCTTGCAGCAGTTGAATTCTTTGGATAGATGTGATGACCATGCCGGGGGCTCGGAGGCCTTAGCACACTGGGCTAAATCGCTGGCTATTAAAGCAGACCAAGGCAGGCCAGCAGCACGGTTCAATTCCCATACCAGCCTCCCTGAACAGGCACCAGAATGTGGTGACTAGGGGCTTTACACAGTAACTTCATTGTAGCCTACTCGTGACCATAAGCGGTTTTAATTTTCATTTCATTTCATCTGTTGGGTGGTCAGGAACATGGCTGGACAGTGCCAGGTTGACACTGCCAAGGGTGGGGCCTGAGGGGTGTTCTTGAAGAACGGGGCCTTTGGTGGCCCTATCGTGGGGTGGCGCTCACTTGGGGGTAGGGTCTGCTGATAGCGATGGAGGAGTGGGTTGGGCGCTGTAAGGTTATTCTGAGATTGGGGTGCCCACACATCACATTTTGGTTGTGAATCACCCCAGCTCCAAAAAACTGATGAAGTGTGGGAATATCACGATGGGAATCGTGCTGACACTTCCACACTGATTTTCCTGCCCAAAATGACATTTAGGGCGGAAACCTACCAGAATTTGGCAATGTGTCAGGCTCAGCCAGAGCACTGGCTTGTAACTCTCCAGTTGTATAGACCAGTTTTCTCACAGAATCTTGAGCTTCTTTGCCAAAAAAAATGAGTGTGTGTGTGTGGTTTACGCAATCACTCTGGCAGGCCTGGGCTTCAGAGAGGCCAGGTACCAGCTCTAAAGAAATTGGGGTGCAATCTTTAAAGGGTGTCTCGATCAATGCTGCAACCTTACAGCCCCCAGCCCCAATCACAGAGGTATTGGGGGCTCTTACACCCTGCCCAGCATTCATCCTCAGCAAACCCATCCCCCACGCACCAATAATCATCCTCAATCCTCCAACCATCAACGATCCTAGCCGGTACTCCTCACACCCCCTCAGTGGCCGCCTCCGCCCCCCCCCCCCCCCCCCCCCAGCCTGCTGGCTTTACCCTGCTCTCTACCCCCCCCCCCCCCCCCCACCCTCCCCACAACCTTTCCTCCCTTCTCATTTTTTGTTTTCCTTGAACTTCTGTTTTCCTGTTCCTTCCTGCAGACGCTCTGGTAGGTGCGCCGTGGCCTCCTCCTTCGCTATACCTCTGTACACCAGCCTATTAGCTAGTACAGTGGCTCCCCTAAATGATCGAATTCCCCCAAAAAACTCAGTTTACCTCTCTCCCTATCACCACTTTGTGTGTTCGCCCCTGCTCCTTTTGGATTCTTCAAGCCTGTGCTGCATTCATTACCCTCTACTGCTATTTCCCGGGCTATGTTTCCAAAGTTTGGTGGGATAGAGCATGCCAAACCGCACATCGCTTTTGTACAGTATGGATTTGGCCACATTGATTTCTGCCCAACACTTAGCCAGGTCTGCTCCAATGTCTTGGTATGAGCGGATGGAATGTCCTTCCCATTTGAATACCTTCATGTTTTACGCCCACCATAGGATCCGCTCTTTATGTTAGTACCTGTGGAATCACACAATCATCACCCGTGATGGCTCCCCAGCCTTGGGCCGCTGCCGAAGCAATCTGTGGGCACTGTCTAACTCTAGGAGCTTGGCAAAGCCCACCTCGCAAATCAGCTTGCTGAGCATCACGGCCACATAGTCCATTGCGTTCCACCCCTCCATGCCCTCTGGCTGCCCCATGATACGCAGGTTTTGCTGAAGTGATCGGTTCTCCTGATCGTCGATTTTCTCCTTCAGCCCTTTACCTTCCTGACCAATCTCGTCACATTGGCTTCGGCTTCGAGGGCCGTGATCCGATCCTGCTGGTCCGTGGTGGCTTTCTCAAGGTCCCATGTCGTTGCCTCTTGGACCTCAAGCCTCCGCTACATTTTGCTCACTATTCCTCATGGGGGCTGTCCCGGCCTCAACTGCCACCTCCACGGCCGCTGTGAGGTCGTCCTTCATTGCCTCTCTGTGCTTTTAGAGCTCGCAGGTGATGAGACCCATCATTTTCTCTATCAGTGCATGGGTCTGCACTTGAAAGGCCGTAGGACCATCCGTCGTCATTTCTTTGCCGCCACGCAGGCTCAGAGGCTGAGGTTTTCCTCTACTCCTCTTTGGAAGTTTTTTGGCTGAGTTGCTGGTTCTTTGGTACTTTGGGCGGCATTGCAGTTGATGGGGCGGGGGGGTGGGTTTGACTTGGGGGATTTTTCATTTTGTTGGTGCTCGCTTGTTGGGGTTAAAGGGCCTTAACCAGGGTTTCTAAACGAGAGCCAACTTTTGTGTGACCGCTCAGCTCATGGCCACCACCAGAAGTCCATACCTGGTGCTTTCTTCCTGTTATTCCAGTGATCTCAGTGAACCACATTCTTTTTACTTTCACTGAACTACGATTGCTGCCTTTCCCCTGCTGATCTATGGTAAAGGGATCTAGATGAGCGAGCAAGCAAGAGAGTGCAGCACAGCTAGAGTCAGTGTTTTTGTGGAGAGCAATGGAAATCCAAGGTAGCACTGGAGGGTAAGGAACCATCAGGGTATTAAAAGTGAGCATGTGTTTGGACTGAGTATGATGTTTTCCTACATTGAAGACATTTAAGTGCAAGTTGTTACTATTGCTGCAAATATATTTTTCATGTTGGCCGAAGGGTGGCAGAGAATGAATTACACAGTGTGGGAAGTTATGATAGTGTGGACTAACTGGAAGGGTTGTATCTGTAGCGCAGGCTGTTGATTTTGTGTGGATAAAAGGGGAAGACACTGGGTGATGGGGTTGGGTGCTTTATGTGTAAGCGTGTAACATTTTGTCAATTATTGTATTTGTGATTCTGTGATGAAGTTTATTTTTAAACGTTTGCAGTGGGGTGGAGGAGAAGCTATGTCAATGGATCCATCTTAATGAATTGTTTATGCGACAGAACAATTAGGCAGAAGTTCTTTTGGAAAGAGAAAAGTTCTGTGCCGTAAGATTGGTGAATCATGAAAGTAGAAAAACATTTTGAAAGGAAAAACCCAGTCATTTGACCAATGAGGAAAAAATAAAATGAGGGAAATTCAAACAATTAAGCTGAAAATGATGCTCATGGTAACTCCTGGATTCAGAAGATGAAAATATTTACTGTAGTCACAAACCGTTTCAATTTATGAAAAGAAAGACATGTTTATAGGTTTTCTTATTAAAAACATGTGAATGGTATTAAAAACATGTGAACGCTCTGTTTAACACATGCCAGGACAAAACTTTTGCTTGCGTAAAATTTCATACTCTTCTACTTTCTAATGTGCAATGCTATGTGTTAGTGGTCAGAGCATTGTGTTTCGATCCATTATAGGAACTGATGCATCTTGTTCATTGTTTTGAGCTTTGCTTGTTGCTCTATTAAATGTTGAGCAAAACATGCTTTTGTACCTCTTTCCTTGTTCTTTGTGTGACGTGTTTGTCTTCATTGCTTCATCCTTGGAAAAATGGAGTATATCTTGTTGCACAATCAGATCTGTTCATGAATGCCTGATTAATTACTTTATTTAACTCTAGGAGGAGGAGTGCCTCATGGTGTGTTTCCTGAACAAAGTGGTAACACTGGTGGACTAACAGAAAGACGTGCACGCTGGGATGGCAAGCATGAGGCATCTCAGCCCGCACGTGACACATTACTAAGTTGTGATGCAGTGCTTAACAGACACCCGCTACCCACTGGCTATGATAATTTGCCATGCGTAGAACCACTTACACCAGAGGAGGTAAATGCAGAACGGACAAGCAAGTCTAATCACCGAAGTCGAAAGGTACAAGACTTGTACGAGGAGGTCCCAAAGAATAAAGATAAGCATGAGAAGGGCCCACAAGACAAACATGAGGAGGGTCCAAAGATAGAAGATAAGCAGGAGGAGGGCCCAAAGGTACAAGATATGCACAAGAAGGGTTCTCAGGTACAAGATAAACATGAGAAGGGCCCTAAAGTACAAGATATGCACGAGAACAAGGATAACCTAGGTGAGAAATCAGGGAAACAATATTAAAATTAAACACAAGGAGGTGGAGTCATATTCTGTGAAGAACCTATCTGGTCTCAGTGAATGTGATTAATGTTTAACTGTTAGGGAGGTTTCATTGATGGTAACAAAAAGCTATTTACCTTATAACACCTCTCACACCAACGGAAGTCTCCAAATACTTCAATATAATAATAATATTATACAAGGAGCAAGAAGCACTTTAACCAGAGGTAGGAATAAATTGGAGGCGGAACCAAAGCATGGTTTAAGAAATACATTTTAGAAGACTTTGAAAGGAAGAGGAAGAGACATCTAAGTTACTTGTTTTTATACAGCATTTCAGGGAGTAAGGGCGTAACAGTGGAAAGATTGTACTCTGACGTTCAATTGGAACTTGAACGGTGTGTATGTCTGTGTGTGTGTGTCTGTGTACTGAATAATGTGATCACAGCTGCTTTGTTGGGAATGAACAGTTCAACCAGAAAGATAGTTGAACAGGTTATTTTTTTAAATTTATGCTACTTGGAAATTGCTGCCATTCATGGGGACCACAAGCTGCAGTTGTGATTCTCAGTCAGGTATCATTCCTCATGGCATTACTTTCAGAATCCCATTAAAAGCAAAGCTACATGAAAGATACTTCAGCATTTCATTTGATAAGACCATTTCATGTCCAATGTTAATTATTTTTATTTGTTCTTTGGATGTGGGAAAAGCAATATTCGTTGCACGCACCTGGTTGTCCTAAGAGGATAATGTCAGTCACGAAATATGAGATGCAAGAAATATGTAAACGGTGAAGTCTGTATAAGACTTAAGAAAGAAGTAGACAGGTTAGCAGAATGGGTAAGCAGGTGACAACCGAACAACTTTAAAAAAAAAAATATTTCTATTGGCATTTCCCATATTTATAAACAGTTGTGTATATATACGCATCACATTTTTCTCGCCCGCGCTAATTTCCTTCATTATACAGAGAGGTTTAATTTGTCCTTTGTTTAACTGACTCTATGTGCATTTCATTGCCCTCTGGATCGGTCTATGATTCCTCCATCTTCTCCATGGCCCCCCCCCCCCCCCCCCCCCCCCCGGCTTCGGCCGTGCTTTTCTTTTATTTTCTGGACAAAATGGGAAAAAACAAGGGTGGAGGTAGCCCCCCCCTCCCCCATCGCTCGTGGTTTCCCCACCTTCCTTCCGCCTCCCCCACACCCCGGGTTGCGCAGTCTTTTGGTACCGCATCTATCTTGGTGTTTTAAAAAAAAATACTTATTAGGTTACTCCTCGTTGTTGGCCTCGAACAGGTTTTGGAACAAACCGACAAACTGCCCCCAAGTATCCAGGAAGCCTTCCTCTGACCCTCGGGTGGTGTACTTAATCTTCTCCAGGTGGAGAAATTCCGAAAGGTCAGCGAGCCAGTCTGCAGCTGTGGGTGGTGCTGCCGATCGCCAGCCGAGCAGGATTGTCCGGTGTGCGATTAGGGAAGTGAAAGCGACGGCGTTGGCCCCCTTCCCCATGTGTACCTCTGGCTGCTCTGATACCCTGAAGATTGCCACTATTGGGCATGGCTTCACCCTCGCCCCCACAACCTTGGACATTGGCTCGGAGAAGGCTGTCCAGAACCCAGCAAGCTTGGGGCAAGCACAAAACATGTGGGTGTGGTTGGCCGGGCCCCTCTGGCACAGCTCACATTTGTCCCCCACGTCCGGGAAGAACCTGCTCATTCAGGTTCTGGTCAGGTGTGCTCTTTGCACCACTTTGAGCTGCATTAGGCTTAGCCTTGCGCAGGAGGAGGTGGAGTTCACCCTGCTCAGTGCTTCGCTCCAGACTCCCCATCCTACCCCTGTCCCCAGTTCGTCCTCCCATTTTTGACTGGTCTTGTCCAGTAGCTGTCCATATATTTTCCCACATAGCCCTCCCTTCTCGATGCTTGTGCCTATCAGGTCCTCTAGTGTGGTTTCTGGGGCCCCGGGGTACCCTACTGTCTCTTTGTGGAGGAAGTGTTTTATTCGGAGGTGTCTCATTTCCTGTCCTTTTACTAGCCTCCACTTCCTCGTCATTTTGTCTACTGTCTCCAGTCTGTGTCCTATGTAGAAGTCCCCGACCATCAGTGTGCCCCCGTCCCCCCTCCATCTTTTGAAGGTGGTATCCAGCATGGCTGGGGGGGGGGGGGGGGGGATCTGTGATTGCCGCATATGGGAGCCATGGGGAACATTTTGGTTATCCCAAAGTGTTGTCTCAGCTGGGTCCACGTTCTCAGCATGGCCGCTACCACTGGGCTCGTTGTGTATCTTGTTGAGGAGGATGGGAGCGCTGCTGTGGCCAGGGCCCGGAGGGTCGTTCCATTAAAGCATGCCTCCTCCATTTGTACCCAATCTGTGTCGGGTTCTTGTACCCATCCCCTCACTCTTTCTGCCGTTGCTGCCCAGTGGTAGTATTGTAGGTTTGGTAAGGCCAAGCCCCCTTTGATTTTCCTTCTTTACAGTGTCTGTTTGGGAATATTCGGGTTCTTACACCCCCACAAAACGCCATGATTAGACTGTCTACGTTTTGGAAAAGGCCTTGGGGATGAAGAGCGGAATGGATCTAAACAGGAAGAGGAACCTTGTCAGTACGTTCAACTTGATCGTCTGCACTCTCCCCACCAGGGAGAGTGGGAGTGAGCCTCACCTTTGAAGGTCTCTTCTTACTTCCTCCACCAGGCTGGTCAGGTTCCACTTGTGGATCTGTGTCCAGTCTCTGGATATCTGGATCCCCAGGTAACGGAATCTGTTTTGGGCTGTTGTGAACGGGAACCCCTCCAGCTCTCTCCCTCCCCCATTTGGGTTCACTGGGAATGCCTCGCTTTTGCCCAGGTTAAGTTTGTATCCCGAGAAGGTTCCAAACTCTTTCAGTATTTGCAGTATTGCCTTCAGTCCCTCATGTGGCTTCGAGACATAGAGGAGCAGGTCATCTGCATCGAGTGAGATTCTGCGCTCTCTGTCTCCTCTCCGGATTCCCTTCCAGCTTTCCGCGTCCCGCAGGATTATCGCCAGGGGTTCGATCGCTAGCACGAACAAGAGTGGGGACAGGGGGCAGCCCTGTCTTGTTCCTCTCTGCAGCTGAAGTAATAACCAAACAACTTAATGTGATTACAAAAAACAATAAGAAGTCTTACAACACCAGGTTAAAGTCCAACAGGTTTATTTGGAAGCAGTAGCTTTCGGAGCATAGCTCCTTCATCAGGTGCGTGAAGAGATAGGTTACACAACCACATATATGGACAAAGTTAATGATGCAAGATAATATTTTGAATGCAAGCCTTTGCAGGTAATTAAGTCTTTACAGGTCCAGATGGTGCGACTGGAGAGAGGGATAATCACAGATTAAAGAGGTGTGAATTGTCTCAAGCCAGGACAATTGGTAGGATTTCGCAAGCCCAGGCCAGATGGTGGGAGGTTAAATGTAGTGAGACGTGAATCCAAGATCCCGGTTGAGGCCCTACTCATGCGTACGGAACTTGGCTATCAGTTTCTGCTCAGCGATTCTGCATTGTCATGCATCCTGAAGGCCACTTGGAGAACGCTTACCCGAAGATCAGAGGCTGAATGCCCTTGACTGCTGAAGTACTCCCCGACTGGAAGGGAACATTCCTGCCTGATAATTCTTGCGCAATGTCCGTTCATCCGTTGTCGCAGCGTCTGCTTGGTCTCGCCACCATTACACATGCGAACACTACCCACCAGGTACGGGGTACATACTCGTGCGACTCGGCCAACATTATCTACCTCATATGCTGCAGGAAACGATGTTCCGAGGCGTGGTACATTGGTGAGACCATGCAGACGCTGCAACAACTGATGAACAGACATCGCGTGACAATCACCAGGCAGGAATGTTCCCTTCCAGTCATGGGAACACTTCAGCAGTCGAGGGCATTCAGCCTCTGATCTCTGGGTAAGCATTCTCCAAGGTGGCCTTCAGTACTCACAACAGCGCAGAATCGCCGAGCAGAAACTGATAGCCAAGTTCCGCACACATGAGTAAGGGCTCAATCGGGACCTTGGATTCATGACTCACTCTACTCACCCCCCCCCCCCCCCCAACCATCTGGCCTGGGTGTGCAAAATCCTACTAACTGTCCTGGCTTGAGGCAATTCACACCTCTTTAACCTGTGATTATCCCTCTCCCCATTCGCACCATCTGGACCTGTAAAGACTTAGTTACCTGCAAAGATTCGCATTCAAAGTATCATCTTGCATCATTGGCTTTGTCTATACATGTGTTTGTGTAACCCACCTCTTCATTCCCCTGATGAAGGAGCTAGGCTCCGAAAGCTAGTGATTCGAAACAAACCTGTTGGACTTTAACCTGGTGTTGCATGACTTCTTACTGTGCTCACCCCAGCCCAGCACCAGCATCTCCACATTAAAAAAAAGAAGGAATGGGATTACATACTTATACAAAGACACTGAAAGATGTGAATGAACATATAGTTCCTTACATGTGTTAGTGCAAAACGTTCAAGCCTTTGGAAAAGGAAATTTAATTTAGAATTTTATAGTTTGGGGCATGGCACGCAAAAGTAACAAAGCAATGATTTTTTAAAAAACAAACATTAGCTCAACACAATCAAAGTTACATGTACAATTCTAGGCATAGAAAGTGAACATACACCTCAATATTTTTAATTAATAAAGACATTTTGCTTTATAATCATTGAAATTAATTGAAGGGTAAATGCTAATAAATAACTTTCCTTTTAATTTAGTGATATGGATTAGTATGATTCACTTCCAGGGAGATAGTTAGACAGTTTCTGTAATTCATACCATTCAGCAAAGGAAATGAAAGCAGATTGTGGGTCTGAATCCTGATCATGGCTGAAATTACAGACTGAAGAACTATATATGCAATAAGTTTTAACCAAATGGGTTTAGCTTCTCATCTTGGGGACTAATTCAAATTCTATTTGTATCATCTTTTAATGACGTAATTCTTATTCACTTCTCCTATTCTCATTAATTTACATTGGCTCACGATTGTCCTGATTCAACAATGCTTCGAATTTAAAGTTCTCATCCTTCTTTTCAAATCCCTCCTTGGCTCCACCATGGGACCCGGCCTAGGATCACAATCTATGTGGAGTTTGCACTTTTTCCCTGTGTCTGCGGGGTTTTTTCCTGGGTGCTCCGGTTTCCTCCCACAGTCAAATGATGTGCAGGTTAGGTGGATTGGCCATAATGAAAATTGCCCCTTAGTATCCAGGGATGTGCAAATTAGATGGGATTATGGGGTTACAGGGATGGAGTGCGGGAGTGGACCTAGATAGGGTGCTCTTTCAGTGGATCAGTGCAGACTTGATGGGCCAAATGGCCTCCTTCTACACTGTAGGGATTCTGTGACCTAAGTTCTGGAGTTCCATCCCAAAATTTTCCATCTCTCTCTCCTCCTTTAACACTCTCTTTAAAACTATCCTTCTGATCAAATGTTTAGTCACCTGTCCTAACAGCTCCTTCTTTGCAACACTGGCAATTAATAAAAATCTGATGACATTCCTGTGAAACATCTTTGGATGTTTGAGTACCTTAAATATGTAATTATTCAGATTAAATAGAATTTTCTTCTTTTGTTCTAGCACCGAGTATCAAATTTATTGTGGGATTTCTGACTTAAAGCATGAAGCCAGGCATTTAAAGAACTAAATAAACCGTCTAATGGATATACACTTTTCAGTTAGGAATAATTCACCCATGGCTGTGCACATTAATTCAATTCCTTTAAGACCTACAGTTTAAATAAAACTATTCGAAAATGGAAAAGATAAATAAAAAGATGATAATGTTCGTTGGATTTGTTTAATAATTGTATGTTCTGCTAGTGAATATATATATATTTTTATGGTGTGGATGTTAGTTTCACTATCCAGCAATGTGGCAACTTACCAATATGTCTCTAAGCTTAGTCCAATTCTTTTTGGAAGATGTCAAGCATTGACAATGCATTATCGATGTTCGTTCACTTGTGTGAAACACCTTTGCAACTCATAAACACAATATAGTGACTTGGTACCGTTTGAGCAAATGATTCTAACACACTCTCACCAGTGTGACAGCCTTGATCAATATATGTCATAGTTTCAAATCTATAGATTTTCCTTGAATATGATTGTTTTCCTCTAATTTGCAAAATGTCAGTTTTTCTTCTTTCAATATCCTATCTTATATTTTACCATGCCCTTTCTTCCAACCATGGCCCTGGCACTCAGTAACTGCCTGGTGGGAGAGGACAGTGAACAACACTGGATGTTTCACAATATAATATGCCCTCATGTTTTGTGGAGATGTACAGAGGCTCCATTCTGACACACTATGGCACTTTTAAACTGGAAAATTCACAACATATTTGAGCCATAGGTGTGAACGTGGGTATTAACTCTCATTTTAAAATGAGTTTAAGCCTCCTTTAAAAGAGACAGAGCAGTCACACGGCTCGGCATTCTATAGCTAATATTGCGAACAATAAAGATCACAACCGTCTTGATATATTCATTCTTAATTTCTAAGCTGAAAGTTAAGTTTGATTCGGTACGTGATCTAATGATATCTCACTGACTTTACAGTGATTGTTAAATGTAAGAGAAATGAATGTTACCTAGGTGATAACAGGAAGCAGGGACACTATTTGGTTTAACAGCTAATTGAATAATCATTTACGGTGATTTCTCTCAAGTTACACAGTAAGTTATTCTACTCACTGAAACTATTTTACCCTATTGGAATGATTAACCGGCAGCAAGATGTAACTTCCAATCTAAGCTTGTGAAGCCTGGTTCTGGTAGGAGTATAGATTATTTTTTGCAGTCAATGTTTCCTCCTTTTCCCTTCCCTTGGTCTGAATTAATTGGCTTCTGCTCAAGTTATGCTCAAGACACTGACAGCTAGCCCCCTTGTACTTTGTGGTGTGATTTAACCAGATGGGAACAGAGTCCCGCAATGAGCGCGTTTAACTGGTCTCACAGCGCCGAGAAACACCATGATGTCTACAGGGACTCTGGTTATATTCAGGGCCTCAGCAGGCAACTCTCTGATGAGGTTGCACTTAGTCCGTTTCCGGCACTGAGGAGCTCCGCTTGCCAGAACTCGCCAACGCAGGAGAAGATCGGGCAGCCAACACCCTCCCCCGAAGTGACCCAAAACCCAAACTCACCTAAAAGGGGGTTCTCGGGGCCCCGCGCCCCACCTCACCCGCGTAGGACACCCCTGGACTCAATCCCTGGCACGGGAAAAATGCCAGCCTGGCACCTTGGCACTGGCACCCTGGCAGTGCCCCTGCCAGCTGGCAGTGCCACTGAGGCACTTTGGCAGTGCCAGCGTAGCACAGAAATAATAACACCAGGTGGCACCACCAGGGTGCCAAAGTGGCCGTGCCAGGAAGCCCAGGTGTCACCAGCGGTGCCAGGGTGTCACCCTGCACAGAGGGCAAGCACCTGGGGGCATCCAATACCCTGGGAGACTCCCACGAGTGCTATTCCATTTGTGGAGACCAACACTGAAGAGCACGCCCCAAGATCTCCGAGGGTTAGATCCCACGGCCCGCGTAGATCAGAGGAGCGCATATTGGACTGAGACTAGCTGTCTCCCTCTAATATGCAGATTTTCAAAATAGTGATCCCCCAACAATGGGTGGGATTCAGATTGTGACATTTCGCGAGATTGTGTTAGATCTTGGGAGGTCTAGCGAGCCGGGTAGTTCCTGGAACAGGGAGTCTCCTGCATCTACTGACTGTTTTGCACTGTCTTTCAGGCGCAACACGGCCTGTAGATTGCGTCCTTCATGTGTAAATGGATACAGTGTGTCAGGAAGTGAGTGCTGGGCATTAGAGAATCAAAAATCAGTACAATCTTGTTTTCATCTGACACTGGCACACAAAGGTGCTTTCCAGCAAGTGTCACAAGGCAAGAATCAAGAATTGGAACCCTTGCTGATGTTCCTTGTGTTAACGTAAAGCAGTAAGGCCAGTTTTAATGCTCCACCCGCTGCTCTGGTTAAGATCAGCTTACTCAGCACATACTGAAGATTAAATCTGTGACTTTCTAGTGGCCTATCTTTCCAGCTCAGTTACATGTTGCATTTACCAACCCATTCCAGGAAGCTCAAGAGGTGGTATATTTAATTTTTGTTTATGTTCTACCATATACCAATAACTGCACAGCACATGTCATACAAAGCCTTCAATCCTTTTTCACAATCCACTGAGAAATATTTGAAAAATATTGCACTACATGATATTAGTAATGAATGTGTTATTTCATTTGTACATACACTCTTAACAAAGCTGTTGACATAGTCATTATTAATACTGCACATTAAGATTTTAATCTATTGCTGGGGAAACATTTTGCAGGGAATAAATTGTAATGGCATTCCAGGTTGAAACCTCAAGAAAGGGACACTGCAAAGCTATTATTTCTGTTTCAGTAAAATATTCACGTTGAAAAGTGAGTGAGACAAGTTTCACTGTCATTTCTTCTCACGATTCCACTTTAATGGAAAGTTCCACAACAGTTGTAATTCGAGTCATACCAATACGTTGCATGAAAAGTCACTGTACTGATCAGACCTAAGGTTACTTCATTCATTCCTTGTAAAATACACAGAAGACTTCCTTTCTGTCAGAGCACACAAATTACTGAAATGGTCAGACTTGCGCTGAAAAGATTGAACAGTTAAGTGGAATCAAATAACAACCTCATGTACTCTATCTTCAAACAGCTCCTCCAGCTCCACCTTATGCAATTACAGTGCTTGAAAGTGTCCATGACTCTATGGTGTTAGGGTGGAAGCAACCTAAATTCCAAGGTGGCTCTGATATTATTGGCTACTTTGTGGATTATCTTGAAGTTATTGATGGTATCCCTGGAAAATGGAAAGAAGCCCATATCAAAGTTGTCAGTGATCGGGCTTACAGAGTAAGTGAAACAAGACTCGTTTCCTGAACATGTATTTAGAAATTGTAAGGGAGAACTCTCGGTTTAATATTCTGACCAAATGCAAGAATATATGTGTATATATATAGCAGTTTTATTGAAATAAGTTTTGATTTTATTCCCCACCATTTCAGGTCTCCTTTCTTTCACTTGCATCAGTTGTGCAAGAGATACTACCTGAATGGAAATAGATTGTAATTGGATACAGATGCTTAATCAGCAGTCCACATACATCTGCAGAGTTGAGCATCCCAGTGCTGGGAATGTCTGCATAGAATTAAATGGATTCTAACTTTCTCAGAATAAGTTAATCAATGTGAAATAAAAACTGTAAAGTTGGGAATACTCAGCAGGTCAGGCAGCATCAACGGAGAAACAGGACTGGTAATCCAGAAATCCAGACTAATGCTCTGAGATCCTGGGTTCGAATCCCACCGTGGCAGATGGTGAAATTTGAATTCAATAAAAAATCTAGAATTAAAAGTGACCATGAAACAAACCATTGTCCTAAAACCCATCTGGTTCACTAATGTCCTTCAGGGAAGGAAATGCCACCCTTACCTGGTCTGGCCTACATGTGGTTGACTCTGAACTGCCCCCCACTGAAATGACCTAGCAAGCCACCCAGTTCAAGGACAACTAGGGATGGGCAACAAATGCTGACCCAGCAAGCGACGCCCACATCCCAAGAACAAAGAAAACAAAATTCATCAGCCTCCACATCCTGGGGCCAGGAGTGAGTTGTCATCTTCCCAGCTCTACCAGTAAAGTCTGGGGTGGAAACAGTCAAGGTTAGCCTTTCCTACGTCAAATGAGGCCTCTAAGTGGCCAATGAAGGGGCTTAGTCTGCAGCCTAATGTGGGAAAGAGTGAAAAAGACCGTGATCGGGTGTAGGAAAAGAGTGATTAAATATTGGTAGGGATGATAGTGTCAGGCAATAGAGTGTGATATAGGGACAGGTGTAGCATAAAATGCTGCATCCAGAGGAATTATATTTGCTTACAGCAGAATAGCAAAGGCTGGAGAGAGCATGGAAAATCCGGCAAGCAAGGAGGTTTGCTATAGCCTGGAGCTTGAAACGTTAACTCTGTGCCTTTCTCCACCGATGTTGCCTGACCTGTTGTTTGTTTCCACCATTTTCCATTTTAATTTCTGATTTCAGCATTCAAAGAATTTTGCTATTGTTTTAATAATAATCAATATATCTGGTGAAGTATCTAATACTGTATTCCTCTAATGCTTGCTCTGACTGCATACTTACTACAGATTCATGACCTGAAGGAAAACATGATTTATCAGTTCCAAGTGCGTGCAGTAAACGTGGCAGGAGTTGGCCTTCCATCCCTGCCGAGTGACAAGTTTAAATGCGAAGAATGGACTATTGCTGTTCCAGGCAGGTCTACTTCCTTTCTGAAATAATATTCTTACAGTGGTGATGAAAATCATGAACGCAAGAATGAGGAACAATGTTCATTAGAAACAATTGTGCTTGGGATCAGGGAGCAAGAACAGACTGGAAGTCAGTTGATAGATCCTTGTGAGGTTGGGAGGAACTGTCCTCCTGTTCCTGATCCGACAACATCTTCAAAGAACCCCACCCCCCACCCTCCCAAGAACTTACCTTTTTGGAGAGCTAGGTCTCCAGCCTGGAGAAATGAAACTGATGTATGCCATGCATGCTCCACCCATTCCCCTTCATAAGTTGCAATCAGGGTTTTATAGGAGGCATAGGGTCCTGGTTATAATAACTAAACAGCCTCCATTTAATGGCCTACTGAAAGTTGCCTCAGGTGGAAAAGTACGTTCACTAAATTTCAAACTATTGGTTGCCCTTATGACAGATGGAGCACGCTGCTAAACATGTGATTAATTGTGGCAACAATTGATAATATAATATATCATTAAAGCATGGATAATAGTTCCTCTGGTCCCCAGTTTTCGAAAAACATGTTTATATGGCTTGTTTAGCACAGTGAGCTAAACAGCTGGCTTGTAAAGCAGAACAAGGCCAGCAGCGCGGGTTCAATTCCCGTACCAGCCTCCCCGAACAGGCGGCGGAATGTTGTAGGGGCTTTTCACAGTAACTTCATTTGAAGCCTACTTGTGACAATAAGCTATTTTAATTTATTTTCATTTATACTCGAAATATCCAGCAGAATGTAATGGGGATGTTCTTAGGGTTTAAAAAAAAATTCAGATATACAATAATTGATTAAACGACAGGATATAGTATTTAGAGAGGACCACCAAGTGGTAATGTTTGAAACATTTACTGTAAGCATTACCACCCTGTCCTGGCTGTATTTTATGTTAATTAATGCATTTTACAAACTAATGCAGGACCACCACATGACATTATGTACACTGAGGTCAGACAGAATTCACTGGTACTCCTCTGGAAAGCTCCAGTCTATACGGGTCGCAGTGAGGTGACTGGGTATTATGCTGACATCCGGGAGATTGATGCAGATGATGAAATGTGGAGAAGTGTGAATGAAAAGGAAACGTCAAAGAGATATATAAAGGTAAAAAAATTGGAATTCCTATTCTCTTAAATAATTTTGATAAACACAATTTTTCAGGTTAGGTTTGATGAAATGTACAAGCTTCGTATTATGTCAATATTTCAGTTTTACAAAGTGAAGTACATATCTATCATTAAAGGCAAAACATAATCCTCTTCTGAAGTTGATATTTCAGTTATTTTTGCAAACTCCAATCTGTATGCTATTTACTCATCACCTAGAAAGGTGCTAAATGGTCTCACTAGCCTTCAGGTAGAGAGTGCATGTTCATAATGTGCCTGTAGTGCACCATATTTGTAAAAGCCAAAACAGTGCCTATGCTGAGACAACCATTAGGATCTATGCTCAGTAACACGATAAAAGGCCCAACATGTGTTTGTGGGCCCCATTGCACAGCTGTCAGTCTTCATCCCTTAGATGCAGCTTGTTTACTGCCAAAGCCTGGGATAAAGGATGGGGAAGGACATGGGCAATAGTCGTATATGGAGAGTTGGCAAGATGTTATCTATCATATTTATTGATGAAATATTGATAAAAAGCAGCTGACAAATTAATTTGAATACTTTCAAAGTCTCACTGAAACCTTAATATTGCCACCAGGTACAAGGTCTGAAAGAAGGTGTGACCTATGTTTTCCGTGTGCGAGCTGTGAACAGGGCAGGGGTTGGAAAACCATCTGATTTAACAGAGCCAGTCATCGCAGAAACACCCCCAGGTTTGTTTTGCCATTTTACAGAAACATGTGACAAAGAAAAAATGATCTTATTCACAAAGGGCGATGATATTTTGTGGAGGCGACCAGGGCCTCTGCCATTGACAGGAGAGCTGGTGGTATTGCATTGCCTCTTTTTGAGAAGGCCCACTGCATTATGCACCAATCAGGCACTTGGCAGTCCAGCAGCGGGCCTTGCCCAGGATCAATGATCCCAGGGAGGAAAGCCCTTCCTGCCTGGAACTGCTGGCCAATCAGAGAGTGGCAGTTCAATCGAACAGCAGTGTCACTGGGGAGGCAGTGGCTGCTGTTGATATGACACTCACTTGAGGCCTCAGATTTACATTGGATGCCAGGTCAAGATGAGTGATAGCAGGGGCGAGGGTCAGGAGTGAGGATGAAGATCGGAAACAAGGGAAATGGAATGGCTCTTAGCGGCCTCCCCATTCCCTCATTCAGGCACCGAGTACCTTTAAATTAGGTACTCCCCTCTGGGCACCAGCAAACAAACCTGCCAGGGTTTGCTTGTTGTGCTGCTCGCACGGCCAACTCTCTGCCTACATGTCTGTCCTTGGTCTGCTACAATGTTCCAGTGAAGCTCAATGCAAACTGGAGGAACAACATCTCCTCTTCCGGTTAGGCACACTGCAGCCTTCCGGTCTCAATATCGAATTCAACAACTTCAGATTATTAGCTCTACCCCACCTCGACCCATTTGTTTTCATTCCATTTAATTTTAACTGTTTTTCACCAATCCTTTCTCTCTTGTCTTTCTTTATATTTATTCACCCCCCATCTTATCCACCTTTTGTTACCCTTTCTCCTCTTTGCTTCCCCCTTCCTCCCCCCCCCCCCCCCCCACATCTACAGCTGTCACAGTTTACCCTCTGATGTTAGTTTCTCTGCAGTTTGGCCTTTCACGCCTTTTGTTCTCTCTGGGGACTGCCATTAGCATTCTTTCATCTTGCTTTCTGTGGCTATGACCCCGTTTCCCTGGGTTTCTGTGGCTATGATTCATCTTTCATTCTCACTCCACAGTATAAATATTTCCCACTTTCTCTGTATTATAGCTTTGACAAAGGGCCACCTGGACTCGAAACGTTAGCTCTTTTTTTATAAATGTTTTTTATTGGGTTTTTGAACAAAGTATATTTACCATTATGTACATAGGATAAGAAACATATATATATACATATGTACATATACAGAAGAGAAGGGCACCCCAAACATGCCAAAGAAAAGAAAATAATAAATAATAAAAAGAATACAATGACAAATAAAATAGAATGACTGGTAGGATATTGTGCACCAGCTCAACAGCAGCAACTCTGTACACCTGGCAAAATTATTTACAACTCATAAGTGGCTGACTGTTTATGGGGGCGGGGGGGGGGGGGGGGGTGTGGAGGCTGGGGAGGTAAATATACATTCGGCTGCCGGAGATACAATTACAGTGGGCAATACTCCCCCCCCCCCCTCTCATGCTTTGGCTACTTTCCCCTGATTCTTGGCGACCTGGCTATTCTTCTGCTTGTTCGTTGGCCACAAACAGGTCCCGGAACAATTGCGTGAATGGCTCCCACGCTCTGTGGAAGCCGCCGTCTGACCCTCGGATGGCGAATTTGATTTTCTCCATTTGGAGAGATTCCGAGAGGTCGGACAGCCAGTCTGCAGCTTTAGATGGTGCTGCAGACCGCCAGCCAAACAGGATTCTACGGCGGGCGATCAGGGAGGCAAAGGCAAGGGCGTCCGCCCTCCTCCCCAGGAATAGATCTGGCTGGTCTGAAACCCCGAAGATCGCCACTTTCGGGCATGGCTCCACCCTCACCCCCACCACTTTGGACATTGCCTTGAAGAAGGCTGTCCAGTACCCCGCAAGTCTGGGGCAAGACCAGAACATGTGGGCGTGGTTGGCCGTGCCTCCGTGGCACCATTCACATCTATCATCCACGTCTGGGAAGAACCTACTCATACGGGTTCTTGTTAAGTGGGCTCTACGTACCACCTTTAGCTGCATCAGGCTGAGCCTTGCGCACGTGGAGTTGGAATTGACCTTATGCAGTGTTTCGCTCCAGAGTCCCCACCCTATCTCAATCCTCAGGTCCTCCTCCCATTTCTTTCTTGTTGCGTCCAGTACGGTGTCGGCCCTTTCTATCAGTCGGTCATATATGTCACTACAGTTTCCTTTAACTAGTATGTTTGCGTCCAGTAGTTCTTCCAGTAGTGTCTGTCGTGGCGGTTGTGGGTACGTCCTTGTCTCCATTCGTAGGAAGTTTTTGAACTGTAGATACATTAGCTCGATCCCCCTGGCTAGCTGGAATTTCTCTGTCAGTTCGCCCAATGTTGTGATCCTGCCATCCATGTATAGGTCCCTGACTGTCAGTGTCCCTATGTCCTGCCCCCACCTTTTGTAGATGGGGTCAGTCAATGCTGGTGTGAACCTATAGTTGTTGCAGATGGGAGCCTTGTCCGACATTTTGTTCAGGCCAAATTGCTGCCGCAGTTGGTTCCAGGATTGGAGGGTGGCTGTCACCACTGGGCTGCTGGAGTGTTTTTTGAGTGGGGATGGGAGTGCTGCCGTGGCGAGGGCCCAGAGGAGGTCCCCATGCAGGAAGCCTCCTCCGCACGTACCCACCCGGCTTCTGGCTCCTTGGTCCATCCCCCATTCGCTTGAAACGTTTGCTCTTTTCTCTCCCTTCAGATGCTGCCAGACCTGCTGAGATTTTCCAGCATTTTCTTTTTGGTCTCTGCCCACTGTTGTTTTTATATCATTAATTGGCCACTTAAGGGTCTCAATTGGCATGGGGTGAGATGGCCATCCATGGGCCTCTGCACCATGCACTTAATCCGTATTGTCCCCACCCATCACCCTCAAAGCAAGAGCTTGGTTGAAGTTAAATAATAAGCAAGTTTTGGTTTTAACTGTCACTTTACAGTTGCTTCTGTAAAGTAAAGCAGATTATTGATTTGGACCTGGCCTCACCTTATTCAAGTGCTATTGGCTTGCCTGCTTACAGAAGTGCAGTTGGAAGCAAATGGGGAAGACACAATATTCAGTTATGATCATTTTTTTGCCCCAAGTGCCAATATTCTATGATTTGATATCGAGCAATACACGTTCCTCAACATATGATACAGACTGACCGGTACCACTAAACCGAAGAAAGTATTTAACACAAGTCCAAATATTATAACACTCTGTTTGTGTTGAGTTAGCTGATTCCCAGCTGTGGCAGCAATTAGGTATTGCAATTAACCCGAATGTCCAGAAGAAATTTGATCAGGGTTCTTCACCTGATAGTGATCCAGTTGAAATAATTCTGTGTGCAAGCCAGGTTCAGTTCTGATACCCTGTGAGGTTAAGTAGCTTACTGGCACTATCCAGTCTCTCACTTGAAGAGTATTTACTTCGGTAAGGTATCAGACGCTGCCTCGGACTTCAGGAATTAAGCCAAGCATGAATCAAATGTCTTATGCATTGATAATTCCCTGCTTTGTCCAAAAGCACTAAGGCTAGTTATAGCAGTCTTAACTGCAGTCTAACTCAGGCCATCTTAGCTCGCACAGCCCTATGGTCGGACTTTCCATTTTGATTTGGGATCCCACATTTGACCATGTGCAAGTCCCAACCTTGTTAAGAGCTCAACTTGACATTGTTCAGCCAATTCTGACAGAGAGCAGGCTCACCTTCCAATTAAAGATAGCGGTAGGTGGACCTTGGAGCTAGATGGCCAATAAAAGTCCTTTGGAGCTAGATGGCCAATAGAAGGTTCTCTGGAGCTAAATGTCCAATAGGAGGTCCTTTGGAGCTAGATGGCCAATAGGAGGTCCTTTGGAGCTAGATAGCTAATCGAAGGCACTAAAGCAGCTGCAGCTTGCATTTGGGTAAATGAGTGAGAGGCACCTCCATCTTTGGATACCATCTTAGCACTTAAAATATTTGAAGTAAGAAATGGCCACAGCTCTTCAACCACTATTGTGGAGGGGTTGCTCCCAGAGGGTGACCCGCAGCCGCATCTATGGCTTGGTTGATGGGATGGGGCGGTAGCCTTAACGGCACTCTGGAGCATGTGATGTTCTTGGGTAGAATCAGTAAGATTCAAAAAGAATCATAATCAAAACTGCACTTGCTGTTCTCCTTCTATTTGTACAATTATGTATGGTTGCCTTAAGTGGACAAAATGCACAATACAACTTTCAATGCATGACAGAGCACTTGTTTCTCGGTCTTCTCCTGGGAGGCCACTTCCTGGCAGTTACTGTGCTCCCAACACTGGATTGGTGCTGTCGGGGGTGCTATCACCTTCTGATTAATGGGCTTCCTGGAAATAGCTCAATAGTGGGAACGGCCAACAATAGGAAATTACGCCCACCCACCTTTGTTCCCACCCAAATTGGCTTTTGAAAATCCAGCGAAGGCGTGATTTCCATGAATTTAAATACATTTTAATATAATTGAAGGGCTTAATGCCATAGCATCTGCCCATGATGTATTCTCCTCCCTGATGGTGTGACGTTACACTGGCATGAATCACTACAGGCTTTCAAAAGCAAAGACCAGCCGTGATGACCATTTTGAGGGTCTGGAGGTGCCTGGAGGCCATGGGAGCTGAGGGACAAGGCGAGGCATTGCCCCTGGCATAGGGAGTATGGCACAGGGGTACCTCATATCCATTTGGGGGGGCTGGGATTCCCTTTATTTGTGGTGTAGAGGGAAGAGCTCTGATGCCCGTGATGGGGTGGGTGCCGCAATATTGGTGCTGTTGTGGGGGGGGGATCCAACCTCCATGGGAAATGGTCCTGATCTCTCTGGGAGGAGGAGGTGGCTGTAACTTGGAGATCGCGAAGCCCTTTAAAAATGGTGCCCTGATGTCAGAATCCTGGCTGTGTGATCCTCACCAGAATTTTGAAACTACACAGTGCCATCAGATCAAACGAGAAAAGGCATGTGTGGTGATATGCCCGTGAAATGTATTGCACAACAGAAAAGTCGCACATAGAATAGTTCCAGGAGAGTTCATGGAACTCAAATAGTAACCTAGTCTGTATAATATTTTGTTTGTTGTCTTTCCACATGTTCATCAATAAATCATCATTCTAGTTAAGTCACCAGATATTCTGTGTGCATCATTGCAACAGCAAGGTCACAGAACACAACATGGTACCAGGCATTTTGAATATTTAAAGGTAGCAGCTGAAAAGACGAGGCAAAACCATCCGAAGAACAAAAAAGGAAAAGATTCTTCCACTGACCTGGTGAACTACAGCCATTGGTGACTCAACGCAATAAGCAACAGTGAAGTTTGAGATAGAAGGTTGAAAGGCACCTTACCAGCTTCAAGTTCTGGGTAACATAGACACAAACTGGCGTGTTTTCAAACAGAAGTTTAAGCTCGATGTTTCAGCCCTTGGCCTGCAGGCACAGCCTAACGAGAGGCGCACTGCATTGCTGCTCAAGGTGCCAGGCCCACAAGCAATCAAAACCTAAAATACTTTCACTTTTCATAGCGAGGAGGACAGCAAGAGCTACTATGAGGTGATAAAGTATTTCGATCGGCATTGCTCTCCGAAAAAAGAAGAAACATTTGAAAGATACATTTTTGTGTAGGTGTACCCAGAAACCAGGCAATTTTTTTTGACAGCTTTGTCACCGACTTGAGGCTGTAGGTCCAGTCCTGCAATTTCAGCAATCTAAAATCATCGATGATCCGTGACTAAATAGTATTTGGCATATCGAAAGATAAGCTGCATGAGAGATTGTTATGGGAAAAAGAACTGAAATTGGAAAATGCGATTAAGATTTGCCATACGAGTGAGTTGGCTGCACAGCAGATCAGCGCACTCAGTTTGAAACATTTTGGCACCAACATGGAAGAGGAAGCCAGCGCCATCAGCACTGTGATGCAGTTTAATAGAAAATGTGGTCTCAGTGCAGGCAGCCATTTTAAGTGGCTGACTGGAGCCACCACCTTATGACAGAAATGTGGCAATCATCATGGCCCACGACAATGTCCAGCATATGGAAAAGTATGTTCCAGGTGTGGCCGAACAAATATTTTTGCGAAACAATGTTTATTGCAGCCTACAGTGGACTTAACAGGGTCAGTCAGTGCAATTGATGCGATGCCCCTTGAAGAATTATTTTTCATTGATCTAATTTCAACCAAAGACATGATGAGTCCGAATATAAAGAAGGAAGATGTCTTAATGACCAGTTAGAATAACAGTGATGATCCAGCTGATACCGTTGAAAACAGATGGACAATCCCAGTGATGCTGAACGGCACACTGATAAAATGCAAGCTCGACATGGGAGCGAGGGCAAACCTCCTCAGTCTGTGTGATTTGCACGTGCTGCGAGTTCCACAAAAGTCGAAAGTCAACCAAGACTGCTGATAGACTACGGTGTGAATGAGATTGAGACGCTGGGGGTATGTGAACTCCAAGTATGGGTACACAACAGAAGTCACATCATTCCATTTCCATTGTGGACATAACACGGGAGTATATCATAGGGGCAGATGCATGTGAGGCCCTGAAGCTAGTTGAGCGGCTGTGCATCCCTGTCAGCGAGATTACTGCAACTCGCAACTAGATACAGTGATGCAAATATCCAATGAGATACAAGCGATAGTGAAAGTGGAGGAAGACCAACCAGAGTCAGAGATGGAGGATCCAAAGGACACCTCAGTGTTCTAGTTAGCGGTCTTCGAAAATGAGTATATGCTCAGTGACTTGCTGAGCCCATCCTGCAGCATCTAGAAGATGTTGCCGTAAAGTTCTCAAATCTGGGACAGTCAATGCGCTTCACTCTGGAGTTCAAGTTTGAACCGAATGCGTAATTCACAAATGAGGTGCTCGCAAAGACATACCAGATGGAATCGCGGCCTGATGGGTCAGGCTTCTTCGTATTTCCAATCACGGGGTGCACAGGCTGCCACATCAACTGGAAGAAAGAAAAAAACGTCACACTGAAAACCATTAAAATGAAGCAGTTGCATAAGGATCAGCCTACTCGTAAAGCAGTCATGGAAACTATACTAAATGACTCTTTTTTTCAACTTCTTCACTCCTCCTGAGGTTCCAGAGCATGGGGTGTTAGATGGAATCTCTGCAGCAAGACTCGCTGTTGACATGAAAATAGGTCAATTCCTGCATGAACACATAATTCTACGAGCAGTGCGCGGAAGAGGATGATGATGATGCTGAATACGATGATGATCATTATGGTGATGGAAACTACGACGACCATGATTACAATGAGGAAAGTGAATACTTGGATGATGAGCCGGTAGGTGACGACAGTGAACCGCCATTCCACTGGTTTGGCGGGAATGACGAGGTGATCACAAGGGATGCCCAGTTTTCGCAGGACACCGAGAAGTGTGAAAGCCCTGAGATGGCATACGCAGAGACTGAAAGTAAGATTGCGGTAGCAGACACCTTGGAGGAAAACAGCTCAGCTGCGAACAAACTAATATAATACCCATTTTCGAGAAACTGGCTCCAAAAGCAGAGATGAATCATCTCAGGCCTTTGAAATGATTCCAGTAGTGGACTCCCCAATACTCAAGGTCACTCCACCGAAAGATGAGTTAGAGGAGCAGATGGCTGTATCTATATGCAATTCCCCAACGACAGATGATATGATGTCATGTTACCAGACATGGATGTATCTATATGCAGTTCCACGACTTAGGATGATACACATATATTACAAGACGAGGATGAGCCATTATTTAATTCTTCAAAAAAAGATGACCTATCCATTGTCATTTTGAGTGACGAGGAGCCATTACTTGGGGCTCAAACACAGGATGTAGGGACAGCACCTAACGTTGGAGATGTGGATCCAACCCAGACACCAGAGTGCGAGGCTCTGCAGCCAGCTGCTGAAGGTGCAGACTTGACCATGACCGCACAGTCCCTCAGAAGTATGCCAACACGAGATGTCTCAGCAGACGATCCACAAACGACGCTCCTATGGCACAGGCCATCGGCAAAATGGGTGCTACCAAAACCAAGCAGAAAAAGAGGAGCAGTCACAAAATCAGTTACAAAATTGCTCTCAATAAAAAAAGAGGAAGAGAATGGGGGATACCATGAGTCCACCGATGACACCAAGCAAGAAGACATCAGCAATGTGGCCGACACTCATGATGCTGAACAAGAAGACGCTGGCAATGTAGTCGACAGGCCAGAGAACACACAATGACACAGCAGCTAAAAGCATTGTATAAAATCACGAAAGAAGCTGGAAATGTAGAAGCTTGGCCAATAAGGATACCGGTCTTCAGGGCGCATCGCGTCAAAAGGCTAAGACACAAAAGACCTGCATGCAAACCAATCTTCCAGATGCAAAATCGACGTAGGAAAGCTGACAAGAGCCCAGAGGATCAGTGGGGGTGATCCAGTCAGAAGTGCACACTGAACTGTGCACAAGGGACACATTGAGAAGGCATATTATGTTAATTGAAGCACAGTTGAATCTCTATATGCATATGTGTTGAATAATAATACAAATCATGTTTCCGTATATCAATGTTAACATCTCCAAAGTAAGAAGTCTTACAACACCAGGATAAAGTCCAACAGGTTTGTTTCGAATCACTAGCTTTCAGAGCCCAACTCCTTCTTCAGATTCACCTCAGGAAGGAGCTATTGATTCAAGCTAGTGATTCAAAACAAACCTGTTGGACTTTAACCTGGTGTTGTAAGACTTCATACTGTGCTCACCCCAGTCCAGCGCCGGCATCTCCATATCATAACATCTCCAAAGGAAGGTGGATGTGGTGCTGTGATTAATATTGTACATAGTTATCAATGCGACCTCCAACCAGCTGATGGCGTCAGACATCAGTCATGTGACATGGGACACTTGCGAGTAAGGCGTACAACAGGATAGTCGCACATAGAGTAGTTCCAGGAGTGTTCATGGAACTCAAATAGTAACCTAGTCTGTATAATATTCTGTTTGTTATCTTTCCACGTGTTCATCAATAAATCATCTTTCTAGTTAAGTGACCGGATGCTCTGCGCATCAATGTTGTGGCAAGGGCACAGAACATAACAGCATCTGTGAAGCTGACGAGTTTCACACAGCAATTCTCACTTTATTGAACACTCTGCAATTTTGGAAAACTACCGCCCAGTGTAATCAATGCATCTGCACTCCTGAAAACTACAACTTAGGCTGGTTAAAGAGGGGCACCAGATCCTAAAGTCTGGATGGGTGAAAAGAGGTAACTGTAACACTGGAACGCAGGCAGCAATTAGGAAGAAATAATGGCAGCATAGAGACACGTGCTTCTGTTTTCAAAAAACAGCCAACCCCTGTATACCTACAGACATAAGGACATAAAAATTAGGAGCAGGCCACCCGGCCCCTCAAACCTGCTCTGCTATCCAATGAGATCATGGCTGATCTGATTCTGGCCTCAACACCACTCGCAGCCTACCCCTGAAAACCTTTGACTTCCTCGTTAGTCAAGAATCTGTTTACCTCTGCCTTAAAAATATTCAATGACCCAGCCTCCATCAGTCTCCCAGGGAAGAAAGCTCCAAAGACTCACAACCACCTTAGAGACAAAAAATGTCTCCTCATCTTGGTCTTAATTTTAAACTGTGTCCTCTAGTTCTAGTCTCTCTCACAATGGGAAACATCATCATCCACCCTATCAAGTCCTTTCAGGATCTTGTATGTTTCAATAAGATCAACTCTGATTTTTCGAAACAAAGGATACAGGCCTAGCCTGTCCACCTTTCGTCATTAATACCCTGGCCACAGGTATCAGTTGAGTGAACCTTCTCTGAGCTGCATTATTATCCTTTCTTAAATAAGAAGACCAAAATTGTACAATACTCCAAATGTGATCTCACCAATGCCTTGCACAATTGTAACAAAACATTTCTACTTTTATGTTCCAGCCACCTTGCAATAAACAACAACATTTCATTTGCCTTCCCAATCATTTACTGTAACTGCACACTAGCTTTTCCTAATTCATGTACCAGGACACCTAGATCCCTCTGTACCTTGGAGTTCTGCAATCTCGCTTTATTTAAATAGTGTACTGCTTTTCTATTCTTCCTGCCAAAGTGGACAAGTTAACAATTTCCCACATTACCCTCTACCTGCCAATTTTTTGCCCAATCACTTTCCCTATGTTCTTCGGCGTGCTCGAACGGCCTCATCGCACCCGACTCAGAGATGCAACAAGACCTTTAAATCACACAAGAAATTGGCGATGCTTGGAATGCCTTGCAAATCTAATGAGATCTTGCGAGACTTTACGAGGGCGAGATCCAGATTAACATATTTAGTGAGCCATTGGGTTCATTTAAATATGTCAGCGCCCGATTCTCCCGAAGCTCGGGAACGAAGGCCCCTTGGGAGACCTCGCCATGGCGCTGTTTAGCATCGGCCCATACAAATATGGACCAGGTGTAACAGCATCGGACGCCCCACGTGGTTGGGCTCTGGGCAGGATAGTACCTGGCACTCCTGCTGCCACATGGCACCTTGGCACTGATAACCTGGCCCCTTGGCAGTGCCACCCGAGTAGTGCCACTTGCTACTGCCAGGGTACCCAGGTGGCACTTTCAGGCCAACAGGGACACAGCCAGGGTACCAGACTGGCAGTGCCAAGGTGCACAGGTGCCAGGTTGCCCACATCAGAGATTGAGCTGGGGGTTCCCTGCCATTAAGAGGTGAAGTAAGAGGGGCTCAAGGACCCCCAAGAGGTAAGTTGGCGCAGTGGGGATGTCCAGAGTCTGTGGTGTGGTATTCGAGGGTCAAGAGAGATCAGGGCGACATTTAAAAATGACGCCCTGATCGCTTCCTGCACTGGTGAGCTGAGCTCGTCAGTGCAGGAAGTGAGGTAAGTGCGGCCTCAGTAACGCATTTCCAATCAGGGTTAGAAAAACAAGAGTCTCATGTGATAGCAGGGTCATTCTCTGTGCTGCAGGCCCAAAACAGGGCTCTGTTATTTGTATGTTAAATCGTGTCCCATATGTTCTCTTTGCAAAATTACTTTCCGACACATGTACGTGTCATCAGCAAATTTAGCAACCATACCCAAGTCATTGACATACACTGTAAATAGTTGAGGTCCCTGCACTGCTCCATGTGGCACTCCACTCATCACTTCTTGCCAACTTGTAAATGACCCATTTATGCCGACTATCTATTTCCTGTCGGCAAACCAACCTTTTGTCAAAGCTCACATGTTACCCCTACACCACAAACCCTTATTTTACGCAGTAACCTTTGCCGTGGCACCTTGTAAAATGCCTTCTGAGTACGGCACATCTGCAGGTTCACCTTTATCCACATTGCTTTTTATTTCCTTTGATATGTAACTATTTGCATTTGTACGTAAGCATTTGTCACAGAGCAGAAAAGGTCATATAACTTAAAAAGCCTGTCTGTTCAGCTCTGTGCCATGGGGAATGGGGTTCTGCTGTAGAGGTGTGGGATTGCAAAAAGTGAAATCATGTGAGACTCCCACCAATTACACAAGTCGGTAGGCCTGACAGTATTTATGGAAAAAGTTCATTTTTCCAGGTGCTGGCAGTCAGCCCCCGACATATAAGCAAAATTAGAATTCTGAAAGCAATCCTTTCTGTCTTATCTCAGGTACTAAAGAGATGTCTGTCAATGTGGATGACGATGGAGTTATTTCTCTGAACTTTGAATGTGGTGATATGCGAGAAGGTTCGAAGATCATTTGGTCTAAGAATTATGAAGAACTCATTGACTCACCAAGACTTACTATGGAGACAAAAGGCGGAAAGTAATTATATTTTTCTGTTATTATGTCACAGTGGGCCCCTGCTGCCATGCTTGATTGTTTCTTTCCGGGTAATCTTGTTATTGTTACCAATTTTATTTGTAGTGTTGGATACACTTGGTGAAACAACGAGCAATTTCTTTAGGCAGAAAAAAGAATGGTATCTACCAAAGAAAGATGTTCTGTACCTTGCTAGAAATAATCTAAAAAATCTGTGAAATCAAAATTTTAAAAATTGGCTCCATTCTGCATCCGTATATTTGATGCTCGTGTGTTTGTCAATGGGCAGAATTTAATGTCTCTCCTCTCCAAGCACACCGCCAGTTGAATTGGGAGCCGATGGGGAGGGAGGTGGCAATGGGGTGATCAGGCAGCAGGGTTTAGGATAAGATCCAGCCATTCTCCCACCTTCTTCCAGTCAGTCCAGGGTATAGTATTTGGGCAATCTTTCCATTCAGAAGCCAATTAAGGCCCTTTAGTGGCACTTAAAGGTCTGATCCTGCCATTGCTGGTATTCAACTAATGGCAGGCGGGGCATTTACCATCCGGGGAAGTCGCCCAGCAAATCATATTGAGTTTTCCAGGGGATTCCCTCATTCATGGGCACTCTGTGGCCAACATATTCCAATCAAGAAAAGGGTGGGACCAACAAATCCAGTGAACACTGGATATCGAGGGATATACAGCATTGGGTAAGGAGAAAAAGGGAGGCTTATGGCAGATATAGAGCAGAGGCCCTAAAGGCATACGGAATGTGCAAAAGGGAACTTAAAAAAGAAGTTAGGAGATCAAAAAGGGGACATGAAAGGACACTGGTAGGTAAAATGAAGGAAAGTCTTAAGTTGTTTTACAAGTTCACTAAGGGTGAAAGGATAACTTGGGAAAGGGTAGGTCCCATTTCGGACCAAGTAGTAATTGTGTGTGGAGCCGGAGGACGTGGGTAAGGTTCTAAGTGAATAATTTGTGTCGGTATTCACTCGTGAAAGGGACGGTGTAGGTATAGAAATCAGGGAGAAAGACTGCGATAAAATTAAAGAAAATAACCTTGAGAGGGTAGAGGCCCTGAGTGGTTTGGCAGGCAAATCTCCAAGGCCAGGTGAAATGTATCCCAGGCTGTTGAGTGAGGCAAGGCAGGAAATAGCAGGGGCACTGACAGTAATTTTCAATTCCTCTCTGGCCATAGGAGAGATGCCGGAGGATTGGAGGATAACCAATGTGATGCCATTATTCAAGAAGGGAGGAAGGGATGAACCAGGAAACTACAGGCCAATCAGTCTAAGCTCAATGGTGGGAAAACTATGGGAAACAATTCTGAGAAACAGAATTAATCTGCATGTGGAGAGGCAGGGATTAATCAAGAACAGTCAGCATAGTTTTGTTACAGGGAGGTCATCTCTGACCAACTTGAGTGAATTTTTCGAAGAGGTGACGAGGTGTGTAGATGATGGAAATGCATTTGAGGTCGTCTACCTGGACCTCAGCAATGCTTTTGATAAGGTCCCGCATGGGAGACTGATAGCGAAGGTAAGAGCCCATGGGGTCCAAGGAAATTTGACAAATTGGATCAGAGTTGGCTGAGTGGCAGGAAGCAGAGGATGATGGTTGAGGTGTGTTTTTCTGACTGGAAGCCTGTGTCCAGTGGAATCCCGCAGGGAGCAGGGTTGGGGCCATTGCTGTTTGTGGTTTATATAAATGATTTAAGAAGTATTTAGATGTGCACTTGCAATACCAAGGCATTTAAGGATATGAGGGAAGTGCTGGAAAATGGGATTCAATTTGTTAGGTGGTTGTTTATGATCGGCACAGACATGATGGGCCAAAGGGCCTTTTTTGTGCTGTAGACCCCTGTGACTCTGACTCTGTGCCTAATCGGGAGACCTGGGGCAGGATTCATCCCCCCACCCCCGCCCCCCCACCGGCCAGGTCGGAGAATCCCTGGCATGAATCCCGCCCTGCCCCTCCGACGCCTGCTGCCAAATTCTCCGGCACCGGTTTGCGAGCGGGGGCGGGGATCGCGCCGGGCCCGTCAGGGGCCATTGGCAGCAGCCTCCCTGGCAATTCTCCGGGCCCCGATGGGCCATGTTGCCACCCGTTCCTGGCCAGTCCCGCCAATGTGAAATGGACATGGCCCATACCGGCGGGACCTGGCTTGTTGGCAATCCAGCAGGGTCCTCGGGGGGAGGGGACCGTTCCCTGTCCTGGGGGGGCCCCCACGGTGGCCTGGCCCGCGATCGGGGCTTACCGATCTGCGGGCAGGCCTGTGCCGTGGGGGCACTCTTTCCCTCTGTGCCGGCCTCTGTAAGACTCCACCATGGCCGGCGCAGAGAAGAAACCCCCTGCGCATGTAGAGGAAACACTGCGGTTTTGCGCTTGCACCAGAACACGCTGGCAGTCCTGCTCAGGCATCAACTTGCGCCGGCCGGCAGTGGCCCCTTGGCGCCAGTTGGTGCGGCGCCAACCCCTCTAGTGCCGGCGTAGCCTCAGGAAGTGCGGAGGATTCCACAATTTCCGGGCAGCCTCACGCTGGAGTGGTTCACGTCACTCTTGCCACCGGTACGGGCTGCCCCGCCAATTACGGGAGATTCCCGCTCCTGGTATCAGGAAGGTGGGGGTACACAGGTTGGAGCAGTAAGCCACATGCCTGCCCCTGCTTCTGATTCCCAAAACTGGAAACACATTCCCTGTGACCCCCATCCCACTCAAACTCACTTCTATCTGGTGATCCCTGGGGAAGACTGGTATAATATAAGCAAAAGCCACCGCTCCTGGGGGCACTGCCTGATACTGAAGCACTGTTCTGATTGGCCAGCAGCTCTCAAGGTGGGATTTCCATTCTACTCAGGGCTTGATCATATGGGAGGCCTGTCAGGGCCCAATTGGAATGTAATTGCATCGGGTCTACCAGAAAACACAGTGTGGGACCTCCCACTGATAGGCAAGACCGCCCATCACCCACATTATATCCCAGCCTATATCAAAATATTAGTAAGATAAAAGGATTATTGAGGCATTCGTTGATTCATTAGTACTTTGGCCTAGGGATCATGCAACTTGATTTATACAATTGTCCAATACCTTGGCTGACAGATGAACTATTATTAGCTTGATATCAAGTGGTAAAGATTAGTGGGAGACTAGATGACTGGGAAATCTTTAGGAGGCAAAAGAAAGCGACTAAAAAAGCTATAAAGAAGAGTAAAATAGATTATGAGAGGAAACGTGCTCAGAATATAAAAACAGATAGTAAAAGTTTCTACAAATATATAAAACAAAAAAGAGTGGCTAAGTTAATATTTGTCCTTTCGAGGATGAGAAGGGAGATTTAATAATGGGAGATGAGGAAATGGCTGAGGAACTGAACAAGTTTTTTGGGTCGGTCTTCACAGTGGAAGACACATATATCATACCAGTGACTGATAGAAATGAGGCTATGACAGGTGAGGACCTTGAGATGATTGCTATCACTAAGGAGGTAGTGATGGGCAAGCTAATGGGGCTAAAGGTAGACAAGTCCCCTGGCCCGGATGGAATGCATCCCAGAGTGCTAAAAGAGATGGCTAGGAAAATTGCAAATGCACTAGTGATAATTTACCAAAATTCACTAGACTCTGGGGTGGTCCCAGTGGATTGGAAATTGGCAAGCGTGACACCCCTGTTTAAAAAAGGAGGTAGGCAGAAAGCGGGTAATGATAGGCCGGTGAGCTTAACTTCGGTAGTAGGGAAGATGCTGGAATCTATCATCAAAGATGAAATAGTGCAGCATCTGGATGGAAATGGTCCCATTGGGCAGATGCAGAATGGGTTCATAAAGGGCAGGTCACGCCTAACTAACTTAGTGGAATTTTTTGAGGACATTACCAGTGCGGTAGATAATGGTGAGCCAATGGATGTGGTATATCTGGATTTCCAGAAAGCCTTTGATAAGGTGCCACATAAAAGGTTGCTGCATAAGATAAAGATGCATGGCATTAAGGTAAAGTAGTAGCATGGATAGAGGATTGGTTAATTAATAGAAAGCAAAGAGTGGGGATTAATGGGTATTTCTCTAGTTGGCAATGAGTAGCGAGTGGTGTCCCCCAGGGATCCGTGTTGGGTCCGCAATTATTCACAATTTACAGAGATGATTTGGAGTTGGGGACCAAGTGCAATGTGTCCATGTTTGCAGACGACACTAAGATGAGTGGTAAAGTAAAAAGTGCAGAGGATACCGGAAGTCTGCAGAGGGATTTGGATAGGTTAAGTGAATGGCCTAGGGTCTGGCAGATGGAATACAATGTTGACAAATGTGAGGTTATCCATTTTGGTAGGAATAACAGCAAAAGAGATTATTATTTAAATGGCAAAATATTAAAACATGCTGCTGTGCAGAGAGACCTGGGTGTGCTCGTGCATGAGTCGCAAAAAGTTGGTTTATAGGTGCAACAGGTGATTAAGAAGGCAAATGGAATTTTGTCCTTCATTGCTAGAGGGATGGAGTTTAAGACTAGGAAGGTTATGCTGCAATTGCATAAGGTGTTAGTGAGGCCACACCTTGAGTATTGTGTTCAGTTTTGGTCTCCTTACCTGAGAAAGGACGTACTGGCGCTGGAGGGTGTGCAAAGGAGATTCACTCGGTTAATGCCAGAGCTGAAGGGGTTGGATTATGAGGAGAGGTTGAGTAGACTGGGACTGTACTCCTTGGAATTTAGAAGGATGAGGGGGGATCTTATGGAAACATAAAATTATGAAAGGAATAGATAGGATAGATGCGGGTAGGTTGTTTCCACTGGCGGGTGAAAGCAGAACTAGGGGGCATAGCCTCAAAATAAGGGGAAGTAGATTTAGGACTGAGTTTAGGAGGAACTTCTTCACCCAAAGGGTTGTGAATCTATGGAATTCCTTGCTCAGTGAAGCAGTAGAGGCTCCTTCATTCAATGATTTTAAGATAGAGATAGTTTTTTGGAGAATAAAGAAATAAAGGGTTATGGGGTGAGATTCTCCGCAAATGTGGAGAGTCGTAAAGGCTGCCGTGAAACTGGCCGTGTTTCACGGCAGCCTTCACACCCGTTCCCGGGACCCGAATCCCCCCCCCATCGGGGCTAGGAGTGGGACCCCGGGAATCACGGCGTCGCGGCCTTTACGACCGTCGTTAAGGCTGCGCATCAAGATGACGCGCGGCCGGCTCCAACCCGCGCATGCGCGGGTGACGTCATCATGCCATTGACGGAACCCGCGCATGCGCGGTTCCACATTTCTCCACCACCGCCCGACAAGATGTGGTGGCTTGATCTTGTCGGGCGGTGGAGGGGAAAAGAGTGCGTCCCTTTTGGACGCAGGCCCGACGATCGGTGGGCACCCATCGCGGGCCTGTCCCCTCCCGAGCACAACGGTGGTGCTCCCGCCCCAAACAGGCATCCAGCGCCCATTTTTACGACGGCAGCAAGCAGGTGTGTTTGCTGCCGTGAAAAAATGGGCGTAAAGGCCCGGCCGCTCGGCCCATCGGCTGCGGAGAATCGCCGCTCTCCGTAAAAAACAGCGAGCGGTGATTCGTGACGTGGGTCGGGCGAGGTGGGGGGGTGGGGGGAGAATAGCGGGAGGGCGTGAAAAATGTCGGGAGGCCCTCCCGCTATTCTCCCAACCGGCGTGGGCAGCGGAGAATCGCGCCCATGGTGTTCGGGCCGGAAAGTGGAGCTGTGTACCCGAAGTATCAGCCATGATCTCATTGAATGGCGGAGGAGGCTCGAGGGGCCAGATGGCCTACTCCTGCTCCTAGTTCTTACGTTCTAAGTGCTGAATACTTCACTAGCTTTGTCATACCATGTTACACCATATCGAAGTTCAATCATTATACTAACAACATTTTATGGAAAAGTCATACGATGCAGAGAGAGGGGAAACAAAAGGAAATAAACACAACTAAAGCAAAAATTTAGATTGACTGTGCGGCTCAATAACATATATACAATGTGTTCAATTATATTGAATTCTTTCTTTCTCAAATAGGACAAAAGCCATTTTCAATGACCCAGGGAAGGATGATTTGGGTATATACTCTTGTATTGTCACTGGAACAGATGGAGTTTCTTCCAGCTATGCCATAGATGAAGCAGGTATATAAAATTATATTTACCAATCCAATTTACAGAGATGCTACTAATAGATTCTTAAAACAATGTGTGTGAAATCACGCCTCGAGCCAAGCTCTCCAATGCATTCTTGACCATTGTAGAGAAAATTAAAAACTAAGGTAGCAACTGGTGCCGTCTGGAGAAGTTGCATTTCTCATGTCAGTTTTAACTGGGCAGGAAGGACACATGTTCAGACCAGGCAGGCCCCTTTTTCAAATACGTAGGTTGGGCCCAATGACATCATCGAGGACTAACTGCAATTTTAAGCAGTGGTTTGAGGGCAAGGATACTTTGCCTTTCCTGCCAGGTGAAGGAAGTGGGAACAGGAGTCAGGGCAGGAGACGTACACTTTCTTTCCCTTTTATTAAAACTGGTGTGACCAGGAGGAGTAGACTGTTCCTTCATCTCCAGAAGGAAAGTTCAGGCCTCATGTGTTCCCTGGTTCCTCCACTCCCAATTGCAAGGCCTCCTAGAACTCATATAACTTGTTCTTTGAGATTTACCTGGATCCTGAGAACAATACTGTGTGTCCCTACTAGCAACCTCCGGCCTCTTGACATACAGGTTTAGCACAGGGCTAAAGAGCTAGCTTTTAAAGCAAACCAAGGCAGGCCAGCAGCATGGTTCAATTCCTGTACCAGCCTCCCCGAACAGGCGGCGGAATGTGGCGACTAGGGTAACTTCATTGAAGCCTACTTGTGACAATAAGCGATTTTCATTTCATTTCAGTTCATTTCATACTGCACATTGACCAGTCACTGCATCCAATCTGTTTCCAATGGGTGACTGTCTCCATGGGGGGGGGGGGTTTCAGATGAGCCTCCCAAGTTTAAGAAGTGAATATCTCCAATGCCTTCTTTTGCTAAAGTACTGTTAACTAAATAAGATAGGTTTTATTCTTAAAAAGTGTGAAATAGTGTTACATTTAGAACCTTTTGAGTAGCATTAACCCCTGAAGTTTTTATGCTAAACTGTGGGCTATGCACCCCTGGTAAAGGTCTGGCAGATGGTTGCAGCTCGTTGCAACCAGATCACTTGATATTGAAAAATATTTAAAGGATTATCGTGGCTACATTCCATGTTTGGACATGAAAAGTAAATTGTAGTATGCATCATTTTATGAAGAGTGATAACGATGCAATTGTGGATAGAGTAATACTTTATTGTGTTGAGACGATATAATTTAACCTAGGCAGCAAGGTAGCATTGTGGATAGCATAATTGCTTCACAGCTCCAGGGTCCCAGGTTCGATTCCGGCTTGGGTCACTATCTGTGCGGAGTCTGCATATCCTCCCCGTGTGTGCGTGGGTTTCCTCCGGGTGCTCCGGTTTCCTCCCACAGTCCAAAGATGTGCAGGTTAGGTGGATTGGCCATGAGAAATTGCCCTTAGTGTCCAAAATTGCCCTTAGTATTAGGTGGGGTTACTGGGTTATGGGGATAGGGTGGAGGTGTTGACCTTGGGTAGGGTGCTCATTCCAAGAGCCAGTGCTGACTTGATGGGCTGAATGGCCTCCTTCTGCACTGTAAATTCTATGTAAATCAGGGCACTTGGAGCCAATCGGTCAGTGAGCACAACGTACAAAATTTGTGAGAGACAAAATACCAACAGCAAATTTTGGGATTAGCTGAATTTTATGGAGGGAAAAGGATCAAAATCAGAAGAGCATTGGAATAGTTGAATCTGGAGGATCACAGACATGGATGAGGATATTGGTGGCATATGGCTGAGATGAAACAAAGACAAATGAGGTCCAATAATCTTTATTAGTGTCACATTAACACTACAATGGAGTTACTGTGAAAGGCCCCTAGTCGTCACATTACGACGCCTTTTCAGGTACACAAAGAGAATTCAGAATGTCCAATTCACCTGACAAGCACGTCTTTATTGACTTGTGGGAGGAAACCGGAGCACCCGGAGGAAACCCACACAGACGTAGGGAGAACGTGCAGCCTCCGCACAGACAGTGACTCAAGCGGGAATCGAACCTGCGACCCTGGAACTGTGAAGCATCAGTGCTAACCACTGTGCTACCGTGGCGCCCAAAGTGCTTTGCAGGACTCATCCAGAATAAGAGGCCAACATTACGAATGATCTGTTTCAACCTGAGATACTGACTAGGGAAAGGGATGGAATTGATGACATGCAGAGATTATGGCAGGGGTTTGAAGAGAATGGCCTTGGCCTTCCCAATTGCAAGTTGTTGTTATTGTTTCATTGAATCCATTCCAGTATCTTGCAACCTGATTTAAAGGTTCTATGTTTAACTTAACAACTTGGGAGGAAGATCTTCATCTGGCTTTTCAATGGCTGTTAGAACCTGTTTTTCTTTCTTTTTACAGAGCTGCTGCGTCTGCTTGAGCTTAGTCATGAACATAAATTCCCAGGTAAGCATTCCAAACTGAGCTAGCCCCTGGAGTTATGCTTGTTGTAATCCTTTTGATTTAATGTGAGAACTCTATTTAAAAAGTAACATAAAAATTGACAGCATGACAAATAATCGTATTTTTTTCATGTTGACAGTTGTACCTCTGAAGTCGGAACTCGCAGTTGAGCTACTGGACAAGGGACAAGTGCGGTTCTGGTTGGAGGCTGAACATCTCTCTCCAAATGGACAATGTAAATTTGTATTTAATGACAAGGAGATTAAAAATGACGAGGTGGGTTTCTTACTAATACCTGAAGCTCAGAAATGATTAACCAAGAATTTGTACTTATTTGGAGACTCCTTATCACCAGAGCTAAGGACAGCAAAACTGTACATTTATTTTAAAGGAATATGTTAACAATTCCAGCAGAAGTAGTAAACACAGGAAATTGTCAACACATTCCCAATGCTGAGACATCAAAAGTAGAGAAATTCTTACTTGAAGATTTCAAAAGTGACCCAGGAATCTAATTAACGTGTGTGATGTACCATTAATTCACTGCAAGATGATGCGAGTGAGTGAACTTAGGCTTTATTGACCAAGAACTTGCCTGCCTGTGTCTGCAGTACAAATGAGCACTGTCCCCAGGCGGCCGGTCTATATACCGTTCGGGGGGGGGGGGGGGGGGGGGGGGCCGAGCCCACCAGGTTCTAGTACAATACCTGTCAGGAGATCACATTACCATTGGACCACAGTGATACACAGACAGCTTATACTATGGTGAATACATTCACCACATTCACCCCTTGTTAAAAAAATGAAGTCCAGCAGGGGTGAAGTGGGATCATCATATGTTCAGTCTGTCTGGAGGCCGGACTGTTGTTTTGGACCTTCTCAGCTCTGGCGGTGCGGTGGGTACGGGCTTTGCAGTTGTTGTCTCAGAGAGCGTGGAGCTTCTGTCCGGTGTTTCGGCGATGGTTGACGGGTGGGGGTAGGAAGAGGGGTGGTGGATGGCGGCAGTGTAGGCTCGGGACAGTACAGGAGCCCCGGGGGGGGGGGGGGGATAAGGAATTTGGGTGGGTGGCGATAGATGGTGGTGGGGGGGTGGGGGGCGCGTTGGCCTGGGAACCAGCAGGCGCCAGGTCCCGAAGGGAGACCATGTCTTGCCGTCCGTCTTGGTGCGCGACGTAGGCATATTGGGGGTTGGCGTGCAGCAACTAGACCCTCTCAACCAGGGGGTCGGTCTTATGGCTCCTCGTATGCTTCCGGAGAAGGACAGGTCCCGGAGTCATCAGCCAGGATGGAAGCGAGACCCTGGAGATGGACTTCCTAGGGAAGCCAAACAAACGGTCGTGAGGGGTCTCGGTCGTGACTGTGCACAAGGAGCAATCTAATGGAGTGGAGCGCGTCGGGGAGGACCTCCTGCCAGCAGGGAATCTGGAGACTTCTCAACCAAAGGGCAAGAAGGACGGCCTTCCATACCGTCACGTTCTCCCTCTCCACTTGCCCGTTTCCCTGCGGGTTATAGCTCGTAGTCCTGCTCGAGGCGATGCCCTTACTGAGCAGGTACTGATGCAGCTCATCGCTCATGAAAGAGGTGCCCCGGTCACTGTGGACGTATTCAGGGAAACCGAACAAGGTGAAGATGCTGTGCAGTGCCTCTATAACTGTGACCGAGGTCATGTCGGGACATGGGATAGCGAAGGGGAAGTGGGAGTACTCGTCAATGACGGTCAGGAAGTGTACGTTATGGTTGGTGGAAGGGAGGGGTCTTTTGAAGTCAATACTGAGGCACTCAAAGGGCTGGGAGGCCTTTACCAGGTGGGCCTTGTCTGGCCGGTAGAAGTGCGGTTTGCACTCTGCACAGACTTGGCAATCCCTGGTCATGGCCCTGATCTCCTCGATGGAGTAGGGCAGGTTGCGGGCCTTAATAAAGTGGATGAGCTGGGTGACCTCCGGGTGACAGACGTCGTTGTGGATGGCCCTAAGTCGGTCACCTTGTGCGCTGGCGCTCGTGCCGCGGGATAGGGCATCTGAGGGCTCATTGAGCTTCCAAGGACGATAATTGATATCATAAGTATAGGTGGAGAGCTCGATCCTCCACCTCAAGATTTTGTCGTTTTTTATTTTGCCTCGTTGTGCATTGTCAAACATGAAGGCTACCGACCGCTGGTCAGTGACGAGAGTGAACCTCCTACTGGCTAGGTAGTGCCTCCAGTGTCGCACAGCTTCCACAATGGCTTGTGCTTCCTTCTCGACAGTGGAGTGGCGAATCTCAGAGGTGTGGAGGATTCTAGAAAAGAAGGCTACTGGCCTGCCCACCTGGTTGAGGGTGGCAGCCAGGGCGACATCTGACGCATCGCTCTCTATCTGAAAAGGGATCGACTTGTGCATCGCGGCTTTGGCAATATCTGCCTTGATGCGGCTAAAGGCAGAGCGGGCCTCAGCCGGCAAGGGGGAATATCATGTCTTGATAAGTGGGCGGGCTTTGTCCGCATAGTTGGAGACCTACTGGGCGGAATAGGATAATAGCCCCACGCAGCGTTTGAGGGCCTTGGGGCTGTGCGGAAATGGAAGTTCGATGAGGGGGCGCATGCGGTCGGGGTTGGGCCCCAGGACCCCATTTTCGATGACATAGCCGAGGATGACTAGCCGGGTAGTGCGGAAAAGCACTTCTCTTTGTTATATGTGAGGTTGAGGGATTGGGTGGCCTGGAGGAACCTCTGAAGGTTGGCGTCGTGGTCCTGCTGATCATGGCTGCAGATGGTACCATTGTCCAAGTACGGACATGTAGCCTGCAACCCGCACTGGTCCACCATTCGGTCCATCGTTCTCTGAAAAACCGAGACCCCGTTAGTGACACCGAAAGGGATCCTGAGAAAGTGAAAGAGTTGGCAGGCTGCTTCAAAAGCAGTGTAGTAGTGCTCTTACGGGTGGATCGGGAGCTGGTGGTAGGCCGACTTCAGATCGACCGTGGAGAACATCCGGTACTGTGCGATCTAGTTGGCCATCTCCGCTATGCGGGGGAGGGGTTACGCATCAAGTTGTGTGAACCGGTTAATGGTCTGGCTGTAGTCCACAACCATCCGATTCTTTTCCCCAGTCCTGACGACCACCACTTGTGCTCTCCAGCGGCTGTTGCTGGCCTCGATGGTCCCCTCCGTCAAGAGTCGCTGGACCTCCGACTTGATAAAAATCACGTCTTGTGAACTGTACCGCCTGCTCCAGGTGGCGACGGGCATAGTCGGGGGTGAGGTTCGCAAAGAGCGAAGGGGGTGACCTTAAGGGTCTGAGGCTGCATACAGTGAGGGGGTAGGGGTCCGTCGAACTTTAGTGTCAGGCTTCGGTGACTGCATTGGAAGTCCAGTCCAGGCAGTAGGGGTGCGCAGAAGTGAGGGAGGACATACAGTTTAAATTGGGAATACTCAGTGCCCTGTATCGCGAGGTTCGCGACACAGTACCCCCGTATCTGTACCGTATAGGATCCGGAGGCGAGGGAGATTGTCTGGGATGCGGGGTAGATGTGGAGGAGGTAGCACCTTACCGTGTCGGGGTGTACGAAGCTCTCTGTGCTCCCGGAGTTGAAAAGACAGGGGATCTTGTGCCCATTGACCCGGACGGCCATCATCAAATTCCTCAGGTGCTTTGGCCGTGACTGGTTGAGGGTTACTGCGCCGAGCTGTGGATAGTCTGCGTGGTCTGAGATATCGAGGTCACATGATGGCAGCCCCCATGGGTCGCATGTGTCGGGCTGAGTCGAAGATGGTGACCAAGATGGCCACTCCCATCGGTCACACGTGTCGGCTGCTGTAGAAGATGGTGGCCAATATAACTGCCCCCACGGGTCGGGCCAGACAGACTCTGGCAAAATGTCCCTTTTTGCCGCAGTCACTGCATGTCGCGGTGCGGGCTGGGCAATGTTGCCGGGGGTGTTGGCCCTGCCCGCAGAAGTAGCACGACAGTCCTCCGGGCTGCACGGGCAGCCACGCGGCACAGGCCTGAGACGTAGTCGGGTCTGATGATGGCCGTGCCTACAAGGGGTTCTCTGGGTCTGCTGGGAACATGCTGAGGCTCTGGTAGGCCACCTCCAACGAGGTGGCTCGTTTTACCGTTTCCTTAGGTCAGTGGCCAGTTTTCCAGCAGTCGCTGCCAGATGTAGTTAGACCAGACCCCAGCCACGTAGCATGGTGCCTTAATCACAATACAACCTGATTGGCACACAACCTGTTCATCAAGCCCCAGATCATCAGTTTCATGTGCTCATCGGCCGTCACATCCTTGCAGTTGCGGGCGAGTAGCGTCAGGTTCTCTAGGTATTCGTCCAGTGATTCCCCGGCGCATTGACGTGAGGAGGTGACGCGTGAACACTTCATTCACGGACTTCACAAACTATCTCTTTAGGATCACGTCCACCGCTTCGTACGTGGCCGTGTCCTGAATCGTACCCAATATTCGGTGGCTCACCATCTGTGGAGCAGCTTGAGGGCATCGGAGAGAGGTGCTTTGAAGGAGTTGAGGTAAGCCTCAAAACAGCGGACCCAGTGGGAGAAGATTTCCTTCGCTTCTGCTGTTCGTGCGTCGAGTTCCAGTTTATCAGGCTTCAGAGTGGCTTCCATAGTGATGTCTTTGGTTAATAAATTGATGTACCATTAATTCACTGCAAGACGATGAGAGTGAGTGAACTTAGGCTTTATTAATCAAGAACTTGCCTGCCTGTCTTTGCGGTACAAATGAGCGCCACCCCTAGGCAGCCGGTCTATATACGGTCTGGGGGGGGGCGGAGCCAGAGGCGGAGCCCACCAGGTTCCAGTACAATACCTGTAAGGAGATCACATTACCATTGGGCCACAGTGCTACACAGACAGCTTATACTATGGTGAATACATTCACCACAACGTGACTATTTTGAATTTTCAAATCATAGTAAGTATATTTACTCCAGAAGTATCTTCTTGAAGTAAATATTCACTTCACTTCCCTCGGATTAATTACACAGCCATTCATCAGGGAGGTAAAAAAACAAGTGCTCCTTGGGGTTTTTACATATTTTCTTCCACCGATGGTTTAGTTGGTCAGCGAGAGCTCTTCCCGAGACAACAGAATTCTGGGGCAGGATTTGCTGACTCGTCATGCCTGACTTGGTGACATGACAAGGCTGTTGAATCTCGCAAGATTGGCAACGCTTGAGATATTTTGCAAGATTCAACCCAACCCCGATCTGGATCTCGCCCTCACTGGGTGTGAACCAGATCAGCTTATTTAAATGAGCCATTCAGCTCATTTAAATATGTTTGCGCTGTATTGTCCTGGGGCCCGGGAACTAACGGCCTCGACCATGCACCGTTAGTACTAGTCCACACAAACTTGGACCAGTCGTAATGGTACCTGGGGGGGGGGGGTGTCTCCCAGGTCACTGGAGACCGGTGGGTGGGTGGGCGGGCATTGGGCAGGGTGGTACCCTAGTATTCCTGATGGCACCTGGGCACCTTGGCACTGCCAACCTGGCACTATGGCACTGCCACTTGGGTACCCTGGCAGTGCCACCCACAGTGCCCGGGTGACACTGCCATGCTGATAGGGGCACTGCCATGTTGATAGGGGCTGGTAGTGCTAAGGTGCCTGGGTACCAGGTTGGCCATGCCAAGGGACGGGCCTGGGGTGCCTTGTCCGAAGAGGTGGTATGAGAGGGGGCTCGGGGACCCCGGAAGAAGTACCTTGGGTGTAGTGGGGGAGGGTCAGAGGCCATGGCAGGGGTGCTGAGGGGGGGGGGGAGGTCAAAAGATCAGGCTACCTTTAAAAATGGTGCCCCTGTCCACGAGTGCTCTTCCTGCGCAGGCGAGTTAAGCTCGTCAGTGCAGGTAATAATGTAAATGCGGACTCGATGGGGCATTCCCCGCCAAGGCCTAAAAAAGGCAAAGTGCTGTTGAATAGTGGAGTGTTTTTCAATGCTGCAGCCGTTGAGAAACATCCTGTCATATCCGCTCAAAAGCGGACTTTGATTTTTTTTTTCCCATTAAATCGCACCCATGATGTAAGATCTTCTTCATCACAGATGTTGCCTGGCCTGCTGGGCATTTCCAGCATTTTGGGTTTTTGCAACACAGAATTTATTGTTTTCTGCAGACCGACATCCATTTAGATGTCAAACTCAAAAATAGTCTAGCGTGGTGCCTTAATCACAATACAACCTGATTGGCACACAACCTGCTCATCAATCCAAATCTGGGGCTGGTTTAGCACAGGGCTAAATCACTGGTTATCACCAACATTCGGACAGTCAAAGAGACTGAGGTCAGGATTTTCCGGTCCCGTCATGGCTATACCCACCATGGGAGATTCGGCGGCACAACCAAAAGTCCATTGATTTTCGGTGGGACCGGACGAACCAGGCAGGGGGCAGACCCAGTAAATCCAGCCCATGAACTGTAATTGGCCGGCGGAATTCAGATTTCATAGGCTTCATAGCCAAGCTGGGTAAAATACAGACTTGATTATCAATCATAACATTAAAGAAATGAAATGTATTTTTGGGAATGCAGGAGAAGAATTTAATTGGATTTTCTTTTCCCTTTTGCTCCCTTCCTTTCGAATGCGAGATGGGATCTTTGCTGGGCTATAAAGTTTTAGCTGCCGGAGTGCTCTGATACCTCAAATAACTATCATGTGAAATAAAATTAAATCGCTTATTGTCACAAGTAGGCTTCAAATGAAGTTACTGTGAAAAGCCCCTAGTCGCCACATTCCGGCGCCTGTTCGGGGAGGCTGGTACGGGAATTGACCTGTGCTGCTGGCCTGCCTTGGTCTGCTTTCAAAGCCAGCGATTTAGCCCTGTGCTAAACAGCCGCTGTGTGAGCTGAGGCAGGCTATTTGATAGAGGATATAACTACTCAGTTTCATTCTATCCTCATCTAACATCTACATTTTCATCTTCGCCCACCTGCATTATGGATCTTGGGCCTTCACCTTGGCTTTTCAACAATAGAAAAATGCACAGAACTTTCAGCAGCAAAGCTGGATACATCTCAGCAGTGGGAACCTTGTTGATTTCTTGACATACTTAAACAAATAATGATAGCCCTGTCAATGTCATCCTGATATCAGGTAGCTCAATCAGTACAAACTTGTGATCAAATCTGGTACTCCCTGGCCTGTATAATTCAGTACACAGCGCATTTACTCAGAATACCGTAAGAAAGCTTATTCACTAAACGATGAAAGTCAACATGAGCCTTCTTTTTTTTTAATGATTTCATTTTTATTCAATTTTAGCCAACCTACAGGACTTTTGAGGGTCTAGTGCTGATAAAGATTTTATTCTCAAGTGATTTAGTGAAAGCATGCAATTACCATATTGGTGATCTAATTCTGGCTATTTATCTTGCTGCCTCTGGAACTTTCCACAAGGAATTTCCACATCGGCGGAGGTTGAGTGGCAACCCAGTTTTGTGTCTATCTGGGATTTTCACCAATCTTCTGGGGAAGTTGCGGCTGCTGTTTGATAAGATCCCGAGGAAGTTCCCAGAATTTGTCTTTCAGCTGCAAGGCCATAACTATAGACTCAGCATGATGAATTTGATTGACTGACAGGAAAAGCACATGCAATGGACAAGCCCAAAATATCAGTTATTACTTCCCCACCCACTCTGCCCAGTCGCCAAGTAGATACAAACCAAATCTCTTTCCAGCAATAGCTGCAAACTATGGAATGACTGCCACTCCTGGTATTCAAATCAACAGACTCTGTTACAAGTCCACTTATTTTTGGAAAATTCCATTGCAGTATCATCAAGGCAGGAAGAAAGCCAGTAAATTATTTTAATGTTAATTAATATTGCAAAAGTGTTTTAATGTTTTTAATTGTGGCTTATCACATAAGATAATGAGGCTGGGACTTGATGGCATCCATTTTGGTTGGGGCTAAAATTTCAAACTCAGGCCTGTTTACTGAATATGGTAGGCAGGGAAAGAATGCCTGTGGTGAATGTCTGGCATTTGCTGAAGTATAACTTAGTACCCAACCACAAAGCTAGCTATTTAAAAAACACTTTAGCCTGTGCAACAGATCACGCTGCAATCACTGCACAAGCTCAGATGGATCTTTAATGTTTTAAGTTTAATTCTGCTCCATAGCAATGCTGGATGGCAAGAATATGTAAGTGTTCCTGGCCATCACTAAAGTGCAAATAAAGGACAATATGCTGGATGATATTACATAGTCAGCTGCTTGTCCTTGCAAGGCACTAGTCTACGGGTTGGGATGATCACTGCAATATTGGACTCCAGAGTGCATATAGTCCTGATGTTGCATGGGGTCGGGTGCTTTTTGGCGCCGCCTTTTTGGCCCCGATTTTTTGGCGCCCTTTTTTTGGCGCTCAGTTGTTATGGCGCTCATTTTCCTGGCCCACCACGGTTTGGCGCCAAAATTAAAATTAAAGCATGTAATAAATGGATTAAATGAAACTAGGATAAAAATACGAAACCTTTATTCTGGCCTAAAATATTTAAGTAAAAGAAAAAGAAAATAATAATTAAAACTCAGTAATTTAATGTATTTCGTAATTGTGGGCTATACCACGCAAATATTCTAATGGTTCTCTCTCATCAAACTGGCGCACAATATTCAAAATGCGCTCGTAATTATCTTCAAACCAGTTAAGCAGCGAATGAAGTTCTAACGGCAAGTCTTCTGACAGGGTATCAATGTAGTTATCCAAGTAAGGTACTTTCAGCCATTTCTGCAGATGGGTTTGACTTAACTACTTTTAAATCTTTAAGAGAAAGTGAAATTCTAACAGTATGTTGCGCTACAGAACTAGGTGATTAGTACTAACTAGGCAGTTCCTATACTCTTAATAAGCATTAACTAGGTAATATTGACATACATTCACCAGAGTAATATTGTGCAAAAAGGGCTAAATTGTTAAATTGTTTGGGCAGGTTTCGTAACTTAAAATTTGTAGTGGGTTAGTCAGCACTGAATATTGGCGGCGCCAAATCGTTGAATGCCAAAAGCATGGGCGCCAAAACATATGGCGCCAAAATGACGGCGCCACAAAATCGGCGCCAAAATGGCGGGGCCAAATGGTACCATTCCCGTTGCATGAGCCCGTTCACAAAATAAAATGGCAGGTAGTCCCCTACTTGAACGCTCACAGTACAGCCTGTGCTGATCACCATTTTGTGAAGGGTGATAGCAGGGGAATCTTGTGAATGCACCAAAAGTATGCAGAAAAGTCAATGTGTAAATGCCCTCCTTGTCATTTTGGACTTTGCCACTCCTGTTAATGCTTCTGTTAACCACTCAAATGCTGACTCCATGAGTGGGCAGCACGGCAGCACAGTGGTTAGCATTGTCGCTTCACAGCTCCAAGGTCCCAGGTTCGATTCCCGGTTTGGGTCACTGTGCGGAGTCTGCACATTCTCCCCGTGTGTGCGTGGGTTTCCTCCGGGTGCTCCGGTTTCCTCCCACAGTCCAAAGATGTGCAGGTTAGATGGATTCGCCATGCTAAATTGCCCTTAGTGTCCAAAGGGGTTGGGTGGGGTTGCTGGGTGACGGGTATGGGGCAGAGTTCTGGGCTTAAATGGGGTGCTCTTTCCAAGGGCCGGTGCAGGCTCGATGGGCCAAATGGCCTCCTTCTGCACTGTAAATTCTATGGTCTATGAACTCTTCCCCCCCCCCCCCCCCCCCCCCCCCACACACACACATCAACCAACTTATAGAGATCACCATTCACTGTTCAGCTGAGGTGGTTTTGACTAACTATTTGCTGCTGCAGAGTTAGTAGAAAAATTAGGCGGGATTTACCGACCACCCCACCACGTGTTTTTTGACGGAGAAAGCCAGGAAACTTGTGTGGCGGTGTGGGACCAGAATTTCCTGCCAGCACGAACAGCTGGTAAATCCCACCCATTGTGTTGCCGGGGCAGGCGACAGGGAACCTCTCAGTTAGAAGGGAGTTGTGCTGGACCTTTGGAAAAAAGCATTCTGTGGTTTGCAAAGGCCACTGAATGTGCCACTTTCTTTCTCCCAGTCATGGAGATTCCAATTGCAATAGCTCACTGGGCTAAATCGCTGGCTTTTAAAGCAGACCAAGCAGGCCAGCAGCACGGTTCGATTCACGTACCAGCCTCCCCGGACAGGCGCCGGAATCATAGTCATAGAATTTACAGTGCAGAAGGAGGCCACTCGGCCCATCAAGTTTACACCGGCTCTTGGAAAGAGCACCCTACCCGAGGTCAACACCTCCACCCTATCCCCATAACCCAGTAACCCCACCCAACACTGACGGCAATTTTGGACACTAAGGGCAATTTATCATGGCCAATCCACCTAACCTGCACATCTTTGGACTGTGGGAGGAAACCGGAGCACCCGGAGGAAACCCACGCACACAAGGGGAGGATGTGCAGACTCCGCACAGACAGTGACCCAAGGCGGAATTGGACCTGGGACCCTGGCGCTGTGAAGCAATTATGCTTTCCACAAGGCTACCGTGCAATTGTGGCGACTAGGGGCTTTTCACAGTAACTTCATTGAAGCCTACTCGTGTAAATAAGCAATTTTCATTTCATTTAATTTCAATAGTAAAGTAAGTAAAGTCACCATAGTCCCAGATGACCACAAAGGTTTCCCCTTTGACAGGGAGAGCTGGCTGGTGGTGATTTAACCTGAGGATCACCACACCTCAGGTGAGGGGCAAGGTTCAGAAGGCGCGGCTTTCATGACCAACTGCAACCAGTATGGGAATTGAACCCATGTTGTTGGCCTCGCTCTGCATCACATACCAACTGTCAAGCCAACTGAGCTAAACCAGTTGCAATATCCTTTGATTTGCTGCATCACAGGAAATGGAGCAGAAACAGGTGGGAAGATGTTTCCAGACGGAGGAAACTCACTCTCTGGCCTGCTGTATTATTCTGCCGGTTACTTCCTGCTCCTATTGTGTTTTCCTGCTGGAGGAATGAGCTCGTGCAGCCAGAATACCCTTCCCCTTCAAAAGTTACAGACTAGCTTTAGGAAGTGCAGGCTATAGCTTTAATTGGTACTAACTTCACACAGACCCCGGGGCCCTCCAGCTGAGCATGGAGCCATTCAGGAGCACATTTAGTGCTGAACTGTATGCCACTATCTGGGAACTAAGCAAACATCATAAAGCTTGCAGACTACCTGTATTACTTTCAATGGATACTCGTTAATTACACATCATGGTGTCGGCGCCCATTAACCGGCTTTAAACTCATTATGCTTTCCCGGTTACTTAGAGCATAAAATCTTGGTGAAGTAGTAAAGGAACACAGAGAACCAGTTTAATAAGGGCACAGGGAGTCCACCCCAATTACAAATGAAGAATTGTAGTTTTATTTACAATACAATATATACACTGCTCGGTAGTTCCCAACTGGGTTTTGCCATGGTCGGTGGCTTACTGGCCGACCTTTAATACAGAGGTGAATTGAGATCCCCCATATGGTCATTCACCTGTATCAGCACACGAATAGGAGCCTCATTGGACACTGCCAAATAGTTCAGCTGCATCTCAGCATCATCCTCGGCCTCCTCTGGGCCATCCAGATGCAAAGCCCGGTCCCGGGGCTTATGTTTACTTCAATAAGGGTGCCTGGAGCGCTGGCTCTCCTGCTGCCTGTAAGTACGCCTTGATCAATGCCTATGTCCCTTCAGCCGAGTCGGGGAACACCCCGAATCTTGGTGACCGGTGCTTCGCCAAGAAGTCGGAGTCGCTGAGACGGTCGGTTCGGGCTATGGGAATACCACATGAGGGGCGAAGCCCTCAAACATTCACCTCCTTTATATCTCTTGGACACCGCTTTCCACATTTTCCCAGAACAAGGAGACCTGCTGAAAGGTTGGGGAGTTTTCACCCAAACGCCTTTTCAGTGTTTCCATATTATTTATACTGCAGATCAAACAGTCATGGAGCATATTGGATAAAGCTGTTCCATACTCACAAAACTTGGCTATCTTATATAGCCATAATACAAACTTGGTGATGGACTTGCTGGAAGACCTGTCCGCTACATTAAACCAATATCTTTGAACGGTTACTGATGGGGTCGTGTTAAAGTGTTGTTCCACAAGTTGGTCGAACGATTGCGTATCTGGCGCCACCGGGTATGTGAGACTCGGGATCACCCCGAACATGTGCGCTCCACAGGCCGTCAACAGTATAACCATTTGGAACTCGATCTCCATGATGTTGTTGGATACGAAGAAAAAATGCATCCTTTCTGCGTTTTGGTTCCAGTGTTCAACACCAGATTCAAATGCATCTAACTGCCCAAACAGAGGCATGGGGAATTAAGTAATTCCAAACCTGGGTCCAGAAAATCGGGGAGATGGCTCAGCTGAGTAGGCCGCTGCAGCGACAGCAGACCGTTTACTCTTCGTCGCCAGTTTAATAAGGACACGGGGAGTCCACACCGAGTAAAAATAAAGAAATGTAGTTTTAATTGCAACATAATATATACACTGCCCGGTAGATCCCTCTCGGTTTCCTGCTCTGGTTGGTGCCTTAGTGACCGACCTTTTACACAGAGGTTAATATAAATCCCCCACCGCTAGCAGGTGGGCTCATACTCCACAAGGGCCATGGGGAAGATACTAATTCCCACCCAGTAGGCCCTATGCGGGACATTACAAATAGCATAATATTTTCTGGTGAATTTCTTCCTGCATTCTGCTGGAGATATATGGAGAAATGTCAGACAAAAAATACAGCCATCAAAGCCTGGAGGTCAAAGCAGGTTCAAAAATTAGTGCCGCAAAATGATGAGATACAGATCTATTCTAGCAACTTTCATCCCTAGAATTTTCAATCTCAACTGAAGAACTGAGGGAGGCTCCAAGCAGAGGGAGAAAGAGAAAGCCAAAAGACTTTCAGAGCAAACTGGTAGAAATCTGCGCTCTTTGTTTAGTTGCAAAATAGTTCACAGAATAAGGAAACCTTATATAAAGCTGCTTTTCATTTTGTTTCAAGCTGCCTTTCTACATTTCAGAAATATAAAATAAAGGTTGATCAGAAAACTGGCTTAGTGGAAATGACAATGGAGAAGTTGGAGGATATTGATGAAGGCACCTATACTGTCCAGCTCCACGATGGTAAAGCAAATAACCAGTCTAGTCTGGTTCTGATTGGAGATGGTGAGTCTTTTTACTGCTTTTGTCTTCATGAAAACAAACTTCAATCACAAACAGTAGAAATAGGATTCCCTGGATATAAATATGAATGAGGATTCTAATTTTAAATGCCGCTATTATCAATGGAACTTATGGATCACCTCGAAGTCTTTTTCTAAAGCTTGCAATGCCCAATTGTGACTTGTCGATCAAAGGCAGATGACTCCAGCATGTCATTTACCTTTACAATATGTGGCCTGAAGAATAATTATTGGTTCTCATTAAACACCACAAGGTTCATTTTGCCATGTGTCTTTCCTTTGAGCCCATAAGGCCCATTAAGCATGGCATGAAAATGAGTTTACTGTTTCAGAGGGGAAAATTAAACCGAAAAAAGCAGCAAATGACTCCATCCATTCTAACGTTTCCTAAGTGCCCACACCCCAAAGTTCCTAATGGGGCCCTCCATTGTTTTGCCATCTTCCTCATGCACACTAGGCTGATCCAATTTTTAAAAGTAGTCTTTGCTCCTTGGCGTCCAATCTCCTCTTCCTTCTCATGGACCCTCTAGTGGGACACATTTATGCTCTCATGGAGGCCTGCACACCTTGTTTGATCTAACATTCCAGAATCCAATACTACGCCAGTTACCAACCGTGCCTGGGAAATGTGGGTATCCTGTGGAGATCCCATCCTGGCTCCACTCACATCCCTCCCGATTCTGACATCACTTGCCTTGGACATGGGGATGTGAGCAGCATTGGCAGCAGTCCAGCAGAGCCAGATTCTGGCCCTATCTCAATGGATTTTAGCAGGCACTAAATAAATAGCAGGTCAGCCTAGACATTGGAATTATCCCCTTTGAACCATTTTAGGTTGAGCAATGTTCCCGCTGCTGCAATGGGAATAAAAGGTCCGAACATTAACAAATTCTTAACAGGCTTTTTCTTGTCTTTTCTCATATTTGCAAGCATCAATAGTTTGCAAATATGAGAAAATCAATGCAAGGTTAAGAGAATTCACCAAACAGCTTTGGACTTGTTTTGTAACTGTTTGCCTCACGAGGAAAATACAGGTCATTTTTTACTATATATGTAGAATTCATTAATATTTAGAATTTATACAACAATTGTCAAAATTAAGCCAGTCTGTAAAAGCCTTCGATGACACAAATGTAAGTGGGATGGAAATGTATTCATAATAATACAACCACTTGCAAAATTTGACAGTGTACTCGTGCACAATTATTGGAGTTCACATTGATTATTCTGGTTGTGTGAAAGTTGGTTTCGTACAATGTTTAACTATTCTGCTATCAACGTGCATACCTTTCTTTTCAGTGTTTAAGAATCTGAAGAAAGAAGCAGAATTCCAGAGAGGGGAATGGTTCAGGAAACAAGGTAATGAAACAACCTGAGTAATGTATTGTACAGCACTTAATATTTCCTTGTATTAATCAATGAAGTAAGCCAGAGGAGAGACATATTTTCAGTGCAAACCAGCTGGGCGGGTGGTTAAACCTGCTTTATAATTTAACTCAGTAAGAAGTCTTACAATACCAGGTTAAAGTCCAACTGGTTTGTTTCAAACGCATGGCAGAACAGCTTAAAATTGAAAATCGCAGGGAGTAAGCAGTCAGTTAAATTATAATGTGGAGATGCCAGCGTTGGACTGGGATGAGCACAGTAAGAAGTCTTAAAACGGCAAGTTAAAGTCCAACAGGTTTGTTTCAAATCACTAGCTTTCGGAGCACTGCTCCTTCCTCAGGTGAATGATGAGGTAGGTTCCAGAAACATATATGTAGACAAAGTGAAAGGTGCAAGATGAATTTTGAATGCGAGCATTTGCAGGTAATTAAGACTTTACAGTCCAGAGAGAGGGATAATCCCAGGTTAAAGAGGTGTGAATTGTCTCAAACCAGGACAGTTGGCAGGATTTTGCCCAGAACAGGATGATTTGATGTTTGCCTGGGTGCCCACCTTAATAACAACCAGCCAAAGTTAAAATTGAGACTATTATCCCCGCTCTTCAAATCTGGTACAATATCAATTTCAAATGAAACCACTTGATATAACATCATTGCTTCTTATGCAACATCTTGTATCCCAGGCAAAAGAATGATATTAATAAAATCATTAAGAGGTTTTCCACAAAGATTAAGCCAGAATTCAAACTTTGATAGATGAATTCCATACTTACTATTACTGTTTGATGAACATGTGAATTTAAAAAATATTTATGATATATTTTCTATGCTTACAGGCCCTCACTTTGTTGAGTACCTTGGATGGGAAGTTAATAATGATTGCAGTGTACTTCTGAAATGCAAGGTGAAAGGAACATACTTACATATGCCTTTGTTGCTCTAGAACATTATTTTTAAAAAATAGCTAATGCTAAAGTTTTTAGAGAAAAGCTGGATATTTTCGTCTGAATGGAAAGAAAACCATAGTGAGGCGGGGGAATTTTCCACTCCTGTTTTTATCGGGTGGGATCTGTGAGAGGAGCAGAAAATCCCACAAGAGCCCAAATCATGTATCACGGCAACGTAAAGGCGTGACCGAATTGTTCCTATCCTGTACCTGTGATGTAGCGGAATAAGCCCATTACAACAAATTAGCATCTAATTGTCAGGCCTCTATGCCTGAAAATCCCCCCCGTTAAATTATCCATTCACATCGGCTTGAGGTCACCCACAGCGTGCACCTGGCGAGTACAATCTGCCAGAGGAGTTCAGGTGCATGCATCACTCAGGGGGCAAAGGGCTATGCCTGGAGAGTGCCAGGTGGCATTGCAGGCATGGGACGTTGTGTGTTCTATTTTTAATTTGTGTATTCCCTTACAACTTGAATTTCCAACTATCTTTATATTGTTAGCAAATTTGGCTACACTACACTCAGTCCCTACACCAGAATGTAAATAGTTGAGGTCCCAGCACTGCTCCCTGTGGCACTCCACTGGTTCGAGTTTGCCAACCTGAAACTGACCCATTTATCCCAATTCTCTGTCTTCTGTCAGTTAGCCAACCCTCTTGTGACACCTTATTGATGCCTTTTGGAAACTGCATTTACTAGTGACCCTTTATTCACCTAGCTCGTTACATCCTCAAAAAACTCAAATAAATTTATCAAACATGAATTCCCTTTCATAAAACCACGTTGACTATGTTTGATGATATTATGATTTCCTAAATGTCCTGCTACTCCTCAAATAATAGATTCCAACATATTCCTAATTGTTTCCTATTAGTATCTTTCTCCTTTCTTAAATAGTTGCTTCACATTTTAAGTTTCCCAATCCACTGGGTTCTTTCCAGAATCTAGAAACTTTGGGAATACATCCACTATCATTGTAGTGGCTTCTTTAAAGATCCTAAGGTATAAACCATCAGGCCTTGGGGGTCTTATCAGCGCTTAGAACCATTAGTTTGCCCGGTACCTTTTAGTGATTGCTTTAATTTCCTCCCTTCCCTTTTCCCAATGATTTTCTATCATGAAGTCGAATCTATGAGCAGAACCTTGTGTCCTCCCCATCATGAGTTTGGAGGTGGGATACATTTAATCAGCTGGGAGGGTGGGGGAAATGGGGAACCCAATTCCACCCCAACTAAGTCCCTGATCCTCTTCCTGGTTCGGTGCCTTTAAGTGTGCAATGAATGCAAACAATAAAGCAAAATTAATCTCCATTCTTCAAGAGCTTGAGCCATGACTCGGGTCTGAAACTCTAGATGTATTACACTTCTGAAGCTAGCGTGCCTCCTATTTTCTCAATTTACAGGCCTCTGAAAATGAATCAAGCCTCTGAAAGAGTGAGGAAGTGGGAACTCCCAGCATAGGGAATCCCCGCCATTAGTTTCATGCCAGTGGCCTTATTTGGGATGAGGCTCTCCTCTGAAAATGGTGTAACTCCATGTAATTTCAGCCCCTCACTGCCAAGGTTGGTACATATGAAATAGGGACTTGCATGGTTACGCAAGATAACAGATGTATATAGAACCATCATGCAATACAGGTATCAGTGATTAACGAGTGTTAATTGACTATAACTCAATGGATCAGCATCAGGGGCTAACGAAAAAAAAGGTTGATTGGAAATGAAGTCAAATGCCATTTTTGTGGAAAGGTTTAAAATAAAGGAAGAGCCAAATTAACCCGTGATCTAACTTTTTTTTTCTTTCTACCTAGGTGGCTAACATTAAAAAAGAAACATCAATCATCTGGTACAAAGATGATAGAGAGATAATGTTTGATGAGAAGCATGATTTCAAGGATGGTGTGTGCACTTTGCTGGTTCAACAGGTACAGAAATAATTTTTAACTACGTTGTGGAACTATGGGCTGGTTTAGCTCAGTGGGCTAAGACAGCTGGCTTGTAATGTAGAACTAAGGCTAGCAGCGTAGGTTCAATTCCCGTACCAGCTTACCTGAACAGGCGCCGGAATGTGGCGACTAGGGGCTTTTCACAGTAACTTCATACTTGTGACAAGAAAAGATTATTATGTCTGTTAGTAAAAGACATATTGAGACTGCATAACTAAGTAAATAGCATTTATCACTCATTAACAAAATATTGTAAGAGAAAGTTTCATCCGTAATTGGGAGAAAGTTTCATCCATAATTGGTGGAAGCTAAGGCCAAGAGAACAGTGGTAAAGATAGCGAGAAAGGTTTGGCAGAGACGGAAATTCCAACGGGGCCTGAAAACACTGGGACCGGGATTTCCTGCCATTCACATGGGCGGTATATTCTGACCCTGCTGACGACACTCCCCGGTCGCGGGTTCTCCAGTGATGGGGGGTGCATTCAATGGGAAAGCCTGTTGACAACACCATGACAGGAAGATCCTCCCACTGGTTGATGGCGAGCCTGGTGGGGTCTCCCTGCAGAAAGGTAGATGGGGCTAATTCCTGCTGTGACCTGAAGTAGACAGAGCTTCTGTCCATCCCATCAAAGGTCATGATGCTGAAAGGAGACAGAGCTGATGGGATGTCTTAAACCTGCTAGATTTCTAGAAATTTCCAGCTTCTTTGTACCAGGTGATCTGGGTGCCAGCATGTTACCTGTGTTCATTATCAATGGATAGGCAGAAATGGCATCAAAGGGAGACTCCAGGTCCAGCAGCCTTTAAAAGGCTCTCCAAAACAGGCCCAATAAACAGCATGGTTATTTAAGATATCCATTAGAACGTTTTTGAAGTGCTGCTTGTTTTTTTACTCCCCTCCTTCCTTACACAGAGACTGGTGGGAAAGAAATACTAATCAAACATAAACAGATAAAACCCACAAAATGCTTCTATTTGAATAGAATGATTTGACCCTGCCCTCAGCCACGTGACCTGGTATAGGCCCTTTAACTCCATTGAGTCTCCAGCTGTAATCCCTGTGGTAATCCCCAAAGTGGCCTTTTCCAGCCATTTACACTGTTTCACTAGTAGCTTCTCCTGTAGGGTGTTATGGAGGGAATTTACAGAAGCTATGGAGTTATTCCTAATCAACACAACCTGCTGGAATCTGAGTGGGGAAAAGTGCAATTAAAATACAAAAGGGAATTTATCCATTCCATTCCCAGCCTAATCTGGCCATTTGCAATTCTAAATCACAGACAGCATAATCAGCGGCCCCAGCTCTCTAAATAACATAGACTGGCCCAACATTTATTTTAACCTTATTAGGGGAGCAGTGATGGCTTCCCGAATAGGCCACAGTTGCTGGGATTTGGATGCAGGACAAGAAGTGTGTCAAAAAAGCATATTTATTTCATGTTTTCTTGTGTGTTAGGAGACCTCTGCTACCCTAGGGGCAGGATTCTCCCCTACCAGGCGGGGCGGGGGGCCCGGCGTAGAGGAATGGCGCCAACCACTCTGGCGTTGGGCCTCCCCAACGGTGCGGAATTCTCCGCACCTTTGGGGGCCAAGCCCTCACATTGAGGGGCTAGGCCTGCGCCAGAGCTGTTGGCACCACGCCGACTGCCGCCAAAACCGGCACCAGCGGCTTTTGACGCCCGCCGCCCGGTGCCGGGGCTGACCGAAAGGCCTTTGCCGTTTTGCGCATGCGCGCTGGGGGATTCTCTTCTGCGTCTGCCATGGTGGAGGCCGTGGAGGCCGTGGCAGCGGCGGAAGAAAAAGAGTGCCCCCATGGCACTGGCCCGCCCCCCGATCGGTGGGCCCCGATCACGGGCCTAGCCACCGTGGGGGCATCCCCAGGGTCCGATCGCCCCGTGCCCCCTCCCAGGACCCCGGGGGCCCGCTCGCGCCACCGATCCCACCGCCACCAGAGGTGGTCAAACCATCGGCGGCGGGAGAGGCCTCCACGGGCGGAAGAGAGACTTCAGCCCATCGCGGGCCGGAGAATCGCTGCAGGGGGCTCGCTGCTCAGTGCGGCGTGTTTCCTGCCCCCGCCAATTCCCGGGTGGCGGAGAATTTCTGCCACGGCGGGGGCGGGATTTTTGGCGGCCCCAGGCGATTCTCTGACCCTGCTGGGGGTCGGAGAATTTCGCCCCTTGTGCCAGGAGCCTTCTCTTTGAGGTCCTTGCTGCATCCTCTAAGCTGCCTGCCAGCTGCACAGTTACTTCCAGTTGACCACCTGTCATTTTGGTTTGGGAAATCACAAAGTAGGATGCTAATGACACCTGGCCAAGACTTCCTGCTTCTCCCCCAGGCACTCACAAAGCCGAATTACTCCAAGGAATAAAAATCAACCCCATCCTGTCTATTGTATCAAACCTAGATCGGCTTCTTTCAGTAAGTGAGCTTAGTTTTGCCCTGTATATATATCATGGACAGAAGCATGATACATTATACAGAAAAGGTGCTTCATTTTTACCACATTTAATTTCTCCCCATAGTCACCAGATCAATGAATTCTTGTTGGTACCTGCATCAATGTGAGGACATGCTGAGTGGAGGTCAGGCCCTTTCCCACAGTGAAAAGGGGAAATTAAGCAACTGCTTAATTGTTGCCTCCTTGCAACTGGTCATGATCAGCAATGGCAGGTATTATGTATCTGGGAATGCATTCTTGCTGGTTCTGCATCACGTGATGTGTAGTGATATCTGCAGATTGTTTGCACGGACTTTGAGCAGATCACCATCTTGATTGTATGAGCAACACCCTTAATAGACCTCTCATCTTGATTTAGAAGAATCCAAAGTGTGGGCACCTTCAAAGCTTTTCGCTTTGCGGCAATAAAGCAATATACCAGGAGAGAAAACTGGAGACGAGGATTGAGGCAGATAAATTCCTGGAAGGAAAATTTTTGTTTACTAATTGTGGGACGTCATCGGAGACAACAGAAAATACTCAGGACCGAACCCGCGCACACACACGCACACACACACACACACACATACACTGATGGTGGGGTGGGGGGGGCGGGGGGGGGGGGGTGCGAAGCACTACCACCGATGTGAAGGTTTAACAAAAGTTTTTAATAGCAAGTGTGAGTAAAAAGACCAACTGTCGGGGAAGACTTGTTTGCGTTGAAGTAAGTGTGGTCTGACCATGGTGAAGCTACACGAGCTGCGGGAACAGGAATTTTGAAGTTTGCCCACACTGTATGGGCCACTACTCAGACAAAAAGTCAAAATACTCAGGTATAAAAGGGAAATAATTCCTAGTTGCTTGTTCAAGGGATTGTTTCTAAGGAAAATCTCTAAGTTGTCAATCAGGGCGAAAGAGTGGAAAGGAGCAACACCACCAACAGGAAATAGCTACCAGCTATGAAGCGAGCAGGGATATGTCTGATATTATACACTGTACAGATGTATGATGAAAACGTTTGGCAATGTCACGCTGATCAGTTACTTGCTGCATGAAGTGAGTTTGCAGAAACCTCTTAAGAGGTTCTACCTTTAATAGATTTAGAGAGCTGTACTTTGGATCAGAATCCAGAGACGGTGACAAGTTCAGATTCTGGTTCAGAGGACTTTTTAATGCTGATAGTGACATATACTGATATGATTACTCAAAGTACAATCTATAGAAAGGAATCTTTTGAAGTCGCAAGTAACCAAGAGCAATAATGCCAAATTCTACCAAAAAGGAATAGACATCCCCCCTCCCCGGCGACTGTCTTATTGAATTGTATTTATGTATAGAAATAACATTTCAGAGGATCTGTTGTATTGTTGTCACTATACTAATGAAGTAAAGGGGACAAGGTGTTAAGTAGCTGGGAAAACGTTCTTGCTGGTTCTGTATCGTATGATGTATAGGGACGTCAGCAGAGTATTTGTGTGGGCTTTGAGCAGATCACCATCTTGATTATATGAGCAACACCCTTAGTAAACCTCTCATCGCGTTTCAAAGAATCCAGAGTGTGGGCACCTTCATACCTTTTCTTTTTGCAGCAAAAAAGAAATATAACACAGTGGAGCCAGTTCAGTCCTCAAAGAGCCACAGGCACCGCAGAGAAAGAGAGAGAGGGACAATCGGTTATATAGCATGAGGGACACCACTCCACATCAAGCAGCAAGACAAGGAGGCAGGCCCACAGGAACTATCACAGCCGATACAGGGATAGAACAAATGCTGGTGGCATCATTCTGCATCACACTCTGGCCAACTAATTTAACCGATCACTTGTCCATCTTTTTGACTGCAGGTGTGTGTGTTATAGTGAGATCAGAAGAGTGGTGAAAAACAGAGTTCTATAGTGGCGGAAAATCAAGGTCTATGCCAAAATGTTGGCACAGTACTTTGTTGTACCACAGGTGTGACAGGGGTATATTTTCCAACCAGCAATTCTGCAGGAATATTTAACATGCTTATTTAAACGTCCTCAGAAAAGTTAATGCACTGAGGAATCTAATATGAACAATATAATTGCTAATGTGGGAACATTGGAGGTCAGAAAACATAGCGCATAATTCCAAATGGCTTCTGAGAGTTGAATATAACTATTTGTGTATAAACAGACACTGATGTTCCAATAAAATATTTTAAATATGCCAACAGTTTTCAAAGAAGGATGCTGGTGTTTATGAAATCGTGCTGAAAGATGACCGGGGAAGAGATTCAAGTGTGCTCCGATTGCTTGAAAAAGGTACATTTGGCAGAGAATAACAATGTTGTGCAAGTTTCAATAAAACTGAAAATGTCCATGAAGTATAACCTAAAGTAAAACATCATGGGATTGAAATTTGTTTACATTTGCATCAGGGCAATTAAATAGATCTTCGGGCCAAGTTTAACTCAATTGTGTGAGATGAATGGGAGAAAAATGTGACAATGTGAAATCTCTAAATCTTCAAAGGATGCTGCTATGGCCTATCATTAGCCTTCCAAAGGCTTGTGACTTTAATAATATTGTTATCGTAAGTTGAAACAAAGATGAAAATACCTTCATTCTGCATTTCTTCATCCGGATGACCAGATTTAGTCTTTCTGCAATAATATATCTTAAGGACAAAAGAGTCTTGAGGACAAAAGCAGAGAGAAATGGATGGGACAAACAAGTACTGCTGCAAAATCTCTGACTAATATTGGAAGGGAATTTGCCAAGGACGTGTTTAGAGATTTGTGAAAATATAAACATCAAGGGTCGGCTTTGACTGAAAAGTCCCTCCAGTGGGAAGGGCCATAAAATCCTACCCACTAGTTTAGGTATTAAGCAAAGTAGACCGGGAATAACTTGATATCAATAATCCCATTTAGAGAGTGTTACTTCCATTTAGTACAACAATAATTACATATTGTCCCCGGAGAATTGCTCAGGAACGCGCATGCGTATTGACAGAGGGCCGCCCCCCCCCGCAATTATCCACGCGCTGGTCGAGTGCCCTACAGCATGTTCCAACCACTTATCGGCTGTTGGGAACCTTGGGAGGCGGCTGCGTACTCAGTCCGCGACCGTGCTGGTGGGGGGTGGGGGGTGGGGGGGGGGGATCAAGTGCCGGGGGGGGGGGGGGGGGGGCGAATGAGTGTGACGGGGGGGGGGGGGCGATCGGGCGGGTAATATGGAGCGGCGTGGGGCCGATCATTGGGACCTTCTTTCCTGGTCCAGGTCCGCCGGCTGAGTCCGCCATGTCACACAGGGCGGCCGGCACAGGCCGCCACCGTGCACCTGTGTGGACTCCCGACCAGAAGTGTGGGGCCCCGTATCCGCAGCCAGAGCTGCTCCGGGGGCCCTGCTAGCCACCTGCAGGAAAGTCCAGAGTGAAACGCCAGAGTTTTGACGCTGGCGTGGGGACGTAGCCCGATTTTTGCAGAATCCAGGCCATTATTTCTCATGAGTGAGGATGGAAAAAAATGTCCTGTAGCTTGGGAAACAAAACAGATAAAAAGGTTTGTTAAATGTGCTCTGTCTGTAAAAAGAATTACTGCTTGTTGTGGAAGCAGTAGGTATGGGATTCAATTTGTCCAATATTTTAATTGAGATTCTACACAATAGTCATTATGAAGATAGTATACTGATTAGTCATTCCTTGTAAGATCATTTACATGCTGCAAAAAGTGTGAGTGAGAAAGGTCACAGACTCACCTTGTTGTGGTGAATCAAATGCCCTGGAGAGGAAAGAATCTCTAAACTTAATAGGTGGATGCAAGGCATCAGCTATCCAACTGTGTTACAAAAATAAATGTATGCATGAGAAAATTGTTAGGGGTCCTCGAGGGCAGCTTGTAATGTAATGCTTTCTATGGAATATAGAGGTCTTTGATTTCATTGGTTTTGAAATTTTGGTTGTATGTATAAACTCCTATTTTTTAATTTCAAGATTGAGAAAGGAATCTATTAATTGTCCGTTGATTTTAATTGTAGGCGGGTGTTGGGCATTAAGGGCGTGATTTAACTAAATTATTTTCCATTGTGAGCGTGTTTAGCCACGTGTTTCCTGGCACTCGCGGCACCAAGAAACACAATACTATTAAACATCACTCTGGTTAGAGAGGGGGCCGCAGCGGGGAATGCATGCTGAGGCCGCACATAGCTCCGTTTTCAGCACTGAGGAACTCCGCTCTCCGGAATTAAAAAATGGTGTCCTGATCTCTCAAGCCCTCGATGGGACCCCCAACAGTGGGCGGGATTACATCGCAACATCTTGTGAGATCTCGTTGAGCATGCAAGGCGTTGCAAGCCAGGTAGACCCCGGGAGCGGGATCTCCAGGCTTCTATTGGCCACGTTGCACGCTGTTTTTCGGGTACAGCATGGCCGTTTGATTGTACCCTAAATGTGGAGCTACTTTTGTTCCTATACATAGAAGCAGACTGAAACCAGTTGAGTTTGGATGTACATATTTGTAAATAAACACTTTTAAAAATTGATTCCAGTTCTATCCTTCACAGGGATCTCATAAGTATTTATAAAATATGGTCCAATGTTGCAAATGGCATTCCATCACAATTCTAACTAATAATTGCCCAATGTCAGGCCAATCAGTAAAACCATGCAGCAATTAAATCCAAAGTCATAAAAGACCCGGAATGTTAAATAAGTTTCAATTCTGCCTCTCCTCTGGAATTCTCACTTAACTTTGTAAAAAACCTACATATTACAAGATAAGTTATATAGAAGTAAAGGGCTCTGAAGCAGGGAATGACTAAGCTGAGTGTTTCTACACATCTAGGCCTTGAGGGACATAGTATCACATCTACACCCAGTGACACAAAGTTTAAGTAGGGCCTCCAGGAAGCTTAAACAACAAGAAAATTATCCTTGTTCTAAAGCTCAGCGCAATTATACATTTGAGATTGTAAGAAATCTTAAACCCAAACGAACACAGGTTTAAGAAGATGGTCAGACTGTTTCAGAGGGATCTACTTTCATTTTCATGGTGTGGTGAACATGCCGAATGGTGTTCCTGGGAAGACAAGGGGCTGGATTCTCCAGTCGCCTACTCCGAAATCGCATTCGCCGATCGGCCAGAGAATCAAAGTTCCCAACCCAATCAGGGGTGCACCGCTTTCGCGATGCTCCGCTCCCTCCAAAGTGGAGTACTCAGAGAATATGCTGCGCGACGTATCAATGGCCTCCTATCCCCCGATGCCCGGCCACAATCGTCCGAGTTCCCGACGCCGTTGGTCACGTGGTCACATCCGTAGGGACCTCGGCATGGCGGCTGCGGACTCAGTCCAGCGCCGTCACAGTCGAGAAGGGCCGATCTGGGGGTAGGGGGGTCTTTTTCAGGGCCTGGGGTACTGTGGGGGGGGGGGGGGGGGGTGGTCCGGGGCGCGTGAGCCGGTCAAAGGGGAGGCACTATTTTGGGGGCCGTGTCCGCTAGCGACCTTTGCCATGCAGCACGGCGCAGCTGCTGCAGGCTGCCGCCGTGCGCATGCACGGCCACGGACCCAGCAATTCTCTGGGCTATATCAGCAGCTGGAGCCAGGTGCTCTATGCTGCCGGCAAGCTGGCCCCCAGCCAAACGGAGGATCGGTGGCCATTTTACGCCATTTTTTCTGGCGTAAAACGCCATCGTTCCCACGCCAGCGTGGGGACATAGCCTCAGAATCGGAGATTCCAGCCCAAGTAGTTTGAAAAAAAAGAACAATTGCTTGATATTTACAGGAAATTGATAGGAATTCATTTAAATCAATGCAAAATCCTGATCTACGAGCATGTAATTTTCTGAAGAATGCCCTCTGCGAATGCTATTGCGCACTCGAAATGCCCAGATGTTGATGCATTATCATATCTAATGGTAATAAAGAGGGAGGGGGGGGGGAGTGAGAAGCTATTATCAAAACACAGGATGTGAAGCAGAGCACAATACTGCAAATTTGAAGGCACCATTGCAATCATGAAATTTAGAGTAACTGTGATGGAAAGAATATTATTGTAATGGTGAAATCTGCCATATTCAACTTGGTTTTCCTTAATTTAACAGCTTTCGGTGATGTGATAAGTGAAGTTTGCCGTGCGGCTGGTAAGTGTTCTCAGAACAAGCCTTGTCATCACTTTCCCGTGCTTATAAATTGGGCATTAAAAATTTTTTTCTGTTAACAATACAGCTCAGACTGCAACAGATCTGAAGGTACAGAGTACAGAACATGGTATCAGAATCTACTCTTTTATTTCTTACTACTTGGACGATTTGAAGATCATCTGGTACCACAAGTAAGAGATTACTTTCTTCTGTACATTTGGCACGGGAAAATTAGGAGCAATGCAAGTTGGAAGAACCTGCATTTCCAATTCGCCAACCCGTGCTCCCCACAAGTGAGGCTCACATACCCTACTCCTCTTATATCTTTACAGGGAAAAGGTCGAGGGGTGTAAGATTTTGTGTCTATTATTGGAACTGTCACCTTTTTCATGGTCTATGAAATTATGAGGGGCATAGACAGAGTGGAACGTCAGAGTCTTTTTCCCAGGGTAGAGGGGTCAATTACTAGGGGGCATAGGTTTAAGGTGCGAGGAGCAAGGTTTAGATGAGATGTACGAGGCAAGTTTTTTACACAGAGGTTCCAGGGTGCCTGGAACTCATTGCTGGAGGAGGTGGTGGAAGCAGGGACGATAGTGACGTTTAAGGGGCAGCTTGAATAGGATGGGAATAGAGGGCTACAGACCCCGGAAGTGCAGAAGATTTTAGTTTAGACGGGCAGCATGGTCGGCGCAGGCTTGGAGGGCCGAAGGGCCTGTTCCTGAGCTGTACTTTTCTTTGTTCTTTTATTCTTTGTTCTTAGATTGTGGGGAAGCTAGAAATAAAACACATCCTAAATTTAGATTGTTTTCTAATGCCTTGTGTCTTTCTTCAGCGACACAAAGCTTGCGTCTACAGATAGAATGAAGAGCGGTGTTACAGGAGAGCAGCTCTGGCTGCAGATCAATGAGCCCACCGAGAAGGATAAAGGCAAATACACTCTTGAACTCTTTGATGGAAAAGCAGGACACAAAAAATCAGTTGAATTATCAGGGACAGGTAAGAAAAACACAACTACTTCCATTCATGTTCATTTAATATTGGAATAAAATATTACTGTTAATCTATTTGCATGTTGATACCAGCCCAGCAATTCTGTGGGAGGACCCTTCACACAAGATCTAGTTCCCCCATGGATGTAGCACATTCCACGCACATATGGCTTCAGGAGAATTTACTGACAAGCATCTATGCCACTTTTGTCTTCATATATAAACATGATATAATGACAGTTAAAATGATTATAATACTATAATAACACTAAGTTTTTATTTTCTGTGACTTGAGCTCTATTGGTTTTTTTGTTGAATTTAGAGCACCCAATTCAGTTTTTTCCAATTAAGGGGCAATTTAGTGTGTTCAATCCACCTACCTTGCACATCTTTGTGTTGTGGGGCGAAACCCACGCAAGCACGGGGAGAATGTGGAAACTCCACACGAACAGTGACCCAGAGCCGGGATGGAACCTGGGATCTCGGCTCCGTGAGGCTGTTGAGTTCTATTGTTAAAGGGAATATTTCCCCCTTCTGATGTTTGCAGAGATCCTAAGGAAAGTGTGCTGGAAATAATCTCAATGTTTTTTCTGGTGGACACTTCATTTAGAAAAATAATAATGTAATCATCACACAGGGTCAGAACAGGGTCATATACATTTGGGACTGAGGTCTGCTGTGCTTTTATGTTCATTCAAGTAATGTGGACGTTGTTGGCTAAGATAGCATTTATTGCCTATCCCTAATCTCCCTTGAGAAGATGTTTGTGAGTGGCCTTCATGAACCTCTGCAGTCTAGTTGTGTAGGTACCCCCACAGTGCTGTTAGGGAGGGAATTCCAGGATTTCGATTCAACGACAATGAAGGAATGGCGATGTATTTCCAAGTCAAGGTGGTGCGTGACTTGGAGGGGAACTATCTGTTCCCAAGTAGATTTGGAAGGTTCTGCCTCAGGAGCCTTGATGAGTTTCTGCAGTGCATCTTGTAGACAGTGCACACTGCTGCTATTGTGCACTGGTGGCGGAGGGCTGAATATTTGAGGATGTGGTCAATCAAGCGGGTTGCTTTGTCCTGGATGGTGTTGAGCTTCTTGAGTGTTGGTGGAGCTGCACTCATCCAGGCAATTGATGAGTATTCCATCAAACTCCTGACTTGTGCCTTGTAGGTGGTGGCCAGGCTTTGGGAGTCAGGAGCTGAGCTATTTGCTGCAGGATTCCTAGTCTCTGATTTGCTCTTGTAGCCACAGTATTGATATGGTTAGCCCATTTCAGTTTCTGTTCAATGGTAACCCCCAGGATGTTGATAGGAAGCTTTCCATGCTGTAAATGAGCTGAGTGTGCTTAATATTAGTACTGCTCAAAGGTGGAGAAAAAAAACATTCCATTCCTCTGACTGACATTACTCTTTATTATAAATAGGAAATGAAATGAAAAATGAAATGAAACTGAAATGAAAGGAGCAATTCCTAATGTTAAAAACAAAATAAAAGTGCTGGTTGCAAATACAAGTACACCGAATGTTCTGTAAATTTTCTTGATGAATGGACTTATTTGTTTCAATTAACAGTTCCATTCATCAAGAATGATATTGATGAGGATAACAGACTGGAATTTCATTGATCAATTATGTGCGGGTGAAAATGTTAATCTGTGTAAGTTGGCTACAAGAATAAAGATATGCAGAGGTTTATAAAGCTGAGTGACGATGGAATCATAAATACTAATTGTATAGTATTGATGCCATCTGACTATTATCATCTAGTAATATTACCCCCGGCTGTGTTAAAGCTACTTTGCATATAGAGGGCATAGTTTAAAACACCTAGCAGTTATTTACTGTGTATGAATTTTTTCTTCTTCTTTTATAAGTTTTATTTCTATTAGAGGATGTTTAATTGCTTCTGACAAGTACAGTGAAATACCAGAATGAATGCTACTTACAGGCTTGACTGAATCATTTCCAGCTTCCTGTCTGCTACATACTATGCCATACATTTCAAATTCCTCAGTACATGAGGCTTATTAGCAAGTCAAACAAGGATTGTCAAAACCTGGAGTAGGTGATGGAACCATCAATTCTACGGACACGTGCTTGTAGGATTAGAATAGCGGTTTTAATATACTTACAACAGAGCCAGCCTGTTAGCCGTTGAACTTTTGGTGAACTGGCTGGCTGACCCTGCGGCACGGATCTTTATACAGTAGCTCCAGGGGGAGGAGTTCTGGGCGGAACCAAGGGGGGAGCCCAGTACAAACTCTCGAGTACTCCCAGAGCTACTCCCCTGGTGGTCAGGTAGTGCAACTGCAATTACAATATTGATACATATATATACTTGGAACAGATTATAATACCGTGTGAATCTCATTCACCACAGTAGGTAATCCAGTTAATTGAACCTGCTCCACCATTTTATCAACCATATGATACTAAAGCACTTTACCTCACTTAGATCTTTCCATAACATCTGTCTTTCTGCCAGATTAGGACAGGTCACCATCTGTATTAGGAGGTGGTATTCAGTTACAGTGGTTCTTTACTCATCAGGGAAGTACATAGCCTTCAGTTTGATAACTTCAGTTTGATGACTTCAGTTTTCTCCTGATCTCATATCATCCGGGCATGAAGTTGTATCCTATAATTGTTATGATGAATTAGTGCAGTGGCAAAGAACCTCACTGGACTACAATTTCAGTTATCAACTCAGAGTTGTGATCTGTGAAAACATAGAATAGAATCTCCACAGTGCAGAAGGAGGCCATTCGGCCCTTCGAGTCTGCATCAACCCTGCAAAAGAGTACTCTTCTTAGACCCAGTCCCCCACCCTATTCCCATAACCCCACCTAACCTGCACATCTTTGGACAGTAAGGGGCAATTTATCATGGCCAATCCATCTAACCTGCACATCTTTGGACTGTGGGAGGAAACCGGAGCTCCCGGAGGAAACCCACACGGATATGGGGAGAAAGTGAAAACTCCACCCAGTCAGCCAAGGCTGGAATTGAACTCGGGTTGAGTGCTAACCACTGTGCCACCGTACTGCCCAAATAAAAACAAATAAAATCTGATAGCAGCAGTAATAATATAAAAATAATGGGTGGATTTTCAATTGGTCGCTTTGGTGTAAAATTGGCATTGTAAATTGACAGCTCATTTGAAGCAATAGAAACGATAATCGGGCCATTTCTGCGACAGGCAACTGATCTGTAAAGTCAGTTCTTTACCGAGCATGAAATTGATATGGTTTTCATTGCAATGTAGTTGGTGAACTAATGTGTTACAAACACTTTTACCAACCATTTTGTTTCTCTTCTTCTTAAAGTTTTCGATGAAGCCTTTGCAGAATTCCAGAGGCTGAAGTAAGTACACCCAATTTTACGAAAAATTGTTTGCCTGTATTTTTTGAAAATTGATTTTTATTTCTCTCCTCTCCTAAATACTTGGGGCAGAATGTTTTCATATTTTTTCAGAATGATTCCTTGCTGGAGTGTACTCCGCAGGTGGTTCCTTTCACAACTTAATTCTTTATGTGATCTTTGATATGGTATGACAGCCATGCATTCCGTGTGCAAACAAGCACTTTTTAGAGTTTAAGTTAACATGTAGCATAATTTTAAAATGTTAAGTGAGTTACTACATTCCTTTTCTTAATGCATTGAAAACATACCAAAACGCTAAATTTAATTAAATGTATTAAATTTACCCATTTGTCCTCTAGGTGGGGCTATGACACTGGTGTTTGCAATGCTACTTGTGAATGTTAGGAACACCTCATTGTAGTGGGATGGGCCTGTAGCAGTTTTTGAACTCAGTATTTGCTGGATTTCAGAACATGTGTTAAACCATTAAGCTGTTAAACCATTCCATCAATTCAAAAATCTATCACTATAACTATGCCCACTCTCCAACCTACACAGCCATTGTTTCAATTTATCAGAAGTATTCAACAGAGAGGCTAATCGTTCTCCCTCACAACAATGTGATAACGTTTATGTTCCTGCACATCACAATCATTCAACAGTAGTGTTACCTTGGCCAGCAGTGCTCCCCTCATGAAGATGCCCTCTCCACGCCCACCACCTGTGTGAAGCCCTCATAAGTTCACAAATTCCCCGAGTACTGAAGAAATAGCAGAAAACTGATACATCAGGGAAGTAATGTTGGTCGCAGAAAGCAGACCTGCTGAACAGGAAAACCAAACAAGAAAGAACTTGCATTTATATAGCACCTTTCACATCCTCAGGACGTCCCAAAGTACTTTACTGAAAATGAATTATTTTGAAAGTACAGTCAGTGTCGTTTGAGGGAATGCAGCAGCTGCCAAGTTACAGAACGCTCCGACAAATGGCAATGAGATAAATGATAAGTTAATCTGCTTTATGATGCTGCTTGAGAAATCAACATTGACCTAGGAGGCAGGAGCCTGCCTCTGCTCCTTCTCAAATAGCAGCGTGAGCTATTGGATGTCATCCTAAGAGAACAGACCACATTGTGTCCAAAACATGGTATTACTCAGTGTAGGCTCAATCTGTTCACTATTCATTCACTCAAGTTCTTTGATACAGAACAGGAGTAGTACAGTACCGCTGAGGTGACGCTTCTAACAGCGGGTATCAATACTGCACACGGTACACCCCCTGCTCCAGCCAAACCACATCGCTTCCAACAAGCGCTGAGTTGCAGGTCAGCACTGAGGCTGCAATATCCTTTCACAACTCTCATAACACTGAGCAAAAACTGACAAAACCGCACACGCCCACCTTCTCTCCCACCCCACCATATTATATTTCTTTAGGAGGGAAGGCAAATGGATCATACTGCATCAATGAAAGTACGTTAGGTTCAAACTGGATCAAATGTCATGGCCGAAGGGAGTATGGCCGAGTCCTTCATAATCCTTTCAGCCCCAGTTAAAAACATAAAGACAAGTCTTCGGGAAGAATGTCACTTCACTCAACATTCCCCTCTCCTGAGGGGTGGAATTTGCCACTATTTGCTTTTCGTCTTTCCACCCCACCCTGGCCCCTGTCCATCTTTCATAATCCACCCTCTCTTATCTCCTTCCATATCCCCTGCCTCTCTCCAACCACCCCCCTCCATCCAACTCCCCCCCACCAAACCATTTCATTAATTCCATGCCTTTCAACCCTGCTTGGCTTTGATTGTGACAGGGTGGCACGGTGGCACAGCGGTTAGCACTGCTGTCTCACAGCGCCGAGGATCCAGGTTCGATCCTGGCCCCCGGCCACTGTCTGTATGGACTTTGAACATTCTCCCCGTGTCTGCATGGGTCTCACCCCCACAACCCAAAGTAGTGTAGGATAGGTGGATTGGCCACGCTAAATTGTCACTTAATTAGATGAATAAATAAACACACAAACAAAAGAGTTTGGTTGTAGCAATGTGGGTGGGATTTTGGCATGGGGAGAATGACCAGAAATCTGTTTCATAGTGAATTTGCAGCAGGATCCTCCGCTAGTCCCTACCATGATGGGTCAGAAAACTTGCCAGAAGCCAGCATGAACCTTATTTACATTCTGTTAAGCCCGATCCGTGGGGCGGGATTCTCCAACCCCCCGCCGGGTCGGAGAATCGCCGGGGGGGGCGGCGTGAATCCCGCCCCCGCTGGCTGCCGAATTATCCATGCCGGGGATTTGGCGGGGGCGGGAATTGCGCCGCGCCAGTCGGGGGCCATTTGCAGCGCCCCCCCCCCCCCCCCCCGGCGATTCTGCGGCACGCGATGGGCCAAGTGGCTGCCCGTGCTCCGCGGGCAGCCTCCGGGGTCCACGGGGGGGGGGGGGTGAAGGGGGATCTGGCCCCGGGGGTTGCCCCCATGGTGGCCTGATCCACGATCGGGGCCCACCGATCCGCGGGGCGGGCCTGTGCTGTGGGGGAAATCTATTCCTCCACGCGGGCCGGTGTAACAGTCCACGATGGCCGGCGCGGAGATTAATCCCCCTGCGCATGCACTGGGGTGACGCCAGCACACGCTGCTGATCCCGCGCATGCACCACCTCGCGCCGGCCAGTGGAGGCCCTTCAGCTCCAGTTGGCGTGGCGCCAAGCCCCGGCCAGCGCGGAGCAAACCACTCCGGCGCCAGCCTAGCCCCTGAAGGTGTGGAGGATTCCGCACCTTTCGGGCGGCCCAACGCCGGAGTGGTTCACAACACTCCTCAGCGCCGGGACCGCTCGCCCCGCCGGGTAGGGGAGAATCCCGCCCCAGATTCTGCACAATGCTAGTGAAAAACACACATCAGCGTGAATCACGCTTGGAACAACATTACATTAAGATGTGGGGACTCACATGAACAATGCCTGGGGCTGCCTTTGGACTTCAGGATGGAGACCCTTGGCAATCCTGGACCTGGAACACTACAACAGTGGGTCAGTGGAGCATCTGCTGATGCACCTTCCAGTTTAATGTCCCAGATTAGTATCCTGGAGAGAGTCCATCTTCTAGCCTCAGAATGTTCCTGGCGATCCTTCTCCATTATCAGAAGGCCCATTTTCTGGTTACAGAATGTTCCTGGAGATCCATCTCCATTCTAAGGAGGTCCATCTTCCAGCCTCAGAATGTTTCTGGACATCCATCTCCATTCTCATGAGGTCCATTTTCCAACCTCAGAGCACTCCCATAGATTCATCTTCAATTTCAGGAGGTCCACCTTCTTTCTTCAATAGTGGGTTAATGATGTTAGGCACCCAGTGATGGTGGACTACACACCATCCATGCCTGTGCAGTCACTGAATACAGCGTGAAACATCCAGGTGCATAATTAATGAGGTAATGGTCAGACGATTTGGTGTACTTTCCCACCGCCCACCGCAGCAGAGAACATCCCACATTGCCACCCCCACCACAGCATTTAGCCTCAGAATGGGGGAATTCCACCCTCTCTGTGAAATGCCACAGACGATTGAGCAATATTTCTTAAACACATCGTCTTTCAATGCTGCTGACTTCATAATTTCTCCTTTTATATTTATATCAAATCAGTCACCATTAAAGGAACTGTGCACATTCTAATGGCCTACAGATATTGAAGAAATAAATTATAAAATACATCAGATTGGAAGTCAGTGTAAAATGTGCTCAATTTTTCTTGAAAATGCAGTCCATTCCGTCAGGTTACCACCCAGGCAGTGAAGGTAAAACATGAGCCCGAGTAGAACAAAAGCAGGGCATGAAATCTGCACTGCTCACCCAGGGAAACTCATTTAGGAAAAGCCAGTTCTCTATCCATCAACAAAAGGAACTTCGGCTATCCCTGCAATTGTCCCACATTCTTCAATCTGTAAAGCGGATTAAACAACTAGGTGCAAAAAACAAATATTCACAACTTGTCATCTTTTGCTGGAAAGATTTCCTGCTGTTTGCTCTATGCACGTGGCAATTCTCTGTGTTCCAACAGAACTAATGGCAGGTAAAACCTATAAAAAGACAACCAGCAAGGAATTACAAGCCTGGTCCGAGAGCTACCACAAGAAAGCTCTAATCTGCTCCAGTGTGATGAATAAGGAGCTTATCAAGATGCTAAATGTTATTCAATCTTCTTGCAATTAGCCATTTATGAGATAAATCTGATCAAATAAATGCCACAACCATACACATGTCCGGTAGAATATAAATTCAAGCCTATTAAAACCTCCAAAACATTAACTTCTTCTTTTGAACAACCTAAAAGCTGAGACAATTGGTCGAGAAGGCAGGGCAAAGATAACTGAAGGCTCAAACAGAATCTGGGTTCGATTTAACGGAAACTTTTCTCCGTGTCATTTTGGGCGTGATTGTCAGGGTGTATCTTGATGGTGCATTGGCGATTTCGCGGCCCATATTTCACGGCACTTATTTCTAGAAATGAGCCCCCACAAGCCCCTAACGGGAAAGCTGCTTTTAAATGCTCCCACTCCAATCACTACATAAGCATGGCAGAGTGCAGACCTTCCCCTTGCTATGGGGATGCGGACCTGGCCAGGCTTCTCAACACCATTGCTGTGAGGCAGAACATCCTGTTCCCCCGAGGGGGTTGGAGGGCCAGCAGCAGGGTCAGCAATACCGCCTGGGAGGCAGTGGCAGCGGCTGTCAGTGCAGGCAGCATGATGAGGAGGACCAGCGTCCAATGTTGGAAGAAGACCAAAGACCTCCATCGAGCTGTAAGGGTAAGTTACCACCTTTCTTCTGGCATCAGTTCCGCCTGCCACCCCTCAAATTCCCAACACCACCCCCCTCTCCGCCACAAATCACTGGCTGACACATCGCACCCTCCCCACATCCGATCTTCATGCTCATTATTCAGCTAATGAAGGTGCCCGTCACTGCCAGGAGATTCAGGAGGGGATACCAGCGACATTCCAGTGATTGGAGAAGTCCCAAAAGCTATGGGCACAGGAGATAATGTCAACAATGAGTGGCATCGAGGCAAACACTGCTAGGGTGGTGACCACAGTGGAAAGCCTGCAGCACAAGGTCAGCATCTTGAGTGGTGGTGACAAGGCATGGCTCAGCCCATGATGACCATTGCTGATTGCCTCGACATTGTGTCTCAGTCGAAGAGGGACATGTTCCAGACATAGATGAACTTGCCAAGATACTGCCGAGCATGTCTCAGCCACTGAGGAGCATGTCTCAGACGTAAGTGGATATTTCCAGGGCACTGCAGAATGTGACCCAGTCACTGAGGAGCATAGCTGAGGGCCTCAACACAATGGTGCAGACAACGGGGAGGAGCCAGGACTGGCAGAGCCAAATCATGCAGAGGCCTCTGCAGCTCACTCCAGCTGCCCTTCCATCCCATGGAGACTCCCAGGGCCCTATGGTCACCTTCATGAAAGAGGAAGTGCTGGAGATCAACACTGGGCCTGCCACCAAGGAGATAACGGACGTCTTCAGTTCTTCAGAATCCCCCCTCCTGAACTAGCGTTTCGCAAGGGCAGCGGGCAGAACAGGGTGGCACGGTGATACCTGTGAAAACGGTAAGTCAGCCGGGGCCCTCCTGCTCCAGGCCCTCCATAGGATGTGCACCAAGAGCATCAAATTCCACAGGGCGCAGAAAGCAGCAGGCTGCCTCCACTTCTGATACCGAGACATCGCAGTAGACTACAAAATATCAAAAGAGAGAGGATCACTGAGTGGGCACTGGGAGGGTGGTTGCGGGGGGTCACTATCTCTAGCTCGAGGCAATGGGAATTTCCAATGTTCATTTTTAAAACATGTTACACCCGGTACACGTTAATCATCACAATAGGCCTGTCGGATCAATCTCCCCTATTGCAGACCCCATTCAGAGGATGGGGGTGAGCATGCTGTCGGCAGAAAGACATGAGTTAGACTTTGACATAAACTGAGGCACAGCAGAGGTTACCTCACAGCGAGTGATCAGCACTCTCCTGTTTTGTATATTGACCCACTGACAGTGCCGACACAGGCCCATCATCCTAGGGTAAAGTTATACAGACCCTGGGAGGGTGGGACAGGGTAGTTTGGGATGGGAAGAGAGGAAGTGTGGGAACGTTGGTAATGGGAGGTGTGGTGAATTATAAACACTAATAATCCACACTGTATTGTACAACATGTGTTGAGCCTGTACCTTGTATCACATCATGTGTAGTTGCGTGGCTCTACCCAGAGGGGGAGATGAGGAGCTTGTACTGGGCTCCACCCTTGGCTCCGCCCATGGCTCCTCCCCTAACCAGAAGTATAAAGGTTGCTGTTGTGAGCCTGCCTGTCAGTTCATCAAGAGTTCATCTTGTCACAGGCAGGCTCTGTTGTAAGACGATTAAAACCACTGTTCGCTTCTAACCACGTGTCGCGTGAATTGATGGTCTTATCAGGGGGGAAGGAGGGGATTGGCAAGAGGGTGTCAGCTTATGGTCATAGGCTTGTCTAATGAGAGGTAGGCAAAAACAAGGGCCTCCCTGGTCCTCCAGAATTCCAGACCCTTGCCGCCGCCTGTCCCCTAACTTTCAGCCCTTCCTACAACTCCTGCCTGGGCTTGTCCATCATCCCCTCCTGGTTCAGATCCTCCTCTGCCTCCTCAGGCAAGGGCGCATGTCCCTCCTCCTTCTCCAACATGGTGCCGCTGTGCTGTGCCAGCTTGTGGAGAACACAGCAGATCACCACGAAGCAGGAGACTCACTGGGGGGTGGGGTGGGGGGGGGGGGGGGTACTGCATTGCACCATCAGAGCGGTCAGGCATCAGATCCTCATTTGCAGCTGTTGGATACACCTTGTCCTCCTCTGAGTTCCTCCTCGGCCAGGTCTTCAGAGTATGCAGCGGC